>NW_028318157.1:966250-1288333 GCF_062004578.1 Staurois parvus
CACTTCCTGTTTTGGCTATGAAAGGGAGGGGAAATCTTCCTAATGACATAGAGATAGCAAAAAAAAAAACAAAAAGCAACAGGCATGGATTATAATTCTCCATTACACTATCCAAAATGAAACGGCAAAAACTTTTTGCCATTAGTTCTAATTTAACCGTCTTGTGTGTGGAATAAATTGCACTATAATATTACCAAAAAAGACATACCAAGAATTGAAAGTGAAACTCCCCGATATAATGATCGAAATCCTTCCTGATAGTACACAGTGCATAGTGCATGAATGATCCCTCTGTATGTGGGTTCCATGCTGTTCTGCACAATAAGTCGGGTCTTGATGACATCAGTAGGATAGATGATTATAGCTGCCAACATTCCTGCCACACTTCCAGCTAGAATGGCTTTACTTGGTGAGATCTGTCCTAAATCATCCATAAACATCACTGATAGCCTATGATGAAAAAAAAAATCAGTACAGATGTCAAACAGGTGATATTTGTAGCATTCATATACAAAATAGTTCATTCAAACAGAAATTTCAGTCTATTAAATAAAAAACAGCAAAATATCCAGGCGAGATTGCCGATTCATGGCATCAATACTTCCTGAGTCACTTACCTGGAACAAGTATACAGCTAGGGAAGTTGGTATGATGTCAGGTATCTGAAAATAATATCTTAGTCACACAGAGCCCAACTCCAGCCAAACGTTTTGGCAGACTTTACAGTGGTTGTTTTTTTTTTACCTTAATGCATTCCCTGTATTAGGGTAATAAAAATATCCCTCAAACTTTCAAATTTCAGGGCGGGTGCACAATTATTTCCACATGCACAGTTTACTATCCCCCAATGTACAGTGTTATTGAGGCTTTATAGCCACTTGTTGACCTCCCTGTTGCAATTTTACTGCTACAGGGCGGACGCTTTGTGCAAAATCCCGTATAAATATATATGCATATACACACACATACACAAACACACACTGGATATAAAAAGTCTGCACATCCCTGTTAAAATGTCAGGTTTCTGTGATGTAAAAAAAGCAACAAAGACAAATCATTTCAGAACTTATCCCACCTTTAATGTGATCTATAAACTGTACAACTCAATTGCAAAAAAAAAAAAAAAAACCTAAAATCTTTTAGGGGGGGGGGGGGGGAGGTAGTAAACATAAACTAAAATAATGTGGTTGTATAAGTGTGCACAGCCTCTTATAACTGGGGATGTAGCTGTGTTCAGAATTAAGCAACCACATTCAAAATCATGGTAAATAGGAGTCAGTAGACACCTGCCAAGTGCCTCTGATTAACCCCAAATAAAGTTCAGCTGTTCTAGTAAGTCTTTCCTTACATTTCCTTAGTCGCATCCTACAGCAAAAGCCGCAGAGAGCTTCCAAAGCATCAGAGGGATCTCATTGTTAATAGGTATCAGTCAGAAGAAGGGTACAAAAGAATTTCCAAGGCATTAGATATACCATAGAACACAGTGAAGACAGTCATCATCAAGAGAAAATAGAGCGCAACAGTGACAATAACCAAGAACTGGAATGCCTCCAAAATTGCTGAAAAGACGAGAAGAAAACTGGTCTGGGAGGCTGCCAAGAGGCCTACAGCAACATTAAAGGAGCTGCAGGAATATATGGCAAGTGTGGTGCATGTGACAACAATCTCCCGTATTCTTCATATGTCTGGGCTATGGGGTAGAGTGGCAAGATGGAAGCCTTTTCTTGAACTTTTTGACCATAATTCCAAAAGATATGCTTGGCATAAAAACAACACTGCACATCTCCAAAAGAACACCATACCCACAGTGAAGCATGGTGGTGGCAGCATCATGCTTTGGGGCTGTTTTTCTTCAGCTGGAACTGGGACCTTAGTCAAGGTAGAGGGAATTATGAACAGTTCCAAATACCAGTCAATATTGGCACAAAACTTTCAGGCTTCTGCTAGAAAGCTGAACATGAAAAGGAACTTCATCTTTCAGCATGACAACGACCCAAAGCATACATCCAAATCAACAAAGGAATGGCTTCACCAGAAGAAGATTACAATTTTGGAATGGCCCAGCCAGAGCCGAGACCTGAATCCGAAAATCTGAGGGGTGAACTGAAGAGGGCTGTGCACAGGAGATGGCTCATCTCTTAGATTGTAAGCTCCTAGGATCAGGCCCTCCTATCCCTCTTGTATTGAACTGTATTGTTGCTGTATTGTCTCCTGTTATATTGTAAAGCGCTGAGCAAGCTGTTGGTGCTATATAAATTTTGTATAATAATAATAATAATACCCAAAAAGACTGAGTGCTGTAATAAAATCAAAAGGTGCTTTAACAAAAAGTATTAGTTTAAGGGTGTGCACACTTATGCAACCATATTATTTTAGTTTTTTATTTTTACTTCCCTCCACCTAAAAGATTTCAGTTTTTTGTTCAACTGAGTTGCAGTTTATAGGTTAATCCAAATAAAACAATCACGTGTGCTCAAATCTTCATGCTCCACATAAAAAACGGTATGTCACTTGATGAAGTGCAGCCCTCTAAAGATTGGGGAATCTTGATACTAACAAAACACAAAAGGGCGCACTCTCCTCATGCATTACCGAGGTGACAAATTAATTTATTTAAAAACGTAACAAATGGATACTAACAAACCTAATGCGAAAAGCGAACATAGAGCCAAATGTATCAATGCAACATGACAGGGCTCCTGTGGTGAAACTGCCTGGTGGGAATAGCTGACGTGTTTTGGGAGTTGAACTCCCTTTTTCAAAGCTAAGGAGATAAAACCTTCCCATGCCCCATATATAGGGGGAAAAAACTAGTTAAGATCATCATTACACCCCCTCCATGAGGAAAAGCCCCACTGCTGGGCCCTAAAGCTATTTGCAAGATGTGTCACTTCCATGAGTGTGTAAATCTATGATGCTTATACATGGATACAAGCAAACTGTAAACTGTATGGCAAAGGCATGGATGAACTGGCAAACTGGATCAAGCTTTGCTGGGTTTTTTTTTTTGCCTTCCTCTGGATCAACTATGGGTATAGGATTATAACTTTTTTTTTTTTATGGTTGAACTGGATGGACATTTGTCTTTTTTCAGCCAGACTAACTATGTAACTATGAATCCTCACACATCATTTTAGCTAATATAAAAAGCCTAGGTTCTGCACCAGGGTCCATCTTCATTGATATCATTGGGCAGTTGCTTCAATAAACCTAACTAGTCCCAGGCACATGATTCATCCTCATTCTGTGGCCTGTATGGAAGTATTCAGTCTAATGAGCGCTTTATTTACAGTATATTTTTCTCCATATGTAGATCAGGCTGTCCAGCAAAACTGACAGTGACAGGGGTTGAGACAACATTGCTAGGGATGGCTACAGAAGTTCTCTTTTACACAGTACTGGGTGCAGTGGGGCGTTGTGAAGGCAAAAATGATTCATATCCATTATCTTTGACAATTTGGTACATTGCCAGCCCATTATTTGAATGGACTGCCTTGCTGCAATGCAATTTAATGCACAAAAAACATCAATTAATGCAATGCACTGCTGTGGAAAAAGCATGAGCTCAGCTTTATTCATATGGTTTACATCTCCTTTAACCAGTTCAATACCGGACACTAACACCCCCTTCCTGCCCAAGCCGATTTTCAGCTTTCATCGTCTCCACACTTTGAATGAGCGGTCATGCAACACTGTACCCAAATTAAATTTTTATCATTTTATTCACACAAATAAAGCTTTCTTTTTGTGGTATTTATTTTTTGCTAAATAGATGAAAAAAGACCAGAAATTTAAAAAAAAAATTTCTTCGTTTCTATTATAAAATTGTGCAAATAAGTAATCTTTCTTCGTAAAATTTAGGCCAAAATGCATTCTGCTACATTTCTTTGGTTAAAAAAATAAATAAATGTATAATTATTGATCTGTAAGAAAGTTATAGAGTCCATGAACTACAGGATATAGAGTATATCTGACTTAAAAAAACAAAAAACAAAAAAAAACGATAAATCCTGCTGATCGATCTCATTTCTTGGGGCTCAAAATCACCAGCACAGTACAGCTACCACCCAAATTACTCCTTTTTGTAAAGTAGGCAGTCCAAGGTATTTAGTAAGAGGCATGGCGAGTTTGTTGAAGTTGTAGTATTTTGTCACAATTTTTTGGTAAATGAGAAATTAAAAAAAAAAAAAAATGTTTTTCACATTTTGTTTTCTTTTTACACACTGTCACCAGTGTAATACAGCTTCATCATATAACTGGTGTGGTGGTGCTCAGGGACACTGACTGGTGACAGTATGTAAAAAAAAAAAAATGTTTCCAGTTTTTGAAATTTTTTTTTTTTCTTTTAATACATTTTTTTTTTTACATACTGTGACCAGAGCAATACAGAGGTAGCATAGTAACATTGTAGTACTCTGGGGAGGTGATCAGGATTTTTAATTTTTTTTTTATATGATTGCTTAAAACAGTGAATTTCACACATTGTTATAACCAAACATTTCTACTGAATTAAATCAATTCATTTAGTGTGTTTTGTTGTAATTAGCTGCGATTGGCCACAGCTAATCATATGGTACAGGTGGGCTGTGATTGGCTCTGTCTGTACCATGTGGTCACTGTGACCAATCACAGCTAGCAACACAATAGTATACAATGGATGGCATGAAGGAAAGCCATCCACTGCGTGCAACTGTCATGTGATCTGCTGTGATTGGTCACAGAGATCACAGGCTACCAGCAGAAGACAGGTACAGTGATCTATCATCAGTTCTGTCCAGTTGAAACAGCAGATGACAGATCATGCCGTAGCACAGTCCATGGGGCCCGTGTAAGGCACGTTCTGGGGAGGACATCATATGACATCCACGCAGAACGAGAGAGCTCCCACCTGGCTGTCTACAGGTTTGGCGGGAACTAGTTAAAAAAAAAAACCACTTGTTCCCCAGCCTATTCTGACACAAATGTAATAAACATAATTGTAAATATCAGCTTTATTTGCTAGAAAATTACTTAGAACACCCAAACAATATATTTTTCTAAGTGGAGAATAAAATGGTTGGTGTTACAATTTTTTATGTCACATGGTATTTGCACAGTGGTTTTTCAAATTCAACTTTAATGAATTTTAATGCAAAAACACACCAAAAAAACAATAATACCCAATGGTTTGAGCAATTTTAAAAGCATCACATGTCAGGCATCTATTTACATGGCATAACATCATCTTTTATATTTCACCAAGCTCGTGGAATGACCACAAACTATGTTACTCAAAAATCTCCATAGGTGATGATTTCAAAGCCTTTCCAGGTTACCAGCTTAGAGTTATACATGAGGTCCGGTACTAAAATCATGGCTCTCACTATAACGTGCACAGTGTGTATGTATGTATGTATGTGTATATATATATATATATATATATATATATATATATATATACACACACATATACACACACACCAGGGTCATGGCTGCAGCTACAGCCATGGCCCTGGTGTAACCACTGCAACTCAAGGATGTATAGGGACAATGGTTTTAAACTGCTCAAGCCTCCCATGCCTTTCCCAACTGGTGCCCTCAAGCCTCATTCACGCAGACGTCCCATGTTTGTTTTTTTTCCAATTGTAGGAGAAATCGACCTGAGAAGCAAAGTGTATATTCATTATATGTTTACACTCATTCAGAATGTTTATTCTACCCCTGGAGGCACAGGTTTCTATTTGTTTTTGTTTATTTGGTTTGTTTTTTACATACAAAATTGAATTGACTTGAATGCAAATAAACATTTAGGGGTCTATTTATAAAACAATCATTGGACAAATGTCACTCACATACTTTCCCCATATTTTCTGTAATAGGTTACTTCCCATGATTGTCAGCAACATCTAGTGGCCAAGGTGTAGTATAGTTTTCTGACATACTGCATTTTGGCCACTAGATGGAGCTGACTATCACAGAAATCTATCACACAAAACATTGGGAAATGAATCCAGCCTGCAGACATCTGTGACATTTGTCCGCTCATTTGTATAAATAGACCTCACAGTATGCATTATACCATTTAAAATCATTATATGCATTTACAAAATGTACTAGAAAGACATACAATATATATGCAAAGAATTGAATGCATGTCACTGCCTATGTTAACAAGGCCTAAGTATGAACATCTAACCATATTATTATTATGCAGAATTAATTTAGCACCAGTGGTCTGTGCTGTGTTTGCAGTATAAAGGAGTCAGTACAGATTAAATTCAAGACAAGAGTTAGGAGGATCTCTGTTTGTGAGAGCTCACATACTAAAGGGAACCACCTGAATAACAGGTGTGGTCCATGAGTACATTGTTAAATCTTATAAGGCCTCATTCACATGGGAGCTGTAGAGCTTATGAGCCATGCTTCTGGTAAGTGCGCAATTTACTTCATACCGGTCACCCCATCTACCACTCCGGATATTGTTTGACCACTTCTTGGAGATCCTATGATCCTCACGTTCAATAATTTTGGACATTCACTTATCACTTTAACCACCGCCTGTGGTTTTCATTTGGTGCACTTTATTACTGTGTTTACAGATGTCATAATACATGTCACTTTATTGATTATGATCAGCACTTTATGTATATTAGTTATCTATATTCAGAATTTTGCATATTGATTTTTTAGTGCTGCACCCATTTTTATATCATCATTTATTTAGAGGTTTATTTGGTGACCTTGGTGTTTCAGCTGCTTTTTCACTCTGCAGCGCTTGCTTGTCTTTTATCTTTCTATAGGAAAGAACATTTGTCTTTGTTGTTTGAGGATTTTTATTCAAGTTAAAGTGGAGTTCTACTCAAAAGTGGAAGCTCCACTTATTTGCCTCCTCCTTCCCTCCACTGCCATATTTGGCACCTTTTGAGGGGGAGTGGATACCTGTTTTTGACAGGTACCCGCTCCCACTTCCAGCTCAGTTCGCCACGGCAAAGTGAGCTGCAAGTTTGGCCCAATCTTTCCTCCTGCAGTCTCCTGGGAACCTTCACAGGTCCTAGAAGACTGCCGGACCAATGAGAATGTGCAGTGCGACTCGCGCATGCGCAGTGGGCTCCTGGCTGTGAAGCTGCAAGCTGTCACAGCTTGGTGCCCACAGTTGTGATGCCAGCACCTGGGAGAGAAGAGGTAGAGGAGGGACGATGCGGGTGAGCACATCGCTGGACCCTGGGACAGGTAAGTGTGCATTTAGTAAAAGTAAGCACTACAGGTTTTGTAGCTGTTGACTTTTAATAAACACAAAACTGACTTTTAATAAACACAAAACTGACTGGAACTCTGCTTTAATACCATTGTCGGTTACATCATGAAACGCAACTTCACAGAAAATCTTATGATTGTTCGCCTGATTTCCTTATAGCGTGCACCCCACTAGCTTTTAGTAGCAGTAGCGTTTACCAGCAGCAAAAAACCCCAGGGCCGGTGCATCCAGGAGCAGCAGCGTTTTGGCAGAAAAAACAATTGACGCGGCTAAACACGTGTTAACATTAGGCATGTTGAGCGTTAATTCATTTCAATGTCTAGAAAAAGTTATTATTCTGGCCAAGGAAATGAATTAACGCCCCAAGAGCTTGACACTTGTAAATACGCCTAAATGCCTGTAAAAGCGTTATATACGTTTACAAGCGCCAGACGTTTTGTGGAAAATCACTGCTGCTAGGAGGAAGGCTTCTAGGAGAGTTTTTTAATGCCCTGTGTGCATGAGGCCTTAAAAATGAAGGCAAAGGACTGAGCCCCAAGTACACTATGAAGAAGAAGAAAATGATCAACTCAACCCACTGATCCTGTGTTGATTATTACTTTTCCTTGCTATTTACAAATAACAAATACAATACGAGTTTTATGGAATGTCCAATACTCTATAACCATTCTCATGTATTTATAGACGGCTACACATCAAACGAAAAAAGAGGGACACATGGATCTGGCAGCATAACAATTTCCTTAGCGGGGTCATTCAGGCCTATACTGCTGCAGAACCACTTTAAAATAATACTACAGAATGAGAAGTAAAAATACTCCAAATCTGACCATACACCTTACAATCTGATTCTACAATCTCATAGAATTATGTAACAACAATCCATATCAAATGATATCCTATTACGCAAGGCCTTACACTACATGGTGGTCTGTAGACCTAAAGGAGATCATACAGCCAGATTCTAACGGTGACTATACAAACTTTGATTTTATTATCCAATAAACGTTTGATTCAACCAAAGCGATCAAATCAACAAGCAATCGAAAAGACATATCTTCTGGTTTAGACTCAGTTTATATTGGACCTAATCAAGCTGAGCTAATTGGCTAGAGCGGACATTCCTGGATGGTTTTGCACTGATTGGCATCACTGAGATGTGTAGTTCATGAATTTGATTGTGATCAAGAAGACTACAAAATTGAGTGGCAAAAACAAAGATGTGATCAACAGCTTACGATCAGATCTTCCAATTGTTGGTAAAACCCACTTGTGTGTGGTATATTGATAATTTATTCCTGTCGGGAAAATCAATCATTTATTGAAGCATGTAATTCCACTATTAGATGTATGCTTGGTAAACAAAAATCTCAGCACTGTTAATGTCAACATGCATCAGGAAAACAAAGGAAATTCCCAAATGATAAAAAAATTGCTACAAGTAATGCTAAAAAGGTTGGTATTATCGAAGTAGTGTTGGCTAGATGAGGTACACCATTCTTGCATGGAGGCTGGCAGGCATGCCTACAGGGAAACCCACCCACATGGAGCTCATCATGCTACACTTACTTGTGATAGGCTGACAGTTGCACTGCACTGTATGGGAACAGGCGCACACATGCAGTCAGGTTACCCTTCCAGAACGCTCGGAGTCCCTCTGCCTTGTATAACAGATGGAAGGTATTGAGAAAGCCTTGCTTGGAGTGGAAAGTGCCTACTTGTGTGAGAATCTTCACCACATCCAGGGGGGCAGTGGCAGTGCGGCTTAGTATTCCAGCTACCCCTCCGCACAGTGTGCTCTGCCAGGAGGTCAGCCTCGAATCCCTCTTTAGACTGGCCATGAACTGTGCATACACTGCGTCCTATGTATAGAAAGACATTTCAGCACAACAGACACTCTTTTCTGGAGACAGGTGCAGCCACCACCCACCTGCCACGTGGGACCCACGCGCGGACAGCTACCCCCCCCCCCGCAGGCGGGAGCCACGCGCGGACAGCTTTCCCCCAAACACCCCCCCGCACGAGCCACGCGCGGACACCCTCCCTCTGCACGTGGGAGCACCGCTTGGACACATCCCCCCTGCACACGGGGACACACACCACCACTACCTGCCACACACGGACACCCCCCCGTGGGAGTCACGTGCGGGGGGACACCTCCCCGCACATGGGAGCCACACACCCCACCGCACGCAGGATCCACGCGCGGTGACACACACCACCTCTAATCCCCCCCCCCCCCCCCGCGGAGACACCCCTCTCTCCCACACGCAGGAAGCCACGCGCAGACAGACACACACATCCCCCGCACGCGGGAGTCACACGCGTGGAAATACACATCCCCTCTACGCGGGAGACACATACACCCCCCTGAACGCGGGGGGACACCCCTCGCATGCAGGAGCCACGGGCAGAGAGACACACATCCCCTGCACGTGGGACCCACACGCTGACACTCCCCCTGCACGCGGGACCCACGCGCTGACACCACCCCTGCACGCGGGACCCACAAGCAGCCACTCCTCCAGCGGGACCCAAGCGCTGACACCCCCCCCCTGCAGCAGGACCCATGCGCATAGGGTTGTCACTTCATCCCTTTAAACCCAAACACATATTAATTACCCAGGTTCTGTGGCTGATTAAGATGGTCATTAAACCCACTTAGTTCTTTATTGGCATTAAATCAGCCAAGAACCTGTGTCATTAATGTGTGTTCGGTTATAAAGGGATGAGGTGGCAGCCACCCCCCTGCACGTGGGACCCAGACACTCACCGGTACAGGAAGTCACCCCACTGCACACACTCCTCGTCTATTAGCTCTCAGGCCACTGAGACATTCTGATTGGTGTCTGGCAACTCAGAGTTTCCTTCCTCATCATTGGACAGTACACTGACAGGTCCCGCCCACCACGTTGTATAACAACAGATACAAGGCAGCGGAATAGGATCCATTCTGTATGGGCGTCAATACGAGAGGGATCTGCCTGTAGACTGGAGCTCCACTTTTGACAGGAAACATGTGACCTCCAGTCCACTTTTTTTTCTAATAAACTCTTATGTAACAAACAACCAATAGCTACAGACTGGAGCTCCACTCGGCAGGAAACACGTGACCTCCACTTCCTTGAGTTGTGTTTATTGGTTGTTTTATTAAAGTTGAAGTGTTTCCTGTCATGTGGAGCTCCAGTCTGTAGCCATTGGTTAGTTTTTGCATTAAAGTTAATTTTTTTAAAAAAAAAGGGGGAGTGGAGGTCACATGTTTCATGTTGAAAGTGGAGCTCCAGTCTGCAGTCAGACCCCCTTGCAGACTTCACCATAGGGACATAGGGGTCAGGTACATTGGGCTTTATTATTATTATTATTATTATACAGGATTTATATAGCGCCAACAGTTTGCTCAGCGCTGTACAATATAACAGGAGACAATACAGTTCAATACAAGAGGGATAGGAGGGCCCTGCTCCTTGGAGGTTATGGCTTTATTATCCATGATGGGACCCTAGCACAGGTAATCAACTACACAATATGGAGGGTTAGTAGTCCAAGGAAAGAACTGAATTTCTGGAAAGGACAACAGATATAATAATTTTCTTTTTATGACATATTTAAAACTTCGAAAGAAAGAGAGCACATAGGAGACAATCATTGTTCGGTTTTACAACACTTTCATTCTATGGTTCCATATTTTTTGCTTTCTAGGGCTGTACACTGACAAAATTCAGCATATTTCTGCTCTCGGGAGTCACAGGTACAGTATTTGTGTACAGCGTGGTTGTATGCATAGCCACAATGTTTGTCAGCCTGATTTTTGCTGGTCATCTGTGAATGGAGGCAGTTTGAGTCCAGGACCACTCATCATCATCATCATTCATCCCATATAAAACCGTGGATATGCATACAGCTGCAGCTACCGTCAGCCTGGCATTGATTTGTACAGACTGCTGTATGCATCTCTTGACTGCTGGATCCAAAAATACTCTGAGCCTGGGTTCACATATATGCGCTGCAGTATATCGCATGTGATTCGCATAGGAACTGCACCACATTCCTGCGTAAATCACATGCGATTTGTATGCGGTGCGATTGGAGCCATACATTATATATGGCTCTAATCACACCACACCAAAAAAGTGCAGGACCCTTTTTTGGCCCGCACTAGAATTGGATAGCATGGGTATTCACACCTATGCGATCGATTCCCCACATCGCACCGTGTTTTGCGGACCGCTTTTGGGGTGCTTTTAACTTAACATACACACTGGCAGCGGTTCGCATGAATGGGTTGCGATTCTGTTGCGGTGCAGAATTCGCACAGAAAACGCTGCAAATTCTGCACCGCATCAGTGTGAACCCGGGCTCAGTTCTGTTGGTGTATGGCCCTTGGTGCCCAAGTGCATGAGCCTATAGAATGAATCCACTGACACTGCTCCCTGCCCCAGGAGAAATTGCAATCCAGTCTCCCTATCCCCTTTATACTCATGTACTTACAGACTAGCAACCATTTAGGAAGGAATCAGATAACTTGCCTAAAGAAAAAAGAGAACAACTAAAGGAATCACAAAGATTTAGGTGTAATTGAAAATGAATGGCACCTGACCACACGCGTCGTAATTTGTCATTTTTGCACAGCGTTTTGGGATCGCGGGCAGAATTTCTCCCTGATGTGAACTGAGCCTAATATATACACAGTGATGTGACTGGCCTCAGGCGATACACGGAGATGAAACAAATCCTCCATAAGTTGTACCTATTTATTTGCATTCCTCTCTTCTCTACATCCCTTCAAAGTTCAACATTTTTGAAGCTTGTCTGAGCTGTCAGAAAAAAGGGGGTGGACAGTTGAAGTTATAGTAACAGGAGCTCTGAGAGCTAATTGGAGGGAAGAGACATGCCCTCTGAAAACAGGAACAGAGCTGAGGCTGTCAATCTGCTGGAGCTGCCTCACCTGTCACCATAATTCTCTTGGTGTCAGGAAAACGTGTCAGAAGTGACTCATGCTGATAGTAGAGGAATGAGGCAGCTGACAGAAATGATACTCAGTGGTCCAGATTGAGACAAGTACACACTATAGAGGGATATGCTTTGTTCATATTTCATGTCTGAGGTTTACAACCACTTTAAAGCGAAACTAAGGGCAAAACTTTTTTCTTTCATTTTGGATAAAGAATGATTATACCTGTTGTCAGGGGATTTTTTTGCCATTTACCTGGGGAGATTTCCCTTTACTTCCTGTTCGATAGCAAAACAGGAAGTGAGGGAAAAGGCCTGAAAATTAATGGAATCCTTTGGGCCCTCCCAGGTCACCAGAACTAATATCTTCATTGGAAGATTTCCCCTTTATTACTCTTTTGGGGACAACCCAAAATTTGGGGATTTTCTTTTACTTTCAGCCCATGCTCACACTTATGCGGTGTGATTTCTATGTGTTTAAAGTGCGATTTTAGGAGCAGTTGCGTTGCGATTTGATGCAATTTTACATATGCGATTTCTGTTTTGGCTAATTTTGTAATATTAGAAATAGGTGTACCTCGTGCTGAAATCACATTGCATTTTATGAGTTTTCACTGCTGTTTCCATTCAAGTCTATGCGGCTCAAAAATGCACCACCAAACACGCATAGGACCAGAGGTGTATCATCCACGGGTGCAAGGTGTTCACTGCACAGTGGCCCCAAGGAGGAGGGGGGGGGGGCACTGTGTGCTGACCCACACTGTACCCGGATTAGAGCGGATCAGATTTCATGGCCAAATACAGGAAACTGTCTGTGTAGGTGGATGGGGCACCCGGGGAACAGTGCTGGATCTCTTCTTCTCCCTGCACACCACCACCAAACCAGCTAGCCCCACATTCTGCACTACCTATCCACCAGGGAAGAACTAGTCTCAATTGTAGTCCAAACATCATCCACTCTAAGGCTCCATGTACAATAGCGTTTCTTTTAATCTCATAAAACGCTAGTAGGAGCGTTAGCGTTTGTTTTTGTTTTATTTTAATAATGTAAAGGAAAGTAGAAAAACAGCTGTTAGGAGCATTTAAGTAGCATTTAGCATTGTTTAGCTGTTTTTCTTCTGGAAAAACACTCAAAAAAATCCAAAAAAAAACATTTTTTTTTGCTCCTAGGCGCTGAAGCTCAAAAAATGCTAATAGCCTAAAGTAGTGTGCATGGACACATAGGATATCACTATTTAGCTTCTAGGAGCAGAAATAAAATATGCTGATAATAGCTTCTAGGAGCTTAAAAAAAATGCTAGTTTGCAAGGAGCCTGAAAGTAGATTTTGCTGAAATCAGACCGGAGCTGTTAACCCGTTCCTCTAGGGCAGGGGTCTCCAAACGTTTGAAACAACGGGCCAATTTACTGCACTTCAGACTTTAGGGGGGCCAGATTGTGACCAGTGGTAGAAGAAAATGCCCTGGCGTCAGAGGGAGGAACAGCGGCCTGTTGCTGACATCAGTGGGAGGAACAGCAGCTTGTCGCTGGCGTCAGTGGGAGAAACAGCAACCCGTTGCTGGTGTCAGTAGGAGAAACAGCGCCCCCCGTCGCTGGCGTCAGTGGGAGGAACTGCGCCCTGTTGCTTGCGTCAGTGGGAGGAACAGCGCCCCATCACTGGTGTCAGTGCTTTATGTTTCAGTGGAAGGAAAAGAGACCCATGGGCCAGATAAAAGCAAGCAAAGGGCCACATCTGGCCCGCAGGCACTAGTTTGGGTCCTCTGCTCTAGGGTCTCCACTCAGGATTCCCTGTTGCTATTCGAGGGGTACTGATCTCCCTTGAACAGAAGCAAACCCATTTCCATAAACAAAGAGTACAACTGCAGCTGCATCTTGATAGAGAGTTGCAGTAGGTGTACTAGGCGGAACAACATCAAACTATGAGTGATCCCAGAGGCTCCAGCAGGCACCGATTAACTCCCCGCTATAACTACCATCCTTAAACTTTAAGTTTTGGATGGAGTGAAGAGGTATTAGACCCCCTGTCAGTGTTTATTCCTTGTCTGTGTGCCTGTTAGGCACCTTTTAATGCAGACGTTCTAGTCAGGTCCACCTGCCCATTTTACCTGATTGGAACAACCTATTCTGTATGGAGTGGTAGGTGTAAACGGACATGTGTCCATTTACACCCATCAACATCTAATCCTATCTGAATTGTCCATTGGATCAGATGGTAGTCAGGTGGAAATGAACAGGCAGTCCGTTTCCACCCAACCGCCCATAGTGGACAGCAGGCTGTGTCCATTCTGCATAAGCGGAGTGGGCACGGACCTGTCATCCGCTTGCTCAGCAGAGATCAGCAGACAGATCCCCCGCTGAGCATGTGGATCTGCTGATGGGCCCACCCTATGTGAAAGTGGCCTTGGGGAGATTCATCCTCCTTTATTTGTCCTGTTTACTGTTATCAAAAGCGAAAGTAAAGAAAATCACAAATTTTAGATTGTCCCCAGAAAAGTAATAGAAGGGAAATCTTTCAATGGGGGCAATGGTTCTGGTGACCTGGGGGACCTTTGAGGAGTCCCCTTAATTTGCATGGATTTCCTCTCAGTTCCTGTTTGGCTATTGGACAGGAATTGAAGGGAAATCTCTGAAATGGGACACAGATGACAGAGGTTCTAAACCTCCTTTATCCAAAATGAAAAAAACAATTGCCTATAGCTCTTTTTTATTGGCTACCTGGATAAACCATCATCCTCAGCTCTGGAGATTGATTGGGTACATTGCGTGGGCCCGAACACCTGATTGTCCTCTGCAGATATCCTCTGCAGGATCCATTATTTCAGGATTGCGATGGGCGCTGCCAGTCCCATCCAATCTTCTCCCCCTGCCGTTCGATCTTCTCCGCATCACAAGTGCTAGAACTGCAGCAAAATTCCATGTAGCAGTAGCATTTGTGATGTGAAGGAGATCGGGCACCAAGGGAGCAGCAAGGGGAGAAGATCAGATGAGACATCCATTCCTCTCCAGATGACAGCTGTCAAGTAACCAGCAGATGCTTCAGTAGCACCTTCTGATTACATAGAATGCATTCTGCTGCTGTGGGGTTCGGCTGTCACTGGGCTACACTTCCAGCAGGCGTGGGGTTAACTGTGATGTAACCCAGCTACAAAAAAATCTGATTAGAGCTCCACAAACCCCCCAACATGCTATTCATATTACATGGAATCTGAAGAACGAGGCTGCTGTGAACATTGAAATATAGAATATACACTTTATTTCTAAAGTATATTTGCTATATTTCAATGTACACAGCAGCATCATTTTTTAGATTCCATGTATTATGAATAGAATGTTGGGCGTCTTTTTGTAGTTGGAACTTGGGTTACATATTAGTTTTTACCAGGACCTCCTACCTCACCTACTACTAACCTGTGAACTCTGCTTCACTACTAACCTGTGAACTCTGCATCCATTACTACTGATCCCCTGTATTGATTCTATTTTAACCATGGCCAATATTTACTGCAGCACAATAAAAACCACCCCCAATTCTTACCACAGGACACTGCACACACCACTTTCTTTTTCTTGCTCAGGAGGGCCCAACTCATGATCCTGCACACAGGCCCCATTACTTTCAATGTCACTGTGACCCCATATTTTAGTGCTGGATAGGATGCTACATGTTTCATTGCGGTTTCACAGTATCCCACACCTTACTCTCTCACCCACCCTTTCCCATGGTTGTGTTGGTGGCATTTGTGCACTGAATGACCTTGTCCCATACAAAGGTCCCCATGGAGAGCGGAGGTGGGGGGTTGGCTCCCCTAGTTTTTGCCCTGAGTGAAAAGAATGTCTAGCTTCACCACTGTCTGTCAGGATGGAGAGCGGAGGAAGGGGCCGGTAAATGTGTCATTTACCAGACCCTTCCTTTTTTTGAATAAGCAGTGATTGGTACTGAACTGTGTTTACTATGCTTTGGCTCCTTTTCATTCATCTTCAATGCTGCTGAGGCTGCAGAGTAAGGGACTGGGGAATCTGTACTCAGTCCCTTTCTCTGTCTCAAAGGGGAGATGTCAGGGTTCTGTTTAGACCCCTGATATTTCACCAAAGTCCCTGAACAGGACTGATAGAAAAAAAAAAAAATAGTTGTAATAAATATTAAAAAACTCAAAAAAAAATAACCACCACACAAAGCAGCACTTCTTTCCTACACATACTACCCAGCGCCATACACTCCGCACTCCTCTCCTGCACATACTACTCACCGCCATACACGCTGCATTCTTCTCCTGCACATACTACTCACCGCACTACACTGCACACTCCTGTCCTGCACATACTACCCAGCACCATACACACTGCACTCTTCTCCTGCACATACTACCCACCGCTATACACTATGCACTCCTCTCCTGCACATACTACTCACCACCATACACTCCGCACTCCTCTCCTGCACATACAACCCACCACCATACACTCCGCACTCCTCTCCTGCACATACTACCCACCACCAATACACTCTGCACTCCTCTCCTGCACATACAACCCACTGCTATACACTGCACTTCCCTCCTGCCCATACTACCCACTGCCATCCACACTCCTGTCCCTGCACATACTGCCCACCGCCATACACTGCACACCCCTCTCCTGCACATACTACACCCAAGCATATCTAATAGTGGATGAAGCGCTCAGCCATGAGGGTAATAAGCTAATTAAACTAAATATAAACAAATAAATACATGAAAAAAGATAAAGTGACTATTGCTCCAAATAAATGTGCAAACAAAGCAAAACAATACAAAATAAATATAAATACAAAAATCTCCAATACATAAATATTTATAAACTGAAGGTGACTGGTGCTTCAAATCAATCAATATGTGCAAACAAAGCAAACGACCAGTCTGCCACCCAGTGGCTAAAAACTGGTACCAGATATGCACACTAAGTGTATAAAAAGTGACAAGTGCTCAAAAACTAAATATATATATATATATATACAAATACACACATAATCACGTATATTAAATATGTATAAAAACTGTGAATTGATCCAAAGTGAACAATCACTACCTAAAGTGACAGGTGTAAAATAAAACAATAAACAAGTCCAAATTAAAGTGCAACAATCGTGCTATCACTCTTTTGATGTGAAATAAATAAATATATGCTTTTCCACTTCAAAGTTTTGTGCTCAGAAAAAAAAAAGGAGTGACTCTAGTGCATATATCCTCCAGTGGCTAGAGTGCCTCCTCACCTCCTTTATTCGACCACTAAGGGTCACAAATCATGTAATCAGATATTCCACCCCGAATAACTTCCGATACCCACTCCACATGTATTGGGCATAGAGAGACTCAGCAATATAGTATCAGGGCCATGGAAGGGTAAACAAAGAGAAATACTTCCATAGTGTAGTACGTCAATATATTTAATCAGAAGATGCTAGATGAATCACTCACATGGTCCAAGTATACAACTCACGGTTTCCTATATGTTATGGGTGTACTAAGGGACTCAAGATGGCGAAAAAATGGAAGTCCGTCACCGGAGCTATGTCATCAAGCTCCACCCGGAAATGACGTTACTGCGCTCTACGCGTTACGCCCCGAACACGTGGCTTCTTCAGGATCCTAGCTACTGGAGGATATATGCACTAGAGTGTCACTCCTTTTTTTTTCTGAGCACAAAACTTTGAAGTGGAAAAGCATATATTTATTTATTTCACATCAAAAGAGTGATAGCACGATTGTTGCACTTTAATTTGGACTTGTTTATTGTTTTATTTTACCCCTGTCACTTTAGGTAGTGATTGTTCACTTTGCATCAATTCACAGTTTTTATACATATTTAATATACGTGATTATGTGTGTGTTTGTATATATATATATATATTTAGTTTTTGAGCACTTGTCACTTTTTATACATTTAGTGTGCATATCTGGTATCAGTTTTTAGCCACTGGGTGGCAGACTGGTCGTTTGCTTTGTTTGCACATATTGATTGATTTGAAGCACCAGTCACCTTCACTTTATAAATATTTATGTATTGGAGATTTTTGTATTTATATTTATTTTGTATTGTTTTGCTTTGTTTGCACATTTATTTGGAGCAATAGTCACTTTATCTTTTTTCATGTATTTATTTGTTTATATTTAGTTTAATTAGCTTATTACCCTCATGGCTGAGCGCTTCATCCACTATTAGATATTTTTCATCCCGAGGTATAGGGTATAGATGATAGCAGCTGGCCTTGTTTAGTTACTCTGTGGAGTGCAGGACGACATTCATATACAGTACACCCAAGCATACACTCCAAACTGTACATTCTCTATTAGTTAACATTACAACATTCTGCATGTAAGGCTGGCCCTACACTATACAATTTTCTGTTCAATTTCTGCACAATTTCCTTTAGATTTACCTTCAACTATGTAGTGCAAGGGCCTGCTTAATTGGATACAATTGAAAGTGTTGTTTAGGTTTGATCTCATATTATATGGTTGTTTAGTGTATTGCCAGCCCAATACAGGCCATAGATGGGTAGAAAATCGGCCAATTTTTCGGCCGAAAATAAAATCGGCCAATTTTCAGATCGTTAGTGGGTTAATAGGTCGGCCGTTTTTTGGTATTTTGACAGATTTTTTTTATCGGTAAAGTTGGAAAAAGATCGGCCGATTTTGCCGATCGGCCGATTTTCGCGGCAATTATGGGCAAATTGCGCATGAGCAGTGACCTGCAAGAGGAAGACAAAAAGAAGGAAGAAGAAGAGGAAGAGGAGGAGGAGGAAGAAGAAGAGGAGGAGGAAGAAGAAGAGGAGGAGGAGGAGGAAGAGGAGGAGGAGGAGGAAGAAGAAGGAGGAAGAAGAAGAAGAGGAAGAGGATGAAGAAGAAGAAGAGGATGAAGAAGTAGAAAAAGAAGAAGAGGATGAAAAAGAAGAAGAAGAGGATGAAGAAGAAGAGGATGAAGAAGAGGAAGAAGAAGAATTCCAGTCCTGCAAAAAGTGTCTCTGCAGAGAGCTCTGCTATTTCTTTGACAGTTCTTTGACATTTATAGTGGCTGCAACATTGTATCTGTTTCCAAATAAAAACATCTGTATCCGAAATGGATACAAATAGATACAATGTTGCAGCCGCTATAAATGTCAAGGAACTGTCTAAGAAATAGCGGAGCTCTCTGCAGAGACACTTTTTGCCAGCTGTAGACGGGATGAAAAATCGGCCGATTTTTTTTTTTTTTTTTTTTTTTTTTTTTTTTTTTTACCGTTCCTGGTAACATCGGCCGATTGAACGACCGATTTTTTTTTTTTTTTTTTTTAAAGACAAATCGGCCGGTTTTCTCCCCATCTATGGCCTGCATAAGTCTGACTCAGACTCTAACCACACCCTCTTGAAACCACACCCAATATTTAGCACAGTTTAAACCACACCCATTTTTCGTGCATGTCGGAGTGAGAGCAATATTTCTATCACCATAATGCTAAACTGATTACCTATAAGGGGCTTTTAAAGCATTGACTATGGAAATTAGAGGGTACTTAAGTTTGTCGCCATTTCACGGGCACACAAAAATTTAAGGTTTGACATGTTGGGCATCTATTTACTGTGTTTAAACTCATCTTTCATATTGTAACAAAAAGTGGGTAATTTTATTGCATTTGTGTGCCCTAAAATTGACTTTGGTGTGTGTTTGAACTAATATTGTGTGACATAAAGAATTGGAACTGTCACTGTTTTACTCTCTGAGGTGTCTGCTTTCAGAAAATATATTATGTTTTGGGCATTTTATGCAATCTTCAGGCCTAAATTGATTTATTAAACATGCAAAAAATGCAAAAATTGCCCACGCAGTGAAAGGGTTGTTGGAGAAACTTCAGCTTCAAAGCTGAACTTCGGGCTGGAACAAAAATATATCCTTATAGAAATACGTGTAGCAGTAATCAATAAATTAAGGTGCAGCCAGAGCTGAGTTGCCTTCAATCTGCCGCTATCCAGAGCACCGAGCGCCCATCCCAAGCCCGGCATCCCATTGTAGTCTGCAGAGAGGAACGCTCCATCAGACCAGCACCTGCCTGATCCAGCAACTTAAAAGATTCCAGAGAAGGGAGATCCTGTAACCAGGCACCGGAACCCACCCATCCCTTAAAGGGACCTCTGGCCAGCTGGATCTTCATATTACCCTGTGTGTTCCTGTTACTACCACCCACTCAGAGGGAGGATTATCTCCATGTGTTCCTGACCAGACCAACCACCTAGAGCAGTGTTTCTCAACTCCAGTCCTCATGGACCCCCAACAGGTCATGTTTTCAGGATTTCCCTCAGATGAAACAGCTGTGGTAATTACTAAGGCAGTGAAACTGATCAAATCACCTGTGCAAAATAATGGAAATCCTGAAAACATGACCTGTTGGGGGTCCATGAGGACTGGAGTTGAGAAACACTGACCTAGAGGGAGGACATCTTCCCCTATCCCAGACCAGACCCTTAAAGGAGGCTTCTGTGGATTTTACTTAATGCACATTTACATTGTGCATCTGGTGAGTGCACAATCTCTCTATACTGCTTGGAACACCACTGCGGATTTAAAAGGGAACACTATATATAGACTGCCAATAAGTTTGGTTATATTACGGGACGTTTGATTACATTATCCTAGAATCATTCTATGTATATTTATTTAGTGACTGCTGTTTGTCTATTTTTGGAACATTTCTGCACCTTAATTTAGTGATTAGCGCTGCACATATTCCTATGCGTTTTCCACAAGGCTTTATTTGGTTTCCTTGAGTGTCCTGCTGCTTACCCACAAGAGCGCTCACTTTTATTGCTATCTTATTTTAAAAATATATCCTTATTGAGGCCCCCCCATTCTACAAGGGTTAAAAGCTAGTTATGTCTGGAGGTGTCAGATAAAGTCAGTATTAAACCCCAAACCAAAATGTAATATATTGCAGCGTACCAGTCATTCGATATGGTGGCTGCATTAGTTTTCTAATTTTAGGCTTTTTTCCCCCTCTGTTTTCACCTGGTGATCTGGCCAGTAACACACCTCCTGTATTAGAGTGCCCCCTCATGCGTCTAAATCTCCCTTGCTGTTTAGGCCCAATCCACTTCCAGAGTGCAGTCCAGAGGCTACTGACAGGCAATGCGGAAGTGATGTGATGCCTCCTCACTGCCGATTTTAATCCCATTTTTGCCGACAATCACACTGCAACCATGTGCACTGCACATGTTTTCGAAGCTTCCGAATAGACTTGCACGTGTAGCCTTCGCTAAATGCCAGGTCAGCATAGCCGTGGTCGTGAAGCAAAGCATTGTGGCCACAGCATGTAAACATCACCCTCCGCTGCCTACTGCAATTTAGGGGGGGCAATTGGTGGGGGGCTCAAATGCAGCTGAACCGTGCATGTGTGCCCCCCCAACTGCAAATCTAAATGAGGCCTTGTAGTAACAGTTTTTTTTTCTTTTCGGACAAAGGTTTTACATAGATAAAAGCTGGTCATCATAAACAGCATGTTCGTGTTAAATGTTTATTCCCATACCTGTAACTGACACTTCTGCAGGAGAGCTACTTCTTTTGAAAAATGTATTTTTATGTATTACAGGTACTTTTATAGTGCTGTTAATTTATGCATTCACATCAGTCCCTGCCCTCAAGGAGGTCCCTAACTCACATTCATACATACACATACTAGTACCAGTAGGAGCCAATTAACCTACCAGTATGTCTTTTTGTTATTTAAAAAAAAAAAAAAAAAAACTTCCTGACCAGATCACCAGATGAAAATAGGAGAGAGCCTAAAAAAGAAAACTAATGCAGTCATCGCCCCTAACAATGGGTAAGCTGCAATGTAATAAATGTTTGCTTTTGGGTTTAATATCACTTTAAGGAGAAATATAAACCTTATTCCATGCTCTTACAGTCTCACTCGATCTGTGCGGTCAGATCATTGTGGCCTCCTCTCTAGGCTGCTCATGGCTGTGGTTGCATGCTCACTCTCTCCATATAAATATAGTGTTTATAGCTCTGCATTACACATGATGACGTCAAGAAACTGCCCACAGACCCGAGCTTTGAGGAGTAGAAGATGAGAATGCTTGAGCTAGCCAGAGCGGGGGATAGGGTAAGTAATACAAGCTCTTCCCCTGACAAATTACAAGCACTTTACCCTTGCAGTGGGGTATTTTTCAGCTCAGAGTTTAGCTGTAAAGAAGGGGCTGGGGAGTTATGTTTACCACAACCCATTCTCTACTGTGCTGACAGATCTCATTATCCATTGTAAACTAGATGTGCACACTGCTTATCACACCGCCCTTTTGCCACTTGATCAGCTGTGTCCAATGACACGGCTGATCACTATGTAATTACATTTGCCAGTTATCGGCTGCACTTTCCTCAGGCTGTCACAGCGTGAAGAGAGAGGAGAGCTGGTAACTGGCAAGTGTATTCACACATCAGAGGACATTAGTACAGTCCTAACAGTGTTGATCAGTGCCGCCAGTCAGTGCTGCCTCATCAGTGCACATCCTTGAAGGAGAAAAATGACCTGTTTACAAAATTATATAACAGAAACTAGGGAAAATGGGTTTTTTTTTTTCAAAGTTTTGGGTCTTTTTTTGGTTTGTTTAGCAAAAAAAAAAAAAAACCAGTGATGAGTAAATACCACCAAAAGAAAGCCTATCTGTCTCAAAAAATTATAAAAATGCATTTGAATACAGTGTTGCATGATCGCGCAATAGTCATTCAAAATGCGACAGTACTGAAAGTTGACCTGGGCAGGAGGGTGGTGAAAGTGCCCGGTAGGCATGTGGTTAAAGCAACTCTGCCAGTAAGAAAAAGAAATTGCTTCTATAGGTATAATAATACTACAAGTCCCACTGCTTCTGGCTCCATTGAACAGTGACTATGGCACGTCTGTCCATTATGGGGGAGGTCAGTAACACTTCCACCATCTCCTTTATTGATGAGTTCTCAGCATGTGCAGGATGAAGGAAGGACCTTCCATGGATTATAATGGGGCTTTGTTGGAACATGGGATGGTACACCCCAATACACCTAGTGTACAAAAACATACCTGAGTAAACACATGGAAATGGTTGTAGAAAAACTTTAGGCTGCTGTCCCTGTTTAAACATTGGGTTTTAAAGTGGTTGTAAACCTACAATTTTTCTTTTAAATAGCAAATATGTCATACTTACCTGCTCTGTGCAATGGCCCAGTCCTCCTCTTCTCAGCTCCCCTGCATACACTCCTTGCCCCTTCCCTTTGCTGAGTGCTTCCACAGCAAGCCCTGTGCTTGCTCCTGAGCACTGCTCTGTGTGTCCACAGCCACATAGACCGTGGCTCAGCCCCACTGCCTGCGTTTCCTCAGTGGCTGTGATCAACAACAGCAGAAGTCAATGGCTCCCACTGCTGTCTCTCAGCCAATGAGGAGAGAGAGAGCTGCGGCTCTCAAAAACATAGCTGGATCGAGATCAGGCTCAGGTAAGTATGGCGGGGAGGGGGCTGCGGAGCGAGCAGACCATAGAGGGTGTTTTCCCTTCATGTAGAGAATGCATTAAGGTAAAACACCTAGCTTTACAACCACTTTAATTATGAAGCTTTAACCTTTACTACCAAACAGAGCCATTGTGAACCATTAACAGACCAACATGCTTAGTCAGCAAGACTCAAGCAGTAATATCTTACACCACCCAAATAACAGTTTACCTACCACTGTTCCCCCCATGCAGCCCAGTGGGTGAATGAAAAAACTGAAAGATTGCTGTACTGACTACTAATTGTACAGTGATCTCTCCCTGTGCCTTTGTGTTCTGATAGTGGGATGCCCCCCTCCCTCCACCACCAGAACACACAAATCAGTACTTGTAGCCATTGGCTGCGAGCACTGATTGGATGCTGGTTTTCCAGCATGTTCCTTCGACAAAAGCCGGTCCTTTAAGCTGGGTATAAAGGGGCCAAATATTGGCTGGTATCAGCCAGTTCAACAGGAACCAGGAGACATTCGACCCATGTGTACAGCAGCCTGTCTGACAGATGCCAACCTAATGTCCGGTTTCTGTCGTATGGGCATGCAGCCAATCGGCATCGGATCAGCGCTGGCTGACAGTGCTGATCAGTGTGTCCTGGCAGGGAGGTGGTCTCCCTGTCAGAACACAATACCACCGCGGGGGAGATCGCTGTATTGATATCGCTTGTGTTGGCAGCACGATCTGTCAGGTTTTTTTTTTTCATTCAGCTCGCTGGGTTGAATGAAAAAAACGTATAATGTGCACCAGGCTTTAGACCGGCTTCTGTCGGAAGGACAGCTATACACATGGTCCGAATGTCAGCCTGTTCCTGCTGAACCAGCCGATATTCAGACCATATGTACCCAGCTTTAGGGCCAGTTCAAACTACAGGCATTTCAGTTGCATTTTTTCTGCATCTGAAACGCACAGAGAATAGGTTATATGGTTGTCAATGTCATAGTTCACATCAGTGTTTGCAGTTCCAGGGTGTTCCAGTTACAGGAAAAAAAAGTAGAACATGCTGCATTTTTCCTTCATAGAACTGCACTGGAACACGGCAGAACACACCAAAAACGCACTAGAACACACATGTCCCTATTTAAATTGAAGAAAAAGAGAGGCAAATAAAATGGAATGCGGCAAAAACACGCATGGAAAAATGCATTTGGACTGCGTTTATATAGTGTGAACCAGCCCTAAGTGTGTATTTTGCAATGTACATGTCAAAAATCCTTTTTGGCCAGAGTTCAGCTGTGACTATTTCAGACCTGTTGTGTCAGAAAAATCCCCCTCAGTATCCTCATGCTGGCACATATTTTTTTTCACAAAAAGAAAAAAACAAAATTGAAATAAAGATTTAAAGCAACAAATAAAGAGGAAAAACACAAAACCAAAAATGGTACATTACATAAAATAAACGTCTCTAAATACACCAGATAAAAACAAACTGTCTAAAAACATTTTTTAAAAATGTTACGCAACTTAAATGTGCAATGAGTGAAATGAATCAATTTTGACAGAATCTTTCTGCTCTTCCCTCCAGACATCTACTAATACTGAACAGATCTGCCCGTGTTCTGTAACCATGCTTTATTTAATCATGCTGGATGGGCTGTAACTAAGTAGCGGGATTAGGAACAGGATACTAGCTTGAGGAGTTGGGAGAAACATGTGAAACATGACATGTTGAGATCAGTAGAGAAATGTTGTATTGTGTCAACTGACATCTGACCTGGAACAAATAGGAGTGGAAGAAAACTCCTCTTCCTGCACATAAAGAATGCAGTATTAGCCAATGGTGCTGGGGAGCAGCCAAGGCTTGTGCAGAGCTGGGAGTGACACAGGGGAGGCAGGCGCACACACTGCACCGCACTCACAGTGAGTAGAGGCACAGGGTAATGTCTGCTTTTCAAGGGGAAATCTTCTGTCTGTTAGATTTGTAACCTCCTTTCTGTTTATGTTTCATAGACAATGCACAATCTACTGTGTAGCACTCATCCCCCAATGGCTGCTTGCATTCCTACTCACATGGCACTCTCTACTGTGGTTACAGAGTAATGCACAATATAATTGGTTACATCAATTATTCAGCGTGACGTTTGTTTTGTTCTGCAGGTAGGAAGGATTTTACTTCCACGGACTTGAATGCTCGGGCTCTGAGAACTTGCAAGTAATTAACATGGCTGAAGAGGGCATCCTGGTGGAGATCTTCACTTCTCCTTTAAATATATGTCTGCTGTTACTCTGCCTGTATCTGCTGTACAAGATACTGAGGGGGGATAAACCCAACCAATCAGAAGAGAGAGAAGAGCAGCTACCCAAGATGAAGAAGAGGGACTTTACGCTGCCTCAGCTTAAAGAATTTGACGGTGCGCAAAACCCCAGGATTCTGATGGCCATTAATGGCAAAGTGTTTGATGTCACAAGGGGGAAGAAGTTTTATGGACCAGGTGAGAGCATGTCTTATTTAACCCATGGAAGTTTTACAAGTATATTTGTTTATTACAGGTATTTATATAGCGCTGACAATTTACACAGCGCTTTACATATATATTGTACATTCACTCCAATCCCTAACCCTCAAGGCGCTTACAACCTAAGATCCCAGCTCACATTCATACATACACATACTAGGGCCAGTTTTGACAGGAGCCAATTAACCTACCAGCATGTCTTTGGATTTATTTTAAGTTTTTGCAACTTTTAAAACAATATGAATTAATTTGCTAAATTCAGCTCTCAGAAATGGCAAGATAGTTAAAGGCTTTCTCCATGAGAACTGTCCTTTTTTAAAGCGGTAGTAAAGTCCCCCCCTTTTTTTTTTAGACATACCTGTAAACCTATAACAAGGCTTACCTGTAGGTACAGTAATATCTCCTAAATTTGCACCATTTAGGGGATATTTTCTTTTCCTTTTTTTTTACATTCATACAGTCAAGACAAGTAGGCATAGGAGTAACAAAAATAGAGGGCATACAAATTTACAATACCAAAATGTCACTGGCATTGAAGGCAATCAAACAGATCAGTACAAAAGGCAGTAAACCACAATGCAATTAAACTCCAAGTAGAATAGTTAAGCATTCAAATGTTCAGGTAATCCCCAGGTATTGGGGCAGGAAACATAAAAGGTGGAGTCTATCAAGTAATCAGATATGGGAGCAAGCCTTTAGGGGAAAGGGCGGGGAGTGAGAGAAGGGGAAAAAGAAAAGGTGGGGGGAGAGAGACTGGGCAACCCCATAGTGAGCAGGACAGGGCAACCCCAGTATAGCACCAGTGTGTCATAGCACTAGGTTTGATATTGACTTTAGTTGCAGCCAATAACATACCAGTGCATGCGCACTGCGCTCTCAAAGGATGTCATGGCATCCACTGGGGGAGCTGTCCTGCAGCCGTGACTCCTGCGTGCATGTGCAGGACTGATGTCATTGCAGCTCAGCCATTTAAGCGGCCGAAGCCCACGAACCCAGAAGGAAGACTGGGCGCAGATAGAAGCCTGGCAGTGACAGGGAGCTGCTGGGGGTCTTCGTTTTAAGGTAAGACTTTCATAATGTGTTGGTATGCAATCCATATTCGCACATTATGCTTTTAACTTGCAGGGTGAAGATTTTCTCCCCCTTTTTTTTTTTTTTGCGCAGTTTACTACCATCTTAATAATGGAATCTGACTCCAGATTCACCTGCACTGCCACCTACTGATGAAGTGGGTCTCATCTCTACACATATGAGTGTTATAGGTACAGTATTTTATGTGAATAGGCAGATGTGAGGTTACCTACAGACACTTAAGACGTGGCCAGTTTTTCTCAATTCAGCAGCCAACTTATATTTGTAATGCTAAATAGCCTTATAAATGTGCATGTTGGGATTGATGATTATGTACATCTCTGGCACATACAGATCAGCCAGGATGCACTCATTAAGGCTGCATTCACACTTGAGTGTTTGGTAGCTCGAAGCTACAAAAACGCTCATACTTAAAAAAAAATCAGTTGTTCTCTATGGTGCCTGTTCGTGCAATCACATGTGAACGTGCACCATAGAGAACAATTGATTTTGTAAGTTTTGAGCTTTTTTTTGGAGCTTCAAGCTACAAGATGCTCAAGTGTGAATGCAGCCTCAGACAGGACATGTCTGGCATGTTCACAGACTGCTTACAGACAAACAAACCTATATACAGTAATCCAACTGTAAATCCATGGCTTGGGCAAAAAATCATCTGATGGCTTGGGCAAACAATTTTTTTTTTTTTTTTTTTTATGTCGGTTACCTTCTGTAGGGCTTCGGTATTCATACGGACACTTTTTGACATACAATATAAAATTGCAGCTGTATTCCTGCCCCTGGGATACACAGCTACTGTGAACAGCCGCTAATATGTGAATAAATCAGTGTAATGCAAAAAACCAGCGCTACGTGAAATCCATTTTTAAGACCTGCTAGCTATTCGAAAAGGTCTAATATCTCTTTAAAACTAAACCAAAGTAAAGAACTGCACTGTCCTTATCCACAGGCTATCCCCGCTTCAGTCTATCCTGAATTCTGCGGCCATCCACCTTACTAACCGCTCCGTATCCGCCACCCCCCTCTGCCAATCCCTCCACTGGCTTCCGATTGCCCATCGTATAAAATTCAAACTATTAACATTGACGTACAAAGCTGTTCAGAACACTGCCCCAAACTACATCACTGACCTGATATCCATCTACCACCCAAAACGCACTCTCCGCTCCTCACAAGACCTCCTACTCTCTAGTTCCCTGGTCTCCTCCTTCCATGCCCGTCTCCAGGACTTCTCCAGGGCTTCCCCCATCCTCTGGAACTCACTACCCCAATCCATCAAACTGTCACCTACCCTCCTCACCTATAGACGCACCCTGAAAACCTATCTCTTCAGAGAAGACTACCCTGTCCTCACCTAATTGCCCATCTCCTCCGCTCTTCCCACCACTCCATCCCCCACAGCTATTTCCTCCTGCACCACTCTCCCCTCCCTCTTGATTGTAAGCTCCAAGGAGCAGGGCCCTCGAACCCCTCATGCATTTATTTTTACTGCGCTGTCTCGGGTACTGTCTCCCATTATAATGTACAGTGCTGAGCAAACTGTTAGCACTATATAAATACTGTATTATAATAATAATGTATACACAAATACAAAAAAAATATAATAAATTGAAACAATGTGTGATTAAAAAAAAAAAAAGACAAATCTAAACAAAAATATTGTGTGCTCAACCTCATGTCCTTAGCAGATCTTCTCCTTCCGCCTAATGCCTATTACCAAAGAAATAATCCATATATTGTGCAGTCTTTAAAAAGTGATACTCAAATCATGCATCTGTGTGTTCCGTGCTCTGACTGTGAATCCTGCAGATCTACTACTTCCTCTTTACTTCTACTTCAGTGCTTCTCCGCTCACCAGAGGGTTTTGACTCTATAACTGTACAGCTATATGAGTACACGTGTATAAGGACAGCAATTTTATTTATTTGGTTTAAATTGGAATAAACTCACATACACCACAAAAAAATAAAAAAAAGAAAAACCCTGGATGCATGCACACAGCTTACCTCTAGGGGCATGCAGCTTTATGCGTGTCTGGGTTCATGCAAGTAGTAGTGCAAATCTGCCTACAGCCATTTATTTCTATGCTCAGCTGTACACAGCACCAGTATATCCTGGGTGTAGAAGTAAGCTTGTAATTTATATTGTATACACAATGTGGGTTATTTACCAAAACTGGAGAGTGCAAAATCTGGTGCAACTGTGCACAGAAACCAATCAGCTTCCAGGTTGTATTGCAAAGCTTAAAGTGGAGTTCCACTCACCCTGTCAAAAAATAAAAGTCCGCAGCTACAAAAACTGTAGCTGCTGACTTTTAAAAAAAAAAAAACAAAAACAGCCACTTACCTGTCCCTCGGTCATGCGGTGTGTCTCCCGCAGCCCGTCCTGTATTCCAGGAGGCCGGCATCCTCAGTGTGGGCACCCGGCTGTGATAGCTTGCGGCTTCACAGCTGGGTGCCCACTGCACATGCGCGTGAAGCGTTGCACTTCATGAATGGTCCTGTAGTCTTCTGGGACCTGCCATGTGTCCCAAAGACTACAGGGTGGCAGGGAGGACACCTTCCTCTTCCGATCGCCTAGGCAATCGGACTGGAAGTGGGAACGGGTACCTGTCAAATTCGGGTACAGCCCCCCCCTTTGGGTGTAGTTCCGCTTTATTTGAAAAAGAAGCTGATTGGTTACCATGCACAGCTGCACCAGATTGTGAGTGCTCCAGCTTTAGTAAATCTCCCCAGTGTGCCTATATGCATGAACCCTTACTGTGTAAGGAATTGTAAACAGCCACATGACCAGGGTCACGGTATTGCTTCCAATGGGTTATGACATAACTGATACTTTCTTGCTACTATATAGAGCAGAGGTCCTCAAACGGTTTAAACAAGGGGCCAGTTCACTGACCTTCACACTGTTGGGGGGGCCGGTCTATAGTTTGAAAAAAAAATATGAACAAATTCCTAATCACACCGCACATATCATTTGTAGAGCAAAAAAAAAACCTGGAAAAAACAATACTATGTTTAAAATGCACTGTACACTGTAACGCACTGGTGCGCTCTCCTCATCCTCTCCTGTTGCTCCTCTGGTTGCAGAGTAATCAGCCTGAAGTCACGGGCTGATTCTTCACCAAGCTGCTGCTCGCTGGGTTCTCACGGCCGAGGACCCAGCAAGCAGCCTAGCTATGTGCCGGCACCGTGTGGTGTTTTTTTTTGTTTTTGGCTGTCCCTGCGGGCCAGGTAAATAGCTTCGGCGGGCTGGATGCGGCCAGCGGGCCATAGTTTGAGGACCTCTGATATAGAGGGACAGATTCAGATTTCATTTTTGAGGAAAAGCTTTTCAAAAACAGGAACACCAGAATCATGGAGCGCGACAAGGTCAATGTATTCAGCATTAACAATTTATTGGTTGTGAAATTTTACACTTGCTTGGCTTGCCAGTACTTAAAGGGAAAGTGACTTTAAAGGGGAATTAGAGACTGTTAAATCATTTTAGTTGTACATGTGAAAGAGAATTGTATGGAACCAATGACACTAATGTGTGTGTATTAAGGAAAAAAATGCTCAATTGTATAGTTTCACCCTTTTTTGTTGTGCTATTTCACTGCTAAATAAAAAAAAAAAAGAGACTTTTCAGTCATGTCTGTTAACCACAGACTATGTGATCTAAGCTGCTTTTTATTTATGGGAAAAGAGGTACTTTTTGCCTAAAATCGGGTGATTTAATCATGTTAAGCAATGTACTGATATGTGAAGTATGAATTTTAATGATAGCTTCAGTTCAATACAAAATGAGCCTTAGCTCTGGTTCACACTGATGCGAATTGTCATGCGATTTGACCCTTCAAATCGCATGCAATGAACGGCAATGGAACCATTCTATTTGGTGCGACTCCGACTTAGTCAGAGTTCCACCGACTAGAAAGGTCGTTCATGCACTACCTTTACCGATTTGGAGTGCATGAAGTCGACACAGATGTCTAGCAAGTTGCACCCCAGGTCACACTGCCATCCAACTTTGAAATCATGCGACTGCAAGTGAAGTCACGATTTCAAAGTCTGATCCAGTGTGAAACAGGGCTTGGGTAGTAACATGATACATCGTGTGGTGGTGTGCAGTAGTCATTAGCAACCAATCAGACATCAGTACAAAACTGCTAAAAAAAATAAACAAAAAATAGCAATTTGTGTGTACTTAACATATTTAGCAATTCATATTTGGATGTGATGGTATTGATATTTATGTTTTACTGCATGTCATTTGCATAACTCATTGTTTGTAACCAAGTGACTTTTATAGTTGGACTTTAGGACCTCTATTCTTGGCTTAAAGTGAATGTAAATCTGCACATATACCTCGTGAAGTGACTGACCTCAAGTGATACACAGAGATTTAAACAAATCTTCCTACTTAAGTTGTATCTCCATTTATCTGCAGTCTTCTCTTCTCTACATCAGTTCAAAGTGCTGAATTTATAAAGCTTGTCTGAGAGTTCTGAAAAACAGCAGAGGAACAAAGCAGCAGACAGATGTGACACTTAGTGCTCTTAACTGATACAAATACACACCATAGAGAGATCTGCTTTTTTCATATTTCATGTCTGAGGTTTACTTCCACTTTAAAGCTGAAATCCAAGCAGATATAAAAGACACACATTACAGCAGCTCTCTAATAATCAATTCATTATGAAAGGTAGTTTTTAAATGGGAGCAGGGTAGGTACCTGGATGTGACCTGGTATTAGCCTCTTGCCATCTATTATACAGCAGGGCTGGAATCTGAGAGTAAAATATAGTACAAGGAGCCAACCCATTCAAGTGTTGACAAGAAGCATGCTGATAGGAAGAGAAAGCAGAGTGACACGATGACCCCATCCGTGTGCTACTTCTTATTTCACTGTCCAGTCACAGGTTGGGACAAATCCAGAATGACCTAGGCTCACAGGAAGTGAGGTAAATAATGGTGGCCATCAGATTGAGGACATTTAGTGGCAAAAAAGTACTGTGGGGGAAATCTCTGTATTCATGCTGAATATTACAACAAAAGCTTGTTTTGTTGTTTTATATTTAAATGACAAATTCATTTTTATCTAATTTTTGACTGGAGTTATACTTTAACCCTCAGCTCCAGAATATTAGCTAGCCCATCTCTAACTAAGGCCTTATGTACACTGCTGCTACTAAACGTGAGTTTTTGGTTTTTTTTGCCAAAGCCCCTGAACTCGACTCACTAAAAGCCTCTATGTCCATGTACACATAGGCTTTAACCAGAGTTTAGGAGAAGCAGAGTTTAGGGGCAGTTAAATATTCCTCTTCTGAACGCAGAATAATCACATTCAGGAGAGGAACGTTTTGGCCAAGAAATGCTAAACGCGGCAAAAACATGTCTAAACACTAGCCGTGTTTAGCGCTTGGGCTTTTATCCATTTCATTGGAAAATACTCTGGCCAATCAAATTAATAAGTGTCCAAGCGCTAAACGTGTTACCGTGTTTACATGCGTTTTTGCTGTGTTTAGCGGTTTTCTGCTGCCAGGAGAGTCTAACGACTATGTGAGTTCATGTGTACATGAGGCCTTTCTGCCTACATGAAAAAAAATCAAAATGTACATTTTACTTACCTGAAGTTACACCCCCCCAGCCTGATCCTTCTCTCTTCTGTTTACTTCTGGGGGTCTACATCGTTGCCTGCATGATGTGGACACCTTCTATTGGGGGGAGGTGACACTTGGTACTTAAAACAACTAAGGGCTTGTTTTACACTTGCTTCAAAATGTGGCATTGGACAAGGTTTTGTTTTTTGTTTTTTTAATTTTTGCTTTAAAGCGCTCTGAATGCCAACCAGAATACCAGCTTACAGTCCTGTTCACATGTTGCGTTTTTGCTTTTACTTGGCTGTGCTTAAAAAATTATACCCCGTGTCGCTTTCTTTGTGCCTCATAGAAGTCTATGACAGCACTCGCTAACAGTACCTGTAGCTTTTGAGGGGCTTTCATTTAGAGTTAACTTTGTTTTGGAGATATTGCAGGTATAATATATCCTACGATGCATTGAGAAGCCAACATACAAACTGGAAAGACATCACCAGCAGTCTCTTCTGGTTCAGGTGTATATGTTCTGGAAGTGTCTGGTGCAGACGTAACATCTGATATGCAGCAGGAAGGTGAGTGGGGTCCAGACAAGAGTGGAGCAGCTAGCAGACTGCACATGTGGTGTGCAATATGGGAACGCTATAGCAGAAGGTGAGCAGGGTCCAGAGACAGAGAACTGAGTGGCAGAGGATCAGAAGAGCTGGTAGACTGGAGCAGGAGAAACTAACAAAGGCACACGTATTACATAGTGTGGGAGCAATAAAGCGAGAGGTGAGTGGGGACCACAGAGGGAAGAGGATTAGAAGAGCTGGAGGTTACTACTGAGCGGGGGATCAGCAAAGCTGGAGGTTACTACTGAGCGGGGGATCAGCAAAGCTGGGGTTTACTACTGAGAGGGGGATCAGCAAAGCTGGGGTTTACTACTGAGAGGGGGATCAGCAAAGCTGGGGTTTACTACTGAGAGGGGGATCAGCAAAGCTGGGGTTTACTACTGAGAGGGGGATCAGCAAAGCTGGGGTTTACTACGGAGAGGGGGATCAGCAAAGCTGGGGTTTACTACGGAGAGGGGGATCAGCAAAGCTGGGGTTTACTACTGAGAGGGGGATCAGCAAAGCTGGGGTTTACTACTGAGAGGGGGATCAGCAAAGCTGGGGTTTACTACTGAGAGGGGGATCAGCAAAGCTGGGGTTTACTACTGAGAGGGGGATCAGCAAAGCTGGGGTTTACTACTGAGAGGGGGATCAGCAAAGCTGGGGTTTACTACTGAGAGGGGGATCAGCAAAGCTGGGGTTTACTACTGAGGGGGGGGATCAGCAAAGCTGGGGTTTACTACTGAGAGGGGGGATCAGCAAAGCTGGGGTTTACTACTGAGAGGGGGGATCAGCAAAGCTGGGGTTTACTACTGAGAGGGGGGATCAGCAAAGCTGGGGTTTACTACTGAGAGGGGGGATCAGCAAAGCTGGGGTTTACTACTGAGAGGGGGGATCAGCAAAGCTGGGGTTTACTACTGAGAGGGGGGATCAGCAAAGCTGGGGTTTACTACTGAGAGGGGGGATCAGCAAAGCTGGGGTTTACTACTGAGAGGGGGGATCAGCAAAGCTGGGGTTTACTACTGAGAGGGGGGATCAGCAAAGCTGGGGTTTACTACCGAGAGGGGGATCAGCAAAGCTGGGGTTTACTACCGAGAGGGGGATCAGCAAAGCTGGGGTTTACTACCGAGAGGGGGATCAGCAAAGCTGGGGTTTACTACCGAGAGGGGGATCAGCAAAGCTGGGGTTTACTACCGAGAGGGGGATCAGCAAAGCTGGGGTTTACTACCGAGAGGGGGATCAGCAAAGCTGGGGTTTACTACCGAGAGGGGGATCAGCAAAGCTGGGGTTTACTACCGAGAGGGGGATCAGCAAAGCTGGGGTTTACTACCGAGAGGGGGATCAGCAAAGCTGGGGTTTACTACCGAGAGGGGGATCAGCAAAGCTGGGGTTTACTACCGAGAGGGGGATCAGCAAAGCTGGGGTTTACTACCGAGAGGGGGATCAGCAAAGCTGGGGTTTACTACCGAGAGGGGGATCAGCAGAGCTGGGGGTACTACCGAGCAGGGGATCTGCTGAATAAGGGTACTAATAAGCTGGGGATCTGCTGAACAGGGGTACTAATGAGCTGGGGATCTGCTGAGTTGGGGTACTACTGATCCAGGTTTCCACTGGGTCTTTTTAAAACAGAAAATCAACAGACACACAGGGCATTTGCCAAGCTTCAAAAAAACATCACCAAAGCATCAGAGAAGCATCAAAAACACACAAAAAAAGCATGTTGAAGCAGTAGGCACTTTATTGTGTCTTACACTCCGGTCACATCAAGCCTGACTTTAAAATTGTGCGACTTACAGTGAAATCGCACAATTTCAAAGTCGGGGGACATGCCGATTTCAGGTGCGATTTGCAAGACATCTTACACAGATGTTTATGCAAATCGCACCAAATGTAGTGCATGTAATACTTTAGAAATCGGTGCAACTCTGACCAAGTCGGAACCGCACCGATATGACCGCTGTAATTGTGGACAGTAGGGTGCGACTTTGCATGTAATTTGCAAGTTGCCTATCATGCAAATCGCATGCCAAGTCACACCCGATGTGACCGGGGACTATAAGTCGAAGCAAGAGTAAATGTACCCTAAAACAAATTACTGAAACAGAAAGCTATGCACCTGATTAAAGACATATCCTTAAAAATGTGTTTTCTTTTTAGGTAGGCAAATTAGTTATCCTGCTACAGTTATCCTGGGCATCTAGGCAGCGATAACCCCTGGTCACTGAAGGGTGAAGCAGCAATTGCAGACAGCGGTATTGTTGCTCGCTGTACACCTGCTAAAGCCGACACATGCACATACATTGCTTTATTTCTTGAGATCATTACAGACAGTAAACATTCTTTTGCAGTAACCTTAGTTTAGAAATGCTTCAACCTCGTGTCAGATTTCATAGGTTTGTTGGCATAACTGGTTCATCCAGTTTAGATGTTGTTAGGAAATCAATATAATGTTTTGCATTGTATTAAATCATAAAAGTTATGTGTTTAGGCAGGAAGCCTTGTGTGCTTACTGTGTATGCGTAATATATAGGATGAATGTGTGCAAATTGTGTCCTTGTACTGTATTCTTTAGAAACATAGAAAAGTAACAGCAGAAAATTTGGTGTGTGTGTGTGTGTGTGTTTGTTTAGAATAAATACATGTTTTTATATGTTTGTCTCAAGCATGTTTGAATCCCTTTACTGTTCACTGACTCACTAACTCTGCTGGAAGTCTGTTCCAAGCATCAACTACCATTTCAGCAAAAGAATACTTTCTAAGGTTAGTTTTGAACTTCCATCTTTCTAGTTTGAGGTCATGTCCCCATGTTCTTGATCTTGGCTTCATGTTAAAAATACTTCCCCCTTTAAACCTTATTCACCCCCTGGATGTATTTTAAAGGTTTCCATCAAGTCTTCCCTTTTCCCTTCTTTCCTTTCCAAAGTGTACATTTTAAGTTCCCAAGTCTTTCCTTATGTGTTTATCCCTCAGGCCTGTCACCATTTTTGTTACCCATCTCTGGACTCGTTCTTTTACTTTATACTTTTCTATATGTGGAAAGTAGTTATATTGGGTCACACTGTATGGAATTGTAGACTTTTGGCATTTCTAAGGATGTTGCTGGAGGCCTCAGAAAATGACTATTGGTGTCAGGGTTTAACAGATCCAGCCATGTAACCTGCATACCAAACTCTTTGTTGACAGTGGAATTTCAAACCTTTGTCCTCCTTGGTAATTTACATTTGCCTGCAGGCTCCTAAACACAACTCCTAGACTCTTGTATAATATATTGATTTATTTATTTTTTTTAACCATTAACGTTTCAGACTAGAATGACACTGCAGTCCCATCATTATTAAATTACAAAAATCTTTATTGCATATTATATAGTTATTTAACATCTGGACTCTAGCTAATTTACCAGGTCAAAGTTGGGTTCAGTAAGAAATATTACGAACATTTATGTATACATTGATGTATTCTCAAAGTATTTTTATTTTATCTTATTAACCACTTGCTAATTCTGACACTTCTCTCCTACATTTAAAACCAGCATTTTTTTTTGCTAGAAAACTACTAGAACCCCAAAAGATTATATATTTTTAAGCAGAGGCCCTAGAGAATAAAAGTGGTGGTTGTTGCATTTTTTTTTTTTGTTCACACTGTATTTGTGCACACTCATGGAAAGGCAACAAACTGAGGTACTTCAAAATCTCCATGAGCGACATGTTAAAAGCTTTTACTGATTACCAGTTTATAGTTACGCAGGATGTCTGGTGGTAGAATTATTGCTGTCACTATAATGTTCACGGTGATACCTTACATGTGTGGCGCGAATACCATTTTATGCATATGCAATCTACTTCCGCGATCGCCTTTGTACACGAGCACAGGGGAAGCAGCACTTGAATTTTTTTATTTCAAATTATTTTTACACTGTTTTAATAAAAAAAAAAAATGTATTGCTTTTACAGGGGATGAACAGCATCCCTTGTGATAGCATGGGCCTTTACAGGTCCTTTTATGGAGAAATCTGGGGTCTATTAGTCCGCAGATCTCTCCTGGCCTCCAAAGCAGCCAATGAGACACAGCTCAGTGTGATCGGCTGCTTCACTGGCTAGTGAGCGACCAGTTAACACAAGGCCAAAACCAGAAGTGGCAAAAATACCTGGTTTCTTAGACCATAGAGGTGACTGAGGATGTTCCCGTCCTCAATCATCTCTATGGTCAGCCACTATTTAGCTGCTCAGATTGCTTTTACAGTGTTCAGTAATACCGGCTGTAAACACTGATATCAGGTTCATGGCTGCAGCCATGACCCTGGTATCTCTGCTTCCGCTAGAGGATGTAATGGTACATCCTATAGTGTTGAAACATTCAATAATAATATTAATAATAATGAAACTATTGCATGTTCAGTTGCAGCATGTGTAGTTTGAATTTCAAATGCAGTTATTTGGTCAGCCTGATCACCTCAAAAGTAAAGAATTCTAAAGTCCACTTGTGTGTATCAAGCACAGTTACCTGTCTGTTACTATGATAAGAACCGAAGTTTCATAACACTTGGTTGAACATTAAAATGTTTTTCGAAATGTTGAATGACTTGCACAGTCTAGATTTTTGCACTTTGAAGTTTGACTGATTATTCTCAGAAAGGAGCGACTATGTGAAAGTTCATATCTGATTAATGTAGGTGTTTTAGTAAAGCATATGTATGTGTATAAAAAAAAGAGACTTGGGCCTCAGAGCCTTAAGCGGAGGACAAGAAAAAAAAATGTGTGTATATGTGTGTGTATGTATATGTATGTGTATGTATGTATGTATGTATGTGTGTGTATGTATGTGTATATATATATATATATATATATATATATGTGTGTGTGTGTGTGTCCACCCTTTGTAGCTATGACAACTTCAACTCTTCTGGGAAGGCTGTCCACAAGGTTTAGGAGTGTGTCTATGGGAATGTTTTGACCATTCGTTCAGAAGCGCATTTGTGAAGTCAGGCACTGATGTGGAATGAGAATGCCTGGCTTGCAGTCTCTGCTCTAATTCATCCCAAAGGTGTTCTATCGGGTTGAGGTCAGGACTCTGTTCCCGGACAGTCAAGTTCCTCCACCCCAAACTCGTTCATCCATGTGTTTATGGACCTTGTTTTGAGCACTGGTGTGCAGTCATGTTGGAATAGAAAGGGGCCATCCCCAAACTGTTCCCACAAAGTTGGGAGCATGAAAATGTCCAAAATGTCTTGGTATTTTAATGTCTTAAGAGTTCCCTTACTGGAACTAAGGGGCCAATTCCAACCCCTGAAAAACAACCCCACACCTTAATCTCCCCTCCACCAAACTTTACACTTGGCACAATGCAGTCAGGCAGCCGCCAAACCCAGACTCGTCCATCTGATTACCAGACAGAGAAGCCTGATGCATCACTGCAGAGAATATGTCTCCACCGCTTTAGAGTCCAGTGGCGGCGTGCTTTAGACCACTGCATCCGACGCTTTGTATTGCACTTGGTGATGTAAGACTTGGATGCCGCTGCTCGACCATGGAAATCCATTCCATGAAGCTCTCTACACACTGTTGTTGTGCTAATCTGAAGGCCACACGAAGTTTGGAGGTCATTTAGCTATTGACTCTGCAGACAGTTGTCGACTTCTGCACGCTATGCGCTTACCCTGCTCTGTCATTTTACGTGGCCTACCACTTGGTGGCTGAGTTGCTGTTGTTCCCAGTTGCTTTCACTTTGTTATAATATCACTAACAGTTGACCATGGAATATTTAGTGTCATGGAAATGTCACGGATGGACTTATTGCACAGGTGACAACCTATCGTGGTACCACGCTTGAATTCATTGAGCTCCTGAGAGCGACCCATTCTTTCACAAATGTTTGTAGAAGCAGTCTGCATGCCTAGGTGCTTGATTCTATACACCTGTGGTCATGGAGGTCATTGGAACACCTGAATCCAATGATTTGGAGGGGTGTCCCAATACTTTTGGCAATATACTATTAGGCCAGTATGGGAAAAAATGCTGTAAATTAAGAATGTTTTCAGAAATAGAAGTGTTTATTTTTATCAACTGACAAAATTGAAAGTAAATGAACAGTAGAGCAATCCAAATCATATCAATATTTATTGTGACCACCTTTTTGTTTTCAAAAGAGTATCAATTCTTCTAGGTACAATTGCACACAGTTTTTGAAGGAACTTGGCTAGTAGATTGTTCCAAACATCTTGAAGAACTAACCACAGATCTTCTGTGGATGTAGGCTGCATCAGATCCTTCATATAATCCCAGACAGACTCGCTGTTCAGATCAGGGCTCTGTAGGGGCCAAACCATCACTTGCAGGACTCTTTACACTGAAGATAGTTCTTAATGCTGTTGGCTTTGTGTTTGGGGTCGTTCTGCTGTAGAATAAATTTGGGACCAATGATATGCCCCCCTGATGGTATGAGTTGATGGATAAGTATCTGCCTGTATTTTTCAGCATTGAGGACACCATTGATCCTGACAAAATCTCCGACTCCATTTGCAGAACTGCAGCCCTGAACTTGCAAGGAACCTCCACCATGCTTCATTGTTGTCTGCAGACACTCATTATTGAACTGCTCTCCTGCCCTTTCCAAACAAACTGTCTCCTGCTACAGCCATATATTTAAAATTTTGACTCCTTAGACCAGAGTACCTGCTATTTTACTACACCTCAGTTCGTATGTTTTCACGCATAGGTGAGTTGCTTAGCCGAGTTTCAACATCAGAACTATGGCCTTTTAGGCACATTTCTTCCACTTCTGGCCAGACTTCTTTGGACAGTAGATGGGTTTACCTGGGTCATAATGGTTTTCACCAGTTTTGTGCTGATGGCATTGCTTGACCTCTTCCAATGACAAAGGGAAGTAAGCATGATGTGTCTTTCATCTTATGCATTTGGTTTCCTTGGCTGACTACGTCTACGGTCCTCAAGGTTGCCCATTTCTTTGTGCCTCTTCAAAAGAGCTTTGAACACAGAATCTTAAATCCACAGTTTGCTTTGAAATCTTTGTCAGGGACCTTGCTGATGTAGTATAACTACTTTGTGTCTTGTTGCTGTGCTCAGTCTTTCCATGGTGTATGACCTATGTATGACATGAAACTATCTTCCACAACCTCACCTTAGAATCTTCTGACCTTACTCAAGATGGCCACTGCCAGAAATGCCAGGAGGTGTTTTTCAAAATGATTTCTCAGCAAAATAAAGCATGAAGACATGGATAGATGGAGGAGTTTTGTTTTGAATATTAAAAACTAATTATATAGCATTTTTGGTTTGTGGTACTCGGATGCAGTGCAGTTCAACTTTAAAGTTTTTTTTTTTTTTTTTTTGATGATCTTACAATAATTTTAGTGATTAGACAATTACGGCTAATAAAGCGGAGTTCCACCCAAAAGTGAAAGCTCCGCTTATCTGCCTCCTCCCCACCTCCGCTGCCACATTTGACACCGTTTGGGGGGAGCAGGTACCTGTTTTTGACAGGTACCTGCTCCCACTTCTAGCTCAGTTCTCTGTGGCCTAGGTCCCAGAGGACTGCGGCCCATTCACAAAGCGCAGCACACTTTGCGCAGCAGGAAACCAGCTGTGAAGCCACAAGGCTTCACTGCCGATTTCCCTTAGTCAGGATGGCGGCGTCAGCACCCAAAAGCCGATTAAAGAATCGGCTTGGTGTGAGGACACCGCTGGATCCCTGGACAGGCAAGTGCCCTAATATTGAAAGTAAGCAGCTACAGTATTTTGTGGCTGCTGACTTTAATTTTTTTTTTTCCAGGGGTTGGTGGAACTTCACTTTAAGCTCTTTCACAGGGTTGGGTACTGTAATTTTTGTTTTATTTTCAAAAGATCAACAGAGTCATCCCTCATGACCTGAAATAATGGGGTTGGCTCAAATGTGTCACAGGAGAGGTTCTGATGTCAAGATAACCATCAGAGGAGACAGTGGGCAGCCTTGCCATGTGCAGTTTGATGGAGGAAACCTGCTTACTGAGCTTTGTTACAGCTGCCACTGGGGAAGAGTAAATTGTGGCTAGCTAGGCATGCATGTTTATCGCCTGACCCAATATATCGAAGTGTATATGTCAATAAAAACCAGTTCACCCAGTCAAAGGCATTTTCCACATCTGCTGAAAATAAGGTGGGATGTCCCTTGACCGGTAGAAGTGGATGAGATTGGGTACTCCACAGGTGTTGTCATTTTTTGCTTCTTTGTTCGTCAGGATTTGCACTTGATCTTAAAGGATGGGAAAGGGCATATGGTGAGTGAGTCAATAAAATTTTAGTAAAGATTTTTAGATCTATGTTCAAGAGAGAGATTGGTTGAAAATTAGCATAGTGAGATAGTAAAAATAGTACCCCTATTGATAATGCAGGAAGAAATTCAAGAAGCATTAAAAAGTACCAAGGTTGGGAAAAGTCCAGGACCAGATGGATATACCGTGAGGTATTATAAAAAATATAAAGAACTATTAGTATCCCAACTTGAAGATATACATGAATGCACTGGGGGGAGAGAGGGAAATGAGGCGAGAATCCCTACAGGCACATGTGGCATTCATAAAGAAGGAAAGGATGCCACTCAATGCTCAGGCTGTAGGCCGATTTCGTTGTTGAACACGGATACTAAATTATATGCAAAGGTCCTAGCAAATGGGTTGAAAGATTTAATGCCTGAGTGGATACATATGGATCAGGTGGGTTTTGTTCCAAGGAGAGAGGGCAGAGACAATGGGCTTAGATCTTTGCTCCTCATACAGAAAAGTAGAAAAGAGAAAACTCTGGTGGTAGTGCTTTCGATTGATGCCAAGAACGCATTTGATAGAGTAGATTGGGGATACATGATGGATACTTTGGAAGTACTAGGGTTGGGAGTTCAAATGAGAGAGTGGATAAGGAAGTTATATAGTGTTTTCAAAATAGATAGTGCCGCGCTCCCATGTACCAATATGTATATCTTATACTTTCAAAGTGCTAATGAATAGCTTTCAAGATACTGCATGTATCAAACAATTATTACTAGTGACTCAAAACATCATTGTGAATATTAATCTTCATGCAAGTGACATTGATAACTGATAATCCTAAGGTGATAGTGCCTATTAAAGTACAGTGATATACAAATCAGAAATACTCCTCTATTCTACTGTGATCCTTATATTTATATTGTGCAAACACATATATATTATGTGCACGTGCTTATGATATATTCAATAAAAAAAAAAAAAAAAAAAAAAAAAAAAAGTCTTTCAAAATAAATGTGCAGGTGGATTCTTGGTTCCCTCTCGCCGAGTGCTTAATGGTCTCCCTATGTGCTCACCTCTATATTTGCCTGAATAAATCCAGGCAAATACACTTTTTATCCTTCCAGGATAGATGGGATGGAATGATGCTCTTGAATTATCTCAGAAGGTGGATGTGGATTTATATTTGTTCTCCTGTAGCTGCTCATGAGTGGGTATACTGACCATCTCTCTGAGGATCTCCCAATTCCCCTCCTGGGGCTGTTTCCTTTTCCAGTCCTCCTTATATCAGCTCAAAGGGTGTTGTTCAATTGAGAAAGGAAGACAAACAGACCATAGTGTCTTATCCTTGTGCAAAAAGGGGGTTTATTGCTGCCAGTTGCACAGTAGTATACAATTGTAGTCCAGCATAAATGTGCTCTGCCTCTGTTCCTGCAGTGCTGTCTACCTGTGTCTGTATTCAGATCACCGAGCCTCTCCAGTGCAATGTCGTGACGTCAGAGCCCCTCCCCTACGCGTATCGTCACAGGGTCACGTGACTTCATCAGGGGGAATGATTAGATCTAATCATTCCCCCTGATGAAGTCACGTGACCCTGTGACGATACGCGTAGGGGAGGGGCTCTGACGTCACGACATTGCACTGGAGAGGCTCGGTGATCTGAATACAGACACAGGTAGACAGCACTGCAGGAACAGAGGCAGAGCACATTTATGCTGGACTACAATTGTATACTACTGTGCAACTGGCAGCAATAAACCCCCTTTTTGCACAAGGATAAGACACTATGGTCTGTTTGTCTTCCTTTCTCAATTGAACAACACCCTTTGAGCTGATATAAGGAGGACTGGAAAAGGAAACAGCCCCAGGAGGGGAATTGGGAGATCCTCAGAGAGATGGTCAGTATACCCACTCATGAGCAGCTACAGGAGAACAAATATAAATCCACATCCACCTTCTGAGATAATTCAAGAGCATCATTCCATCCCATCTATCCTGGAAGGATAAAAAGTGTATTTGCCTGGATTTATTCAGGCAAATATAGAGGTGAGCACATAGGGAGACCATTAAGCACTCGGCGAGAGGGAACCAAGAATCCACCTGCACATTTATTTTGAAAGACTTTTTTTTTTTTTTTTTTTTTTTTTTTTATTGAATATATCATAAGCACGTGCACATAATATATATGTGTTTGCACAATATAAATATAAGGATCACAGTAGAATAGAGGAGTATTTCTGATTTGTATATCACTGTACTTTAATAGGCACTATCACCTTAGGATTATCAGTTATCAATGTCACTTGCATGAAGATTAATATTCACAATGATGTTTTGAGTCACTAGTAATAATTGTTTGATACATGCAGTATCTTGAAAGCTATTCATTAGCACTTTGAAAGTATAAGATATACATATTGGTACATGGGAGCGCGGCACTATCTATTTTGAAAATATTATATATACACTAGCATATGAGTCAGTGCAAGTGCCAGCGAACCTCACGTGAGAAATAAGGACATCTAAAGTCACATATTGAACACCTCATTTCATAATAGCTCACAAGCATTCACCATTTAAAGTTATATAGTGTGCCCTCCGCAGCAATCATGGTTAATGGGGATTTATCAGAGTATTTTGGGATGTTAAATGGAACAAGACAGGGATGCCCTCTGTCTCCATTATTGTATGTTTTGTCATTGTAATCTTTGCTGTCTACAATAAGGAATAATATAGACGTAAAAGGAATATGGATAGGAGACACAGAGCATAAGGTGGCAGCTTATGCGGATGATCTGTTGTTTTATGTGGGGAACCCCAGGATAACATTGCCAAATTTAATGAGGACACTGAAGGAATACAGGGAATTATCAAATTTAAAAATTATTCTATTAAACTGAGAGCTTAAATATAAATCTTCCAAATAGAGAGAAAAATAAGATACAAGAGGAATTTCCCTTTTGTTTGGAGAGAAAAAGAACTAAAATATTTAGGAATAAAACTGACTGCCTCTTTTAAGAACTTATATAAATTACATTCCATTGTTAAATGAGATTTAAGGAGGAATTAAGGAAAATAGGAGGAGGAAGCCCGTCATGGATAGGGCGTATAAACTTGATAAAAATGGTAATTGTCCCTAAAATCTTATATAAATTTCAAATGATCCCAATTATGCTCCAAGAAGTATATTTTAAATTTAAATTAGAAAAATGATAAGATATATTTGGAGGAATAAAAAACCTAGAATAGGCTATGAAATTTTAAGTAGAAACAAAGAGAAGGGTCGACTGGGAGTTCTAGATTTTAAAAGATATTATAATTCAGTAATAATGGCGAGAATTTTTGATTGGACGCATAATCCAAAAGGGAAAAGCTGGGTTAAAATTGAAAATGTACTTTGCAAAATTAATTTAAGTAGGATTGTATGGGTGCCCACACAATACCGAGGATTGGTAGATCGCATTGGTTGTACACTTTAAATGTTTTGAGAGTATGGGATGGGTTGCACGGACAGAAGGGATGGGAATTTAATTCACTGTTAATGCCATTAGGGGATACAGAGTTTTTCCCTCGGGTAAAGAGGGTATCACAGGATAGTGGATTAAGGAGGATGCCCAATTAAGAGATATAATGGTGGGGGAGGAAATGGGTTTACTTAAAGGTTTGGAAAAGAAAAAGGGAGACGTTTTCACAAGAATGGATGTGTGGCGATATTATCAATTGAAACACTTTGTAGAAAAGCTTCCGAAACCCTTGAGCACTAGAAAGGATTGGAATCCTTTTGAACGGTTATTGGAAACACGGGGGGGGATGGGAAACACTGAATTGCTAAAATATATAAGATTCTCACTGAAATAGACACAGATATAAGGCCACCTTATATAGAAAAATGGGAGAGGGAAATTGGGGTAATAATAGATGAGGAAAAACACAAGAAAATGTATAGATTAATTCACGAAAATATAAATATGCGGGAGGTAGAAATGAACTACAAAATATTTAGTAAGATGGTATATTACACCAAATGTGGCACATAGGTTAAGTGGGGAGAATTCACCATTGTGTTGGGGATGTGGAGGTAGAGGCAGTATTTATTTATTTATTTATCGAGTTTATATAGCGCCAAAGGGTTTGCTCAGCGCTGTACAATAGAGGGGGGACAATACATGAAACAGAACAGTAACATCAAACAGTACACAAGGGGTAAGAGGGCCCTACTCTTTCGAGCTTACAATCTAGGAGGGAGGGGGTAGAGGCACAGGAGGAAACGGCTGTGGGGGATGGAGTGGTAGGAGGAGGGAAGGGCAGCGGCTGTTAGGTGAGGGTGGGGTAAGCTTCCCTGAAGAGGTGGGTTTTCAGGGAGCGCCTGAAGGTGAGGAGGGAAGGTGACAGTCTGATGGATTGGGGTAGTGAGTTCCAGAGGATGGGGGAGGAGCAGGGGAGGTAGTGTCAGTGGCCTGTACCCGGTAGCTGGGTGCTGGGTGTCCAGGGTTGGTAGCTGGGTGCCCGGTAGCTGGGTGTCCAGGGGTGGTAGCTGGGTGCCCGGTAGCTGGGTGGTAGCTGGGTGCCCGGTAGCTGGGTGGTGGGTGTCCAGGGGCGGTAGCTGGGTGCCCGGTAGCTGGGTGCAGGGGTGGGCCCAGAACCGATGTATGGGTTGGGCAGTGGAGCAGCGATCAGTGGGCCTGAGCTGATTCCTGGTGGTCAGGGATGGACACAGGGCTAGTGGGGAGGGCCCTGCGAAGGCTGGCAGGTCTGTGGTGACCGCTCAGTCTTGGTGAATGGGACCAGACGAGACCTCCATGGGAGAGTGCCGCAGGGGAGGTAGTGTCAGTGGCCTGTACCCAGGTTTCGGTGATGGCTAGGAGGTTGAGGGAGCGGGAGATAAAGAGGTCATGGATGGCAGTTAGTTTGTTGCAAACCGAACGGGCGTTCAGAAGTGCAACCGAGAGAGGGGGGATGGATGCGGGGAGGAGGTGCACAGGTATGAGGTTGAGGGGGTTGCGGCGGCTGGCGGGGGCAGGGGGGTCCCTGGAGGGGGGGAGAGGTGGTGAGGGGCCAGGGTTCGGGGAGATGTCCCCGGCGGATAGGAGAAGGAGAAGGGTGAGGAGGGTGGCATGGGAATGGGTGGTGTAGGAGCGTGTGGGTCTGGTAGTGGTGGCACGTGGGTCGACCGGGGAGTGGAGTACCAGGAGGAGGTGGTGAGTGCCGTAGTGGGGAGAGGGCAGAAGTGAAGGGGCAATGTAGAGCTGTTTTGGGGGGGTGGGCGGGTAGAGGGAGGCGATTTTTGGGATGGAGGAGAGGAAGACGAGGAGGAGAAGTGCAGGTGGCATGCTGGGGTGAGTGCAGTGCTGTTCGGGTCAGGGGAGGTGAAGGGATATGGGTCAGGGCGAGGTGATGTGGAGAGTCTGTATCACCGTGGAGGAGTCCACTAGAGTCCTTCTGTAGCTGCAATCTGTGAGTGCAGTATGCTGGCGTCCGAGGGGTCTTCAGTGGGTCCGGTGGATCGGCGAGTGGAGGGGTCGTAGGGTGCGATGTCTGGGGGTGTTGGTAGGCACAGCGTCTGGTGATGTTGGTGGCTGGAGATTCGCTGGGTGGCCCGGGAGATTCGCTGGGCGGCGTCTTGATTCGCTGGGTGGTCCGGGTGTTGGGTGTCCAGAGGTGGTAGCTGGGTGCCCGGTAGCTGGGTGCTGGGTGTCCAGGGGTGGTAGCTGGGTGCCTGGTAGCTGGGTGCTGGGTGTCCAGGGGTGGTAGCTGGGTGCCCGGTAGCTGGGTGCCCGGTAGCTGGGTGGTAGCTGGGTGCCCGGTAGCTGGGTGGTGGGTGTCCAGGGGCGGTAGCTGGGTGCCCGGTAGCTGGGTGCAGGGTGTCCAGGGGTGGGCCCAGAACCGATGTATGGGTTTGGCAGCGGAGCAGCGATCAGTGGGCCTGAGCTGATTCCTGGTGGTCAGGGATGGACACAGGGTGTTCTGTTAGTTGATCCTGCTCAGATGCTCACACACTGTAGTTAACAGGAGACATTTTATTAGGTGCTTCTAGCTGCCATTATACATGTGTCTGCCCTAGAACTACAACCAAAGAGAGGCAATAACACAGTTGTACCAGTATCTAAGTAGTGAGACCCCTAGAGGCCATACACAGCATATAACATATTGCTACATCCTTTCTCTTTTAAATAAAAGAACAATGAAATATAAAAAACACAAAATGGTGAAGTAGAACATAGCTATAAATTAGATATAATCCTTGAGGGGAGCCGGCTTTCTGATTGTTCTGCCAGCTTGCGTAACATATGAGGTTTCTTCACAGAAATCTTGGTGTTCTTCTGATTCTGGCAGTCTATTTTCTGGGACTGTCTCTCTCTGCCTAGAGACCTCCCTATGCTCTTCAGCAGTCCCTGTTTCTTTGTTGCTGGTATTCATAGTCTCATCGCTTTGAGTGTCCATATACTGTTCCCAGGGCCCTGTATCATCTCCTTCTTGTGTTTTTCTCAGATGTCTCCGATTTCTCCTCCATCTTCTTCCTTCCTCTGTTATAATTTCATAGGACCGTGGTCCCAATTTCTGTACAACCTTCGCTTTTTTCCAGTGTTTGTCATATTTCCCTATTGGCTGAATCCGTACATTGTCATTGCTCTGGAGAACAGGCAGATCTTTTGCAGATTTATTATAATAGAAAGCTTGCCTATCTTGATTCTTCGTTAGTTTGGCTTTAACATTGCCCACAAGCTTTGGCTTTAGTAGTTGACCTGCAGTTGGTAGGAGAGTCCTTGTACGTCTACTCATAAGCCGCTGTGCTGGACTGGTGTCTAGGCCTTGTGTAGGTGTGTTTCTGTGGTCCAGTATAGACAGGTATATCTCTGTACCTGCCTGTTTTACCTTTTGCATGAGTCTTTTGGCTGTTTTTACTGCTGACTCGGCTTTACCATTACTCTGCGGATATCCAGGAGATGATGTCTGGTGCTCAAATTCCCACCTCTCCCTGAATTTTTTGAATTCTTCCGATGTAAATTGAGCGGCATTGTCAGAGAACACAATATCCGGAATGCCATATCTGGCAAAATGGGCCTTGAGTTTTTTAATTACTGTTTTGGCCCTTGTGTCCTGTAAGTAGTCTATCTCCCAGAAGTTGGAAAAATAGTCCACAGTTACCAGATATTCCTTGTCGTTCCACGTGAACAGATCTGTTCCTACTTTTGACCATGGTCTGTTTGGAATTGTATGTGGTTGCAATGTCTCTTTCGGTTGCTTATCATTGCACGATGCACATATTTCACACTGTGCTATAAAGTTTTTTATGTGGTCATTCATTCCAGGCCAATAAACATATTCTCGTGCACGACGTAGACATCCTTCTACGCCTAAGTGAGTCGAGTGCAATCTTTCTATAATGTCTCTTCTAAGTGATTGTGGTATGACAGCTCTTTCTCCTTTAAAGATGATTCCATGCTGCACAGAGAGTTCATCTCTTATGTGAAAAAATGGAGAAACCTCCATTGGAGCATGCTGCTTGTGTTTTGGCCATCCCTTCAAGATGACAGTCGATAGGATCTGTAGAGTTTTATCTTCCGCTGTGCAGGTCTGTATTTGTTTCAGTCTGTCTTTTGAGACAGACAGATATTCACACATATTGATGCTTTCAATGTCTTTTTCTTCTTCATTTGTGATAGGTAAGTAAGCTCTGCTTAGGGCATCTGCAATCAGTAAATCCTTCCCTGGACAGTAACAAATGTTAAAATCATATTTCTGAAGCCTTAACAGCATACGCTGCAGTCTTTTTGGGGCATTCAGTAGTGGCTTCTTTGTAATACTTTCTAAAGGCTTGTGATCTGAATGCACCACCACTTGTCGACCGTAGGTGTACTGGTGAAATTTCTCTAACCCAAATACTACCGCTAGTAGTTCCTTCTCGATTTGAGCATATCCTTGCTCTGTTAGAGTTAACGCTCTGCTTGCATATGTGATTGGCTGTTTATCCTGCATTAGTGTGGCTCCAAGGCCGGTTTCTGAGGCATCACATTGTACTACCACTGCTTGATCTGGATCAAAATATTTTAGCGTTGCTGCGTCTGCAATAGCATTTTTCACTGACTGAAAAGCCGTTTCATGGCTTTCTGTCCATTCCCAGAGTACGTCTTTGTGAGTTAGCTGTCTCAGTGGCTCACACATGTCTGATAAATGCTTGCAAAATTTGGAAAGATAATTCACCATGCCCAGGAATCGTTGTACTCCACGTATATCTGTAGGTGTCGGCATGTTCTGTATCGCCCTCACCTTCTCTGGATCGACTTTAACACCATTTGAGGTAAGAAGATGTCCAATATATGGTACTTCTGTCATTTTTAGTTTGAATTTTTCCAGGTTCAGTTTGATTTGTTTTTTTCTACATCTGTCTAAGAATTGTATCATCTTTTTATCGTGATCCTTTGTTGCGGATTCTAGATCATCAACTTCCCCAACTATTAGTATATCGTCTGCTATTATTTTTACTCCAGACAGTCCTTCCAAAGCTTGCATCAATTTTTGTTGGAACACTTCTGGAGCTGGGCTTACTCCCATTGGCATTCTAAGCCACTTATAGCGTCCAAATGGGGAAGAAAATGCTGTTAATAAACTTGATTCTTTATCCAGTTCCACGTGCCAGAACCCATTTTTCACATCACATACCGAAAATATTTTAGCCTTTGATAGATCTGGTAGAATATCTTCTATTGTTGGCATTGGATAGTGATTTCTTTTAAGGGCCTTGTTCAGTGGCTTAGGATCAATGCATATTCTTAACTTGCCTGATGGTTTTTTCACTATCACCAAACTGCTTATCCAGTCTGTGCTTTCCTGTACTGGTGCTATCATACCTCTGCTGTGCAAATCCTGCAGTTCCTCTTTAAGCGGTTGCATTAAGGCTACAGGTACTCTTCTTGTAGGCAGTCTGGTAGGCTGTATTGTGTGATCAATTTCTAGTTTGTATTTACCTTCCAGGCACCCATCACCTTCAAATAAATCAGCATACTCTGTTTTTATGTGGTGAAAATCCAAAATGTATTCTGCCTTTTGTGTAGGATTTTGAGTATTGTCAGAAACTTCCAGAGCCATGATGTTATGGGACTGCACCTTTATTAAGTCCATAGCCTGAACTGCTTTAACTCCCAGCAAAGGAATGTGATCGTCCTCCTGCAACACAGTAAACTCCACTCTGTAGCTCTTCCTGTTACGTGGATTTCTTAATTTTAGCTTGCATGTTCCCATGGGTTTCAGAACACTTTTGTTGTACATGACCAGTACCTTATAAGTGGGCTCAATGGGAACCTGTTTGTTAAGCAGAGTAAATGGAATGACATTGCAGCTTGCTCCACAATCCAGCTGAAATCTTATGGGCTGTTCATTCACCATAAATATGGCAAAGAGCTGCTTTGCATCATTGGCTACTGGCTGTTTGACTACATTGACGTTCTCTGTTGCAGACTGCAGCTGCAGCCATGTGATGCCCTCTGTGCTGTCCTCGTCTGTGTCCTGGGTCACTGTGTGGACTTGTCTGTACTGTTTGCTGGTTTTGAATCTGCACACAGCTGAAAAGTGGTTCATCTTGCCACAAGTCCTGCAGGACTCCCCATACGCTGGACATTTCTCTTTGTCTCTTTCATGTCTTTTGCCACAGTATTTACACTGGACTGAGCTCACAGGGAGCCTGGACCTTGCTCTGCCTTTCATAGATACTGCATGTACTTATACATTACTGGTGCCCTCCATCATCTTCAGCCTGTCTTTAGTCAGCTCTGCAGCCCTGCAGATTTGTATACATTTCTCCAGCGCCAGCTCTTCCTCCCTCAGTAATCTTTCTCTGAGGTGAGAGTCTCTGATGCCACACACTATCCTGTCTCGGATAAGGGAGTCCCTGATGTCCCCAAATCCACAGGTTGCAGCCAGTCTCCTCAGCTCTGTCACATATCTGTCCACACTGTCCCCAATCTCCTGATTCCTTGAGAAGAACTTGTATCTCTCCACCGTCTCATTCTTTTTGGGGTCACAGTGCTTATCAAATGCTTGCAGTATGTCTGTCAGTGCCATGCTGTCTGTGAGCAGGGTCTCGGCTAGTTCTCTGCCTTTTTCCCCAATCAAGTAATAAAACAGCTTTACTTCCCTCTGCTCATCTCTGGGTGCCACTGTCAGGTCCACATACAGAGTAAACTCTTCCTTCCAGTGTCTCCATGTCTGTGAGAGATTGGAAGAAGTGACATCCAGTCTCTGAGGGGGTTTCAGGCCACTCTCCATAGTGCAGTCTGATAGGGACTCTGTACTTACAGTTGCTGATTCTCTGTACAGTTCCAGTGTCACACAATCTGTATTTGTAGACAGAAGACTTGCTATTCAGAGGTTCAGTGCCCAGCTGCCACCATGTTCTGTTAGTTGATCCTGCTCAGATGCTCACACACTGTAGTTAACAGGAGACATTTTATTAGGTGCTTCTAGCTGCCATTATACATGTGTCTGCCCTAGAACTACAACCAAAGAGAGGCAATAACACAGTTGTACCAGTATCTAAGTAGTGAGACCCCTAGAGGCCATACACAGCATATAACATATTGCTACACAGGGCTAGTGGGGAGGGCCCTGCGAAGGCTGGCAGGTCTGTGGGGATCGGTGGTGGCAGCTTACCCGTTCTGGTGGTGCTGCCGTGCAGGTATCCTGGGGTGGTCCTGGGCTGCTGTCAGCTTGGTGGTCCTTGCTTGCTGTTCCTGGTGGTCCAGGGTAGTCAATGAGGACCCAGGGCTGATGGGGAGGGCCCTGGGCAGGCAGGCAGGTCGGTGGTACCCGGTGATCAGAGCGGAGACGGTCCGGGCGGATGTCCGGCGATGCGGTCCGGTCGCGGCAAAAATTGAGGCCCCGGCTTCAGGTGCGCGGGTAGGCCGCGATTCCCGGAGCTCCGGGAAAAGGTCCAGAAGCTTACCCTGGTGGTCGGGCTGGGCCAGGAGTGTCTTAGGGGCCCCGCTGGGGTCCGCTGCGGGCCGGATGGCAGCGGATTGGGGCTAGGAGCGCAGGAGCTCCTAACACATGTCTGCTCCCGCCGCCATGTATATATGTATCACATATGGTGGGATACATATATACGGTGGGGTATATATATATGGTGGGGTATATATGTATATGTATGTATCACATATGGTGGGAGTGTTCAAAAATACAGGAGTATTGGGAGAAAATAGTGCTTTTGATTTGGAAAATTACTGAAGTTGATATTATATTAGATCCAGAGACTTGCCTTTTTCACAGTACAGAGCTATCGGTTAACAAATATAAAAAATCTGGTATATGGCATTTGAATGCAGCAAAGGGTTTGATACCCAAGTTCTGGCGGAGATCGGAGGTGCCGAAAGTAGAGAATTGGGTTGATCGGGTGGACCAAATATATAGGATGGAGAAACTTTACCATATGTATGAAGATAAGATGGAGAGATACTATGTGAGATGGAATAGAGGGGAAGAATTAAAAAAAAAAGTCAGAGTTAAATGTGGAATGTATGGGGCCATTATGTAAAGTAATATGAGTATCCTCTCTCTTCTCTTTAGAGGATGTGGGGTCTCGGGAAGATTAGGAAAATGCAGAGTGGGGGGTCGAATGGAGAGGGGGGGTAGTTAGGAGGTATGGAGGGGAGGTAGGAAAATAGGAGAAATGATAACTGTATTAGAAGTGTGTCAATGTTTTTTTTAAAAGAATAAGTTTGTATAATCTTTGAAAATAAATAAATATTTAAATAACAAAAAAAAAAGGAGCCTTATGCCGTGATGTCACGCCGCCAGAGCCTCAAGAAAGGTCCGGCGGCGATCTTAGAGTGGCTGGTCAGTTTCACTTCTTTTATACTGTGTTTTGGTGCTATTTTCACGTGGATGATGTACTATTTTTATACTTCAATAAATCTGCTAAAATTACTACGCTATGAGCACTTTTTTTTTTTTGGCCATTTTACATGGATTGGGATTTCTTCTAGCAAAGACATATAGCAGAATACATTTTGGCCTAAATTTATGCCGAAATATGATTTTTAAAATCTTTTTACTGGACATGTTTAATAGCAAAAAGTAATTTTTTTTTTTTTTCTCAATTGTCGGTCCTTTTTTTTTTTTTTTTTTTTTTTTTTTTTTTTTTTTTTTGCACAAAATATAACTGCACAGTTTATCAAATACCACTGAAAGAAATTTCTATTTGTGGAAAAAATGATTTAAATTTCATTTGGGTGCAGCGTTGCATGACCGCGCAGTTGTCAGTTAAATCAATGCTGTGTGGCACTGCGCCGAAACGCAAAAGATGGCCTGGTCAGGAAGGGGGGTAAATCCTCTGGAGGGCAAGTAGTTAATCAGTACAGTATTCGTCCATAAAAAATCAAGTGACCGAGACTGCATGTTTTCGGAAACAAAAGTCTACATTATAGTACAATACTTTACTCCATCGTGGGAAGTTGTATTCTGTGTTACAAGACTTATCGTAAGTCTAGTAACCTGTTTTTTTTTCTAAAGAATGGAGCATCTTTAGTTTGGGGATGGTCCCTTCCTGTTCCAACATGACTGCACACCAGTGCACAAAGCAAGGTCCATAAAGATATAGGTGAGTGAGTTTTTGGGGTGGAGGGACTTGACTGGCCTGCACAGAGTCCTGACCTCAACCCAACAGAAAACCTTTTGGGATGAATTAGAGCAGAGACTGCGAGCCAGGCCTTCTTGTCCGACATCAGTGCCTGACCTCACAAATGCTCTTCTGGAAGAATGGTCAAACATTCCCATAGACACACTCCTAAACCTTGTGGACCGCCTTCCCAGAAGAGATGAAACTGTTATAGCTGCAAAGGGTGGGCCAACTCAATATTGAACCCTATGGACTAAGACTGGGATGCTATTAAATTTCATGTGTGTGTAAAGGCAGGCATCCCAATACTTTTGGCAATATAGAGTATGGGTTGAGTATTTGTTTATGTATTTTAATATGTGAATAACTGTGAATTATGTATTTTAATATATGTATAAAGCAGATTAATAGGATGATAATTTATGCAGATAAAATCTTGGGATAAGAAATGTCTTATAATGTAAACTGTGAGAAATTATGGTTTGTCTGTTGTTTAGCTAATAAATATATATATATCTCTACCTAAATGTGTGTTATAGGATATAGGTGTTATGCCAACTGCCGCTGTCCATAGCCCTATGTTCCGATCGAACGGGGAGGGTAGTCACGACATTTTAAGATCCAGCTGTTCGGTTGAGTATGGGTGACTTTTCCCTGATTCAATATGGCGATCGGAGAATTGTTAATAGGCTGAGGAGTGTTATATATTGCGGCCAGGTGTCCCGACGTTCTTATCTCTTATGACCAAGTCCTGGATGTGACGAAACGCGTCATGAGGAAGTGACGTCGGATGTAAGGAGCAGGAACCGGAAGTGCAACAGCGGCCATCTTTGTTGTGGGAATCGCTGCACACTTCATATGGAAACTGCCTGGTAATCTCCAGAAATTGGGGTATTGATCCAAATGCTTTTCTGAGTGTTTTTAAATGTAAGCAGATATATTAAAGCAGTATGATCTTATAAATATACGGAGTCACACTATGGTTATTTTCTATTATATGATTGGAGCCTGGCAATTTGGGATCAAGGCTTGTGAATGATCATGGAAGGATGATAGCACAGTGTTACTCTGCAAACAAGTGAAGGAGGAGAAACATTTGTTGGATGATTTCTACAGTTGATACCTTAAAGCGTTTGTTTTCTTACTGTTGGTAAGGGTATATATGCCTCATTTATTAGAAGTGCCACACGTGGGTTATGGTTTTCACTGAGTGAAACACTTTAGGATTGAGCACGAGTGCTGTTTTGAAAATAATTTTTTTCACGAGTTTCACTTTTTTGTGTTTCACACAGTATTGTATTTTTGAATATATATATATATATATATATATATATATATATATATATATATATATATATATATATATATATATAATTTTTTGTTTTTTTTTCCACTTAATGTTACGTTTAATACACTATCTGAGTTTTTATTTTATTTTTGAGGTTTTCACAAAAGTCACCGGATGCAACCAACACTATAAGAAAATTTCAAGTTTATCATTTTATCATTTTGAGTGCTTTTTGAACTATTAAGACACTGGACTTATTTATGCTTATTGTTGGTTTTACTATTAATTATCACTCTTAAGGGGTGTGTTTTGTTTATATATCTCAGTTGGGAATTTGTTTAAAGAGGGGGAGATTCTTTTTGGAATAATTTTATATAATGTAGAGTATGTGTCCATGCACATTAGGATGATTTAGAGGCATATTTTAAGCTCAACGTTTAAAGGCAAGAGAAAAAAAACCCTTCTGGTTTGCGTTTTTGATTGGAGCTTTCTGGTTGGGGAAAAAACGCTAACTCTCCTAAACTCGCCTAAAATATGTACAGTAACGCTCTATATCAGTGTTTTTTCTCTGCCAAGGGAGCCTTAGGCAAGTAGGAGAGTTTAGCATTTTTTTTTCTGCCAGAAGGCTCTAATCAAAAATGCAAAGCAGAAGTATTTTTTTTCCTGCCTCTAAATGTTGAGCTTAAAATATGCCTCTAATCGTCCTAACGTGCATGGACACATAGGATAACACTGAGCTGCTTCTACAGACAAAACTAATGTAGAAACAGTGTTTTTTAACCTCTTCCCTCCCGAATGGTGGCCGGCAAAAACCCTCACAGTGTGCATGGAGCCTTATAGTGAAAAATGAGCAGAGATGTTTTGGAACAAAAGGCTTAAAAAGGCAAATGTCCGTAAACTCTCCTAGACTCCTGTGCAATACCAAGTTACTATGAACGTTTTTTATGACGCTTTTTCTAATTGAGGTTCTGGCATTTTTTTCTGCTCCTAGTGTTCATGGATCCTTAGACTGGGCAAATGCATTATATGGTTTGTTAAGGGGTAAGTATCTATTAAAGAATATGTAAACCCATCATTTCATATTCCTGATACATGCCTGTTGTACCATGTACTTGCATGAAAAAGTATCCTGTTCTTTTTGTATTGCTTGTGTGAAATCCCTGGTGTTTCTGCTAGTCCCTCTGCTTTTCTACTAAAAACTGACCACACTAGGCAGGAGAGTACAGTGTAGTCAGTTCTCTAGCTAGCTTTCTCTCCCCCAATTATCAGACTTCTGCTAGCAACCCCCCAGCACAGCCATTCAATGGGAAGATCAATGTGCTGCTTCTTCTCCCTCAAGCTCTTATGCAGCTGAGAACAGAGGGAATGTGATCACTTATTAAAAAAAAAAAGGGGATAGAAAGGTATTTATAATGATAGATATATAGATATAGATATATATACAGTTGCAAGAAAAAGTATGTGAACCCCTTGGGATTACGTGGAGTTTTGCATGAATTGGGCATAAAATTTGATCTGAACGTCATCTAAGTCACAACAATAGAAGAACCCAGTCTGCTGAACATAATACTACACAAACATTAGAGGTTGCCATGGTTTAATTGCACATAACATGTAAACATTCACAGTGCAGGGAGGACAAAGTATGTGAGGCCCTAGCTTAATGACTTCTCCCAGAGCTAATTGGAGCCAGGAGTGAGCCAACATTGACTCCAATCAGTGTGATGATATTGGATGTGTTGCTGACAGCTGTCCTGCCCTTAAAAAACACACACCTGTTTTGGGTTTACTGGTTTCAAGAAGCACTGTCTGATGTGAACCATGCCTCGCAGAAAAGAGCTCTCAGAAGACCTACGATCAAGAATTGTTGACTTGCATGAAGCTGGAAAGGGTTACAAAAGTATCTCCAAAAGCCTTGATGTTCATGTGTCCACGGTAAGACAGACTGTCTACAAATGGAGAAAGTTTAGCACTGTTGCTACTCTCCCTAGGCCTGGTCGTCCTGTAAAAATGACTGCAAGAGCACAGCGCAGAATGCTGCATGAGGTAAAGAAGAATTCCAGAGTGTCAGCTAAAGACCTACAGAAATCTCTGGCATATGCTAACATTTTTGTTGACACATCTACAATACGGAAAACATTAAACAAGAATGGAGTACATGGGAGGACACCACGGAGGAAGCCATTGCTGTCCAAAAAGAATATTGCAGCACGTTTGAAGTTTGCAAAAGAGCACCTGGATGTTCCACAGCACTACTGGCAAAATATACTGTGGACAGATGAAACCAAGATTGAATTGTTTGGGAAGAACACACAACACTATGTGTGGAGAAAAAAAGGCACAGCACACCAACATCAAAACCTCATCCCCACTGTAAAACATGGCGGAGGGAGCATCATGGTTTGGGGCTGCTTTGCTGCCTCAGGGCCTGGACGGATAGTTGTCATTGATGGGAAAATGAATTCCAGAGTTTATCAAGACATTTTGCAGGAAAACGTAAGACCATCTGTCCGCCAACTGAATCTCCGCAGAGGATGGGTGATGCAACAGGACAATAACCCAAAGCATACAAGTAATTCAACAAAACAATGGCCGCAACAGCACAGAATACGCCTTCTGGAGTGGCCCAGTCAGAGTCCTGACCTCAACCCGATTGAAATGCTGTGGCATGACCTTAAGAGAGCGATTCACACCAGACATCCCAAGCATATTGCTACACTGAAACAGTTTTGTGAAGAGGAGTGGTCCAAAATTACTCCAGATCGTTGTGCAGGTCTGATCTGCAACTACAGGAAACGTTTGGTTGAGGTTATTGCTGCCACAGGATGGTCAACCAGTTATTAAGTCCAAAGGTTCACATACTTTTTCCTCTCTGCACTGTGAATGTTTACATGTTATGTGCAATTAAACCATGGCAACATCTAATGTTTGTGTAGTATTATGTTCAGCAGACTGTGTTCTTCTATTGTTGTGACTTAGATGACGTTCAGAGCACATTTTATGCCCAATTCATGCAAAACTCCACGTAATCCCAAGGGGTTCACATACTTTTTCTTGCAACTGTATGTATATATATATATATGTATATATATATATATATATATATATATATATATATATATATATATATATATATATATATATATATATACAAATGTTTTGCCTTTCATTTCTACTTTAAACTGAATTGGTGGGTTTACAATTACTTTAAGTTATGAACTTGTTTTTTATGGAGGACCTAGGTTTTTTTTAAAGTGGTTATAAACCTCAGACATGAACTATGAAAAAAGCATATCCCTCTACAGTGTGTGCTTGTCTCAATCCAGAGCACTAAGTGTAATTTCTATCTGCTGCTTCGTTCCTCTACTATCAGCTGTCAGAACTGTTCTGGGCTCATAGAATGAAATAGGAAGACCTGAACTTATCTCTACATGGGCATGCTGGAAGCCATTTTGTTCTGTATATCCCATTTTCATGGTTTCTGAACACAGATTCTAAGTGTTCCAAAGTTGTTACAGCTTATGTTCCCAGGTTATAAATTTGGGGGGAGGTATGGTGGTATCCAACAGCTACAAGATAAAGACTAGACATGATACCAAGTTGTAAGATAAATGGATTAGTCCATGTCTAGATTGAATAAAAGGCAAAAGAACTGCTCACAATGATTTCTTTTTTTTTTTCCATAAACGTCTGGAAAAGAGTGCACATTAAACTTTATATTGCATTTGGTGTTAATATCATTTGACAGGAATATTTTAACCAAAAATGTCAATTGCATTTTTATTAGTAATGCATGAAGTGAACACAGTGTAATTTCAGGTTTTATATTACCATATTCAATATCAAAATATATATATATATATATTAATTAGTGAAGGAAATAAGTATTTGATCCCCTGCTGTTTTGATTGTTTGCCCACTCACTAAGAAATGATCAGTCTAAAAATCGAATGGTAGGTGTATTGTAACACTGAGAGACAGAATAGCAATAAAAAATTCAAAAGACATGCATGTCTACCATATTATGCACTGATTTGCATGTTCATGAGGGAAATAAGTATTTGATCCCCTTCACAAAACATGACTTAGTACTTGGTGGCAAATCCCTTGTTGGCAATCACAGAGGTCAGACGTTTCCTGTAGTTGGCCACCAGGTTTGCACACATCTCAGGAGGGATTTTGGCCCACTCCTCTTGGTAGATCCTCTCCAAGTCATTAAGGTTTGGTAGCTGACAACTCGAACTTGGCAACTCGAACTTTCAGCTCCCTCCACAGATTTTCGATTGGATTAAAGTCTGGAGACTGGCTAGGCCACTCCAGGACCTTAATGTGCTTCTTCTTGAGCCACTCCTTTGTTGCCTTGGCCGTGTGTTTTGGGTCATTGTCATGCTGAAACTACTATCCATGACCCATTTTCAATGCCCTGGCCGAGGGAAGAAGGTCCTCACCCAAGATTTGACTGTACATTGCCCTTTTCATCGTCCCTTTGATGCGGTGCAGTTGTGCTTTTCCCTTAGCAGAAAAACACCCCCAAAGCAGAATGTTTCCACCACCATGTTTGACAGTTGGGATAATGTTCTTGGGGTCATAGGCAGCATTCTTCCTCCTCCAAACACGGCAAGTTGAGTTGATACCAAAGAGCTCGATTTTGGTCTCATCTGACCACAACACTTTCAACCAGTCCTCCTCTGCATCATTCAGATGTTCAGTGGCAAACTTTAGACGGGCCTGGACATGTACTTTCTTGAGCAGAGGGACCTTGTGGGCACTGCAGGATTTCAATCCTTGTCGGCGTAGTGTGTTACCAATTGTTTTCTTGGTGACTGTGGTCCCAGCTGCCTGGAGATTATTGACAAGATCCTCACGTATAGTTCTGAGATGATTCGTCACTGTTGTCATGATCATTGACACTCCACGAGGTGAGATCTTGCATGGTGCACCAGACTTAGGGAGACTGACAGTTGTTTTGTGTTTCTTCCATTTGTGAATGATTGCACCAACTGTTGTCACCTTCTCATCAAGCTCCTTGGCGATAGTTTGGTAGCCCATTCCAGCCTTGTGTAAGTCTACAATCTTGTCCTTGACATCCTTGGACAGCTCTTTGGCCTTTGCCATGGTGGAGAGTTTGAAATCTGATTGTTTGATTGCTCCTGTGGACAGGTATCTTTTATTCAGGTAATGTGATTAGCAGCACTCCCTTTTAAGAGACTGCTTCTAATCTCAGCTTGTTACCTTTATGAAAGACACCTGGTAGCCAGAAATCCTGCTGAATAATAGGGGAGCAAATCCGTGCATAATTTGTTAGACATGCATTTTTTTTGCATTTTTTTGTTGCTATTCTGTCTCTGTGTGACAATACACCTACCATTCAATTTTTAGACTGATAATTTCTTTGTGAGTGGGCAAACATTCAAAATCAGCAGGGGATCAAATACTTACTTCCTTCACTGTGTATATGTATGATATTCTTACTAGCCGAGGTAAAGGTCAACCTTTGACACTTACAGAAGACATGTCAGAGATACCCAAAATCATTCCTAATTTTATACTGCCCCATTCAGGTAATTGAAATCAATTAGTAGAGAAAATGACACCTAGTCTGACATCACATTTAGGTGAGATAAGATTCGCCCGCCTAGGTTTTATGGGGGGATAAAAGTAGATAGACAGAGACAGGGAGGACACATCACCAATTTAAAAAAAAAAAAGACAGGAGATCACAAGACAAGAGATAAGGGACAACAGACTGACACAGACACACCTTGACGTAAGCTGACTGAAAGCTGACATCACTGACACCATAGAGTCCATATTGGTAACTATAACTTTGATTTTCATCAGCTAACTTATACTAGCCTTATATCTCCAGCTAAATTGTTTAGTCCAGTAACGGTTATGGTTAGCAGGTTAGCACAGGATTTGATTTGAAGTAATTTTAACTGCAGTATAAGTTATTTTCAATTCTCTGGGGGGGGGGGGGGGGAGGGGAATTCTATTTTAAATACCCCAAAGCTATATTTAGCTTCTGGTCAATGGTTTCGATAGATAGATAGATAGATAGATAATTGATCTTGACCTCAGATTCTAAGATGATTGGATTGGCCTGTGTATGGTATTTCTAATCAATTCATGCTAATTTACTCGTTGAGCTTTGAATATCACGTGGTCATTTTGCATAGCCGTTGTCACATGTTGTTGAGTTACTAAAAGTCACCTGCTGCAATTTCTAGACAGCTGATTTCAATTCATTAATATTTGAAAGTAACTGTTGGCTTGAATTTCTAACCATTATTTTGATTAGATCATTGTACTGCAATTTTGAATTGTTTATTTATCACCTATTATATTTCATTACCATTTTGCACTGATTTTATTATCAATAAATATATATTTTTGTACATTATTGCTTATTTTTATTTCGTCTTCAAATTGGCGCAAATAAAGAACTCGGATATCAGTTAATTTATGAAAATTAGTAGGGAATCTCGTTAATTCTAGATGCCCGCCTGTTTTCATAAATTATATACTGATTATTTTCTCAGAGCTAAAGTTCTGACACATTTTCCTGACAACAAGAGAAAAATGGTGACAGGGAGGGACATCCAGAAGATTGATAGCCTCAGCTGTGTGTGTGTGTGTGTGTGTGTGTGTGTGGGGGGGGGGGGGGGCCTTACCTCCAGTCAGCTCTCAGAAATCTGCTCATTCTGCAGAGTGGGATTTCAGCTATCCGCCTCCTTTTTTCTGAACTCTCAGATAAGCTTTAAAATTCAGCACTTTGAACAGATGTAGAGAAGAGAAGACTGCAGATAAAGGAGATACAACTTATGTAGGAGGATTTGTTTAATCTGTGTATCACCTGTGGCCAGTCACTTCACTGGGTATATGTAAGGGTTTAGGACCACTTTAATGCTGATCTTGTATTTGGCAGAGGGAATTAATGGTAACTATAGTATACATTTAGACATGTTCTGGTAGGTAGGATTAATTTTTATGTCTACAAGAATGTGTGTCCCTGCTCTTTCTTCCATGCTATAGGCTCATGTATTGTCTTTCAATGCTTTTTTTTTCCCCCCTTTATTTGGCTACCCATAGATACACAATGATGGTTGCCCAATCCCACCAATTATGTGTTCATAAAATGATTTTATTTCCATGGACATACAACAGCCTTCAGCTGACTGATGTGGGAAGGCTTCCTACAAAGTCCTGACTCTTAAAGTTTCTATTTTATTTTTCATTTCTTTTACAACATAGTCCCCAGACCCACTTGTTATGTATTTGTCTTCTGTTGTGTTTGCCAAAGACCGTTCCCATGTAATCTGTCTACAACCAGCAGATGATTATTATTACAATGCAAAGAATAAACTTTGATATACACACTTGTACATAATTGTACAGTTTTTGTGTATACTTATGAGCAGTAATTCTTTCATTCAGATTATGAGTTTATTAAGGTTCTAAAACTGATTTCTTGATCAACTGGATGCTATGTTTTGTTATATAAAACTTTTGTCTTGGTTGCAGAGGGGCCTTATGGAGTGTTCGCTGGACGTGATGCTTCTCGTGGTCTTGCTACTTTCTGCCTTGATAAAGAAGCCTTAAGAGATACATATGATGACCTCTCCGATTTAACAGATTCACAGCGGGAGACATTAAGTGACTGGGAACAACAATTTACCTGTAAGTTGTATTATAACTGAAGCTGTTAATTGTATGTTTCTATAAGCTACAAGAGCTTCTAGACTAGTGGTCTCCAAACTGGGGGCCAGATACAGCCCTTTGCTTGCCTTTATTCGGCCCTTGAGGCACTGTTGCTCTCACTGATACGAAACACTGTTCCTCCCACTAACCCCAATGATCGGGCACTATTCATCTTACTGACACCAATGATGGGGTACATTTCCTCCCATTACCAATGATGGGGTATTATGCCTCCCACTCACACCAGTGTCTGGCCCCCCTAAAGTTTAAAGGACAGTAAACTGGCCATTTATTTAGAAAGTTTGGAGACCCCTGTTCTACATAAACACTTCAACATGTGTATCGGCATATAGCCCTGGACTGGAAGCTGTAGTGTAAATGTTTGGTTTGTCTTAAAAGAAGTTTTGGGCTGGCATGAGAGTTTTGTTATAATTTCTCTAGAATTTAGATTCATGGAAAAATGTACATTTGTTTGATATGAATGCAAGGGCTGCTTTTCATCACTAGACTAAGGTATATATTGAAAAGAGAGAGCCAAAACCTTGACTGGTTTCTATAGGAAGCTACCCTATTATAATAATGTTTTCATGAACTGGCCAATGAATTTCAACTCCCTCTAATAGCTTTGTGCCATCAAGATATCCTCATTATACTTGTAAGTCCACTCTTTATAGTTGAAGGAATAACAATCCAGACTTCCCTTCTTCCCGGGGAATCAAACCTTTTCCCAGGACATCCCAGCTCAGCCCTGAAGCCACCTAAGAGCTGGACATACCTAGAACAGCTCCACTGCCATTCTATGGATAAAAATCAAATAGGTTTTCCAAACCGCTGGCTCTACTTTATGTTTATGCTGTAAGTGTGGTTTGCACAATTTGTTTTCATCTACAAAATTTTATCTATATTTCCACCAGTCAAGATGTTATCTCAATACAAACTCAAAAAGCCTTAAAATGCATTACAGGATCCAACACAAGTCTATGTCTGTTGTTCTAAAACATTGACTGAAGGAGAAAAATAAAATCCATAGAGTATTTAAAGTGGAACATCATCTGAACTGTTTTTCTAGTTTTTGGAGAAAAAATTAAAATGTATGTTGCTTAAACTGTTTCTAAAGGCTGAAGGTTTTTATACATTAGTTACATAGTTAGTCTGGCGGAAAAAAGACAAAAGTCCTTCCAGTTTAACCATAACATTTTTTTAAAAGGTTCTAATCCTATACCCACAGTTGACCCAAAGGAAGGCAAAAAAAAACAGCAAAGCATGATCCAATTTGCTCCTGCAGGGGAAAAAATTCCTTTGTGATCCCCAGAGAGGCAATCGGATATTTTTTGGATCAACTTTACCTATAAATGTTAGTAACCAGTTATATTCTGTGTATCCAAGAAAGAATCCAGGCCTTTTTTAAAGAAATTCACTGAGCTGGCCAGAACCAACTCTTAAGCGAGTCTATTCCACATTTTCACAGCTCTTACTGTGAAGAAACCTTTCCGTGTTTGGAGATTAAATTTCTTTTCCTCCAGACATAAAGAGTGCCTCCTTGTCCTCTGTGATGAAGGTGAAAAACTCTACACAGAGTTCACTATGAACCACTGATGTATTTTACATGGAGCTCATTCCCCCCCCCCCTTATGTATTTATACATGGTGATCATATCCCCCCTTATGTATTCTACATGGGGATCATATCCCCCCCCCTTATGTATTCTACATGGGGATCATATCCCCCCCCTTGTGTATTCTACATGGGGATCATATCCCCCCCCTTATGTATTCTACATGGGGATCATATCCCCCCCCTTATGTATTCTACATGGGGATCATATCCCCCCCCTTATGTATTCTACATGGGGATCATATCCCCCCCCTTATGTATTCTACATGGGGATCATATCCCCCCCCTTATGTATTCTACATGGTGATCATATCCCCCCCCCCTTATGTATTATATGTGGAGATAATATCCCCCCTTATGTATTATACATGGGGATCATATCCCCCCCCTTATGTATTATATGTGGAGATAATATCCCCCCTTATGTATTATACATGGTGATCATATCCCCCCCCCTTATGTATTATACATGGTGATCATATCCCCCCCCCCCTTATGTATTATACATGGGGATCATATCCCCCCCCCCTTATGTATTATATGTGGAGATAATATCCCCCCTTATGTATTATACATGGGGATCATATCCCCCCCCCCTTATGTATTATATGTGGAGATAATATCCCCCCTTATGTATTATACATGGTGATCATATCCCCCCCCTTATGTATTATACATGGTGATCATATCCCCCCCCCTTATGTATTATACATGGTGATCATATCCCCCCCCTTATGTATTATACATGGTGATCATATCCCCCCCCCTTATGTATTATACATGGAGATCATATCTCCCCTTAATCTCCTCTTCTCAAGAGAGAATAAATTCAGTTCCTCTAATCTTTCCTCATAGCTGAGCTCCTCCAGAAAAATTGAGGGACTCATCAACGCAGATGTTTTGCTAGGGAGTATAGACATATGCAAATTTTTGGTTAAGGGGTTTTACAAGGGGCCGAATTTTGTGGAGCCGGTCAGCATCAGGGTCACCCCAACGACAAAAGAGTGTGTTGTCATTGAAATGCATAAAACACATTATGTTCTCATATCTATACCTGGCCATGGCAGGAGAGAACACAGACATATGATGAATTGGTTCTGTGGACCAATACAACCGCAATTCATTTTTTTAGTAATGCCCATGTTGAGGGTTTGGCCCAAAAAAACTTTCAATTCAGAAACCGTAATGGATTTCTATGCGAATGGTCTGGCAAGGTTTGAATTTGGGTTGGTGGCATGAAAAACCGCTCCAAAAAATCAAGTGGAGTATTTAAATTTGCTGTTTCCACCTGAATTCCGGGTTGGGCAATGAATGGTAGAAGCATGGGTGCTGCAGAATTTGTGGGCTGCCAATCGGGATTTCCAAGCACATCCGGAAGGATACTAGGGGCTCTACGGGCCTGTATTCGAATTCTTGCTGGCTGCGGGACAATACTTGTGTTTGCCACCGCACCAGCTTGTACTGCACTTATGGGGCTACCCACATCACCAAGTGATACTGCAGTGCTGGTATGTGAAGGACCAGAATGCACTAGGCCGCTGGTGCTTGCCAGTTCACCAAAAGGTAGAGCGGCACTAGTACTGGCACTCTGCTGCATATGAGAGTCAGCATGCGATTGTAACATCTAAGCAACCTGGGATTGGGGTTGGGTATGCTTGATCTTAGCAGGGACCTCTTCTCCATCGTCTGAGCTATCTTTCAGGCTGCTACTGCTATCTACAGGTCCGTATTCTGAGGCTGATTGTGTCAGGGAGTCTTCCCCTTCACTCTCATCTGACATGCTCAGGATCCTGTAGGCCTTTTCACTAGGTACCTTTCCATTGACATTTTGGCCATTAAATTTATAGGTACCAAGTGTGACTCAGAAGAAAAAGAGCACCTGGCTGTTAGGGACTGCTTGAACCGCTACAAAAAAATTTTACAGGCAAGTGCTAGCAGAGATCAGGCCTGATTCTGTGAACACTGTGGTTTTGTGTGTAATGTATCAAGTGACAGTGATCTACTGACACTGCACTTGCTGGGGGAGAAGGGGGGGGGTAAGCGTAGGGGCTAAACGCAGTGCCGAGGCTGATCCCGCTAATGCTGCGGTTTTGGGGACACTATACTAATGTGAACGCTGGTATAGTGCTGATCTGATCAAACATATTGATCTGTTCAGACACTGTTGTATCAATGGAGGTTTATTTTGTATGTGACCGTGTCTGTGGTAATCAAGGGGTTAAATGATTACTTGATAAGATATCATCATGGGTATGTGAAATAAGCAGAAAGAAACTGGGTGTAATGCTGTGTGCATTAGAACAAAACCTGACAGCAGATCATCTTTCAATGTTCTGGTTCCCCCACTTTATGGAGATTTTCACTCCTTTCATAAAATGTTTTGCCCTGATGGATTCCTTCTGGGACTGCTGCGGGGAACTGGCATCATAGGTGTGACATCAGTTGCCCTAGGTATGAACAGGAGCCAGGCGCTGTGTAGTTTTGTGATAGAAATAATACACCTTGTATGGCGGTGTGTCTTTAATAAGTCATATGGTAAAACAATAATAAATAACCAGCCTGTGGCTTTAGGAAGCCAGGTTCCAAGATAGACGGCCCGTCCGCTCAGAGTGAAGGAGTGGAGTAGAATGCCTGTCAGTGCAGGGACCACGTTTACCCGACGTCCCAGCGTCCTGGATGACGTCACCACGATGTGGAGAGACAGAGGGGGGGGACTCTTGCTGGAGCCGCAGCTTTAGAAGGAAGAGGCCGGTTGCTGGGACAACATGTTTCGCACGCATGCGCTTTGTCAAGTCTGTGAAAAGTCCAGCAATCGGCCATTTTATAGGAGACCTGCACGGCAGAAGGGGCCGGCTTAACAACCAAGGGGATAATCAAAGGGATAATCAAGAGCAGACGGCTCGTCTCACAACAGGATCAGATTGCAATTGAAATATGAAAACACATTATAAGGACAGGAACAAAGTGTGATTAAAACCTAAATATGACCATATTAAAAACCTTTTGGGCTTAATTGTGTCAAAATGGCATGTGCAAGATTATCAAGGGAAAAAAAAAAAAAAATGGGGGGGGGGGAAGGCTGCTTAATGAAGCTTCATTAGCCAGCTGGATGAGTTCACATCTCAAAAACATTGCTGACAGCAATAAAACACAGGAATGGTGGGAAAGATTGTCAATAATCCTATTCATATCTATAATAGTGAATAGGAAAATTATCATTATATTGGTGCTAATAATATTCATAAATATAATAAAACTACATACATATTTTATAAAACAAACTTGCATAGGTATATATAATAAAACAATATAATGAAAAAATAAAATATACACACATATATATATATATATATATATATATATATATATATACATATATACATGTGGTAATAAACAGGAAAAAAAAAAAAATTATAAATACATTTCAGTAATTACTCTTATGGACCGAATAAACAGAGTGGTATTAGATATATAAAATATGAAAAATAATGTATAAAATATCAAAGATAATAATCATGTAATAATAGTGATGTGTGTTTTATTATAAAATATATGGAGAACCCTAAGTTACCACTTAGATGATACTATGTACTTCAAGGTCCTCATTAAGGCCATTCGGTACCATAGATCCAAATTTATAGATCCAAAAGGTTTCCCTTTTACATAGGAGGGCTAACCTCTCATTGTCAGTAAGGGTTCGTTTGGGAATGTGTTCTATGGCCATCACTTCTAGGACACTAAAATTCTTGTTGTGATGGCAAAGAAAATGCCTAGGGACACTGTATTTGTCACATCCATCTTTTATGAGCCTTCTATGTTCTCCAATGCGTTTACGTAGAGGACGTATTGTGCGGCCCACATATATCAATTTACAGGGACATGTGAGCACATAAACCACATGATCTGTGGCACAAGTAATAAAATGTCGAATGTCATAAGAGATCCCTTTCGGATCAGTAATTTCTGATTTACCATGGGTGATAAATTGGCATGTCAAGCAACCTTTCTTTTTACATTTGTAAATACCAACTCTGTTATCGAAAAAGGAACAAATGTCCTGTTTGTTTTGAGAGGACATGGACAGTTTACTGGGAGCTAGAATATTTTTGAGCTTTTCTGAATGTGACCTGGGGAGCAGATGGAAGACTGGGTGCCAGACGGGGATCAAGTTGCAAAATGTGCCAATGTTTTCGTATAATCTTGGTAATCTTACGATATGCCGTATTATAACCAGTTACAAACCTAACGGAGTTTGACTGGTCATGGGCACGTGTTTTTGTAGTGGCTGAGTTTTTGCCATGTTTGGTGAAAGCCTCATTAATGAGTGTAGGGGGGTAACCTTTTTCACAGAATTTGGCAGACAATTCGGTGCCCAATTCCTTATAATCATTGAGTTTAGAACAATTTCTTTTAAGTCGCTGGAATTGGCCACTCGGAATGTTGTTTTTCCATGCCGGGTGGTGACAGCTTGAATAGTGAAGATATGAGTTACCACTGGTGGGTTTGGTGTGATTTGTGGTATGAATAGTGTCACCCTCAAATGATAAAACTAAGTCTAAAAAAATTATACTAATAGGATCAAACACGTGAGTGAATGATAAACCAAACTTGTTGGAATTACAATGCAGTACGAAAGGTAAAAACGTGTCAAGAGCACCATCCCAGATTAAAATAATATCATCAATATATCTTCCAAAGAAGACAATATGTTGGGCAAAGGGGTTGTTTGACCATATAAATTCTTTCTCCCAGAGGCCCATAGTTAGATTAGCGTAACATGGAGCAAAATTTGCCCCCATAGCTGTGCCGTTTATTTGCAAGTAAAACTGATTTAAAAAGGTAAAATAATTATGTTGTAAACAGAATTCCGTGCAATCAATAATAAAATTAGCCTGAACGGAGTTCATGTGGGCATCTGATGATAAAAAGTGTTGAAGGGCAGACAAACCTACTCTGTGGGGGATGGACGTGTAGAGTGACGACACATCCAATGATGCCCAATGGTATCCTGATTGCCATCTATATTTGCTTAAAACCTCTATAATGTGACTAGAGTCCCTGATGAACGATGGCAATTCCATGACTATAGGTTGAAGGAAAAAGTCAATATATTTGGCCAGGCCATTAATAAAACTATTAGTGCTGGCTACTATAGGACGCCCAGGGGGATTAGTAATGGATTTATGGATCTTGGGAAGGTGATAAAAATAGGGTGTACTACACACTGTAGGAAATAAAAATGATTTTTCTCTTTTATTGATTACTCAGTTATTGAAAGCAGTGTCAATCTTTGATAAAGCGTATTATCTTTGATATTTTATACATTATTTTTCATATTTTATATATCTAATACCACTCTGTTTATTCGGTCCATAAGAGTAATTACTGAAATGTATTTATAATTTTTTTTTTTTTTCCTGTTTATTACCACATGTATATATATATATATATATATATATATATATATATATATATATATATATATATATATATATATATATATATATATATATATATATATATTTTTTTTTTTTAATGTATATGTATGTATATATATATATATGTGTGTATATTTTATTTTTTCATTATATTGTTTTATTATATATACCTATGCAAGTTTGTTTTATAAAATATGTATGTAGTTTTATTATATTTATGAATATTATTAGCACCAATATAATGATAATTTTCCTATTCACTATTATAGATATGAATAGGATTATTGACAATCTTTCCCACCATTCCTGTGTTTTATTGCTGTCAGCAATGTTTTTGAGATGTGAACTCATCCAGCTGGCTAATGAAGCTTCATTAAGCAGCCTTTCCCCCCCCCCCCCCCATTTTTTTTTTTTTTTTCCCCTTGATAATCTTGCACATGCCATTTTGACACAATTAAGCCCAAAAGGTTTTTAATATGGTCATATTTAGGTTTTAATCACACTTTGTTCCTGTCCTTATAATGTGTTTTCATATTTCAATTGCAATCTGATCCTGTTGTGAGACGAGCCGTCTGCTCTTGATTATCCCTTTGATTATCCCCTTGGTTGTTAAGCCGGCCCCTTCTGCCGTGCAGGTCTCCTATAAAATGGCCGATTGCTGGACTTTTCACAGACTTGACAAAGCGCATGCGTGCGAAACATGTTGTCCCAGCAACCGGCCTCTTCCTTCTAAAGCTGCGGCTCCAGCAAGAGTTCCCCCCCTCTGTCTCTCCACATCGTGGTGACGTCATCCAGGACGCTGGGACGTCGGGTAAACGTGGTCCCTGCACTGACAGGCATTCTACTCCACTGCTTCCCTCTGAGCGGACGGGCCGTCTATCTTGGAACCTGGCTTCCTAAAGCCACAGGCTGGTTATTTATTATTGTTTTACCATATGACTTATTAAAGACACACCGCCATACAAGGTGTATTATTTCTATCACAAAACTACACAGCGCCTGGCTCCTGTTCATACCTCCCACAAACCGATGTGTTTTTACCATGGCAGCAGTGAGTTTTTTCCCCACCAATCATAGTTGACATATACCATTCACTTATTTCCTTTGGGACACATCTGTGCGCTTTTATCCAGACTGTTCCATCAGTTGCCCTAGCAGACTCAGAACTGTCATGTGAAACTATAGTATCCCCCTTCACTCCTTTCCTGGTGATGACATAAAAAGTGATGTAGGAAGGTGAGGGGGTAGCAGAGCCTGGCCAGTACAGAGAACAATTAGACACGTGTAGATGATGAAAGGGCTATAGCATGCAAGAAGGGATGGGCTGCACTATGGAATTGGCTCTTTGAAGTAGTAAAATTTCCTGCAAGTTCAAAGGCAAGTAAAAAATAATTTATAGAGAGTAAAAATACTGCATGCAAAGTATGCATTAAAAATACCATATTTTTGTGTGTATTTAGCTGAATTTTTGTTATTTATAGTGTCTTTTTAACCACTTGAGCTTCGGAAGGTTTCACCTCCTTTATGACCAGGGCAATTTTTGCTATTCAGCACGACACTATTTAAGTGGTAATTGCACATTCGTGCAATGCTGTACCCAAATTAAATTTATACAATTTTTTTCCAGACAAATAGAGCTTTCTTTTGGTGGTATTTGATCACCACTGGGATTTTTATATTATTTATTATATAAACGAAAATAATATCAAACATTTTGAAAAAAAAAATATTTTTTACTTTCTGTTATAAAACATCTCCAATAAAAAAAAAAAATCAAATTTCTTCATAAATGTAGGCCAAAATGTATTTTGCTGCGTGTCTTTAGAAAAAAAAATCCCAATAAGTGCTTTTGTCTGAAAGTTAGTGTCTATAGTATATATTTATATATACACGTGTGTGTGTGTGTGTGTGTATGCATGTGTGTATATATGTATGTGTGTGTGTGTGTATATGTATGTGTATATATATATATATATGTGTGTGTGTGTGTGTGTGTACACACACACACACACGTGTGTGTGTGTGTATATGTATGTATGTGTGTGTATGTATGTATATGTATGTATGTATATGTGTATATATATATATATATATATATATATATACACATACATACATATACACACACACACACACGTGTGTGTGTGTGTGTACACACACACACATATATATATATATATATATATATATATATATATATATATATATATATATATATATATATATATATGTGTGTGTGTGTGTATATATATATATATGTATGTATATATATGTGTGTGTGTGTGTGTGTGTGTATATATTATACTGGAATTTTGTATTTATATTCCAGTAATGGCTGTGATAAGCGACTTATATTGGGACTGTTCTAATGTGAATGGAAATCTGTCACTGTTTGGGAGGTAGACTAACTAACATTGACATCACCAGTGACACTAATACAGTGATCAGTAATAATAATATACTGTACTAATGACACTAGCTGGGAAGGAGTTACAATCAAGAGGTTAGGTGTGTGCCTAACAAGTGTTAATGTGTGTAATATGTGCTTCTTTTTACAAAAAAATCTGCTTGTTTCTTCTCCCTGCTTTGCAGAGAGAAGAAATACACAGATCGTGGCCTTTGAATAGAGACCTGTGTGTTTGGGCTCTGAATTGAATACAGTCGATCAGCAGTTCTCAGCCAAGAATCATTGGCTGAAATCTGCTGACAATATCTCACTGTGTCCAATCACAACAGGAGTCCTTGGTGTGTGAGGGGGGTGCAGACGCCCTGAACCCGGAAATGGGTACCAACGTACAGGTATGATGCCTCTATGAGCCATCCGCCCTCAATAAAATTACTGCAGGAGGTCGGCAAATGGGTATTGCTTGTTTGTGTGTAGGTAACTACAGAAAAGGTACAATGTTTGTTTTTTGTTTTTGGTTTTTTTTGTTTTGTTTTTTTACAAACTCAGCTATTTATGTCTCCCATGTACTTTATTTCAGTTAAGTATCACCATGTGGGCAAACTTCTGAGAGATGGAGAGGAGCCAACTGAATACACAGATGAGGAAGATGCTGACCAGAAGAAGAAAAACTAAAGAAATACATTCTGCTTTGAATACGATCTTCTACATTCCAGATTCCACATTGTTCTAGTTTTGCAGTATATATAGCATTGCGTGAAATGAAGCCCATGTGGTTGTCTTTTTCCACAAAGTTCTTGTTGCCTCTTGTACACAAACTTGCTACGCAATGTCTATGAAGAAGCTTTGAATTTCAAGGCTTTCCTTGAGCTAAAATGACAAATCAGGGCCCTGTTTCCTAAACTGTAGGTACCACTAACAAAGACCATATTTCAGTTCTCTTTTTTTTTTTTTCCTTTTTTATACTTTTTTTTTCTTTTCTTGTCTGTATTCTTGTGGGCATCTGTGATGCCTGACCTGTTAGTGATATTTCAAGAAAGGAAAAGGAAACATTAGTTTATAGTTCTGACAATGGAAGCGGTACTTTAAAAACACTAATTAATCTAATGATGTGATTTCTAAAGAGAGTAAAGCAATGATTTGCAAAAAAAATAATTAAAATTTTTGGTGTGGCTGTTGTATTTTCCAATGTTGGCAGCCTGTCCAGTGACACATGGGCAGTTTTAAGTAGAAAAGTTTAAAGTAGAATTGTAGGCAAAACTTTTTTTTCTTTATTTCATTTTGGATAGAGCAAGAGGGGGTTAAAATGCCTGTCAGAATTTTTTTTTTTTCTGCCATCTGTGTCTCATTGTGGAGATATTAAAGGCAATTTAAAAAAAAACATGTTATACTTGTTCTGTGCAGTGGTTTTGCACAGAGCAGCCCCAATCCTCTTCTTCTTGGGTCCCCCGCTGGCGCTCCTGGCTCCTCCCTCCTGCCAAGTGCCACTAGAGCAAGCAGCTTGCGATGGGGGCACTTGAGCAGTCTTGCTGCCAAGCCAGTGCTCTGCGTGTCCATTCACACAATGGGTCATGGCTCGGCCCCACTCCCTATCTCCCCTCATTGGCTCACTGGCTGTGATTGACAGCAGCAGGAGCCAATGGCTCCCACTGCTGTCTCAGCCAATGAGGAGGGAGAGCCAAGGTTCTCATGCACATTGCTGGATCGAGATGGGGCTTGGGTAAGTATTAGAGGGGCTGGGGAGGCCGCTGTACACAGAGTTTTTTTACCTTCATGCATAGAATGTATGAAGGTAAAAAACCTTGAGCCTTTACAACCACGTTAAATTGCTCTCAAACAGGATGCCCTTGACCCTAGGGGTTTACAAGGCAAGATGAGAATCATGCCCATATTCGCTCATCCTGTAAATGAGAGGTGAGGTTAACCGATCTTGCATTTTTGAGCATTTAGATCCTTGGAAGATAATTTTTTAATGCAGCATTCACTGTTCCTTGCATTTCTGGCAAACTGCGAAATAGTGAATCGCAATACAAACCTCTCTCTCTGAGGAAATATACAAATTTTCAAATCATGTTCAATATGCAATTTCAGTCTTTGCATTTTCCTGAATCAGTTGCTTGTACCTCATAAGATGTAAAATTTTGATATAATTGCACTAAAATACCTTACATTCTGCAACCTTCCCTACCTTGCAACACCATACGAAGAGCAGTTCCACAGTTGATAGATTCTTATTACTGTTGAAATTACAGTTTCCAGTTTTAATTTTTTAGAAACAATGTTCTTAAAATGTGTTTTTTGTGCCTCTAATACCATATTCCTTAACTAGAAGTTCCATTGTTTTCGATTGTGCATTAGATATAGTGATAGTTGCAACGGATCTCTTTTATTTTATGTATCCGTTCACCCAGATACATCAAGGTCATCTCGTTGGTGGTACATTGGCTTCCCTGTATCATGTTCTGTTCCTTCGTTCACAAGCCAGAGAATGAGAACAGTCTGTTCAAGGTTAGGTTACTGTCAGAAGACTGGAGGCTATCTAAATTGTAACAGAAATTATAGCAAAGATTGTGTGCATCTTCCCATCCCGCTACACTGCATCTGAGCACCACAAACTGAAAACACTATTTAACTAATTTTTAATATTCAAAGCAAACTCACCCATCCATCCATATCTCCATGTTTTAGTTTGCTAAGTAATCACTTTGAAAAACACCCTCCTAGCATTTCTGGCCTTGGCATTCTTGAGTAAGGGCAAATAATTAATGTAGTATTTATGCCCTGGAATCCATCTACCCTTAGCTCAGGCATGCAAGCAGGAGTGTGTGCTTAGCTGAGGAAATCCCTCCTCCCCTCCTGAAGACTCCTGGGAAGCATGACATCATTTTGCCTTGGCATGATACCAGGAAGTAACTGAAGATTTGTGTTAAAAAAAAATATATATATAAACTTTTCTATCTTTTTACTAATGCTAGCAGTATATGGATAAAATATAGTCAATGTTGATTGAGAGAGTGAAGTTCCGCTTTAACATTACAGTAAATACAAAATGCTTTTAGACTTCTATGGGCTTCCTGTGCATTAGTCCTAAGCTAAGGGATGGGTTGCAGATAGAAATCTATGAAGCATTCCAGCATAGACACAAACAGATGTGTCTGTCGCCACACTGGGCTGCTAAGAGGTGCAGACCTCTGGCCTGAGGTTATCATTCCTATCTAGTGTAAGAAGGCCAAGGTGGGGAGTTACAAAATTCTTTATTAGAATTTAAATCAACTGTAATACGTTTGTTCTGAAAGGATCAGTCTATTAGAATACTTTAATTATTGGTGGATTCTTGTATAATGAAGGCATCCCCTTATAATTGCAGGAAATTTACAGATCTCATTACCAGAGTCCAAGATTTGTGAGGCTGTGAGTGAATCAACCTGTTAGTATCTTGTCACACCTATAATATCTGAGGTTGGACTCGGTATACCTAAGGTATGCATGCTTGTACTGGGTGAATTACTCATTGCGTATTAAAGCTATTGCCACAATGACAGTCAGGCGAATAGCATTAAAAAATGGTAATGCCTACATATTTTCTCAGTATAAGTTTCCTTTACAGTGGGGCTTCAGCAAATAGTTAAATGCACGGTTAAAAAATGCATTTGTGTTCCTATATTATCCGCCTGCTCATTGGAAAATGAATCAGTAGGGTGCTAATGCTGACTTTTGTTTAGTAAGCAAGTAGGAGACACTGAAAGCTGCAAATCTTAACTGGTAAATAGATGTTGCATGCTTGAATATGAAGCATAGAAGAGGTTTTGGAATACAAGACTTAAGCTGGCCATACACTACTAGAATTTTGTTAGAAAACTTTTGCTTTAAGAAAGTTCATTCCATTTTCCAGTCATTAATGAGGGTCAAATTGACATTCATTTTCCCACCACAGTGATGAGAGAATTACAAGCAATGGGATTGAAAACTTTTGTTGTCCTCCAAAAGACATGGACTTGGCCTAAGTTCCCACTAATGCGGTGTGGGAACCGCCATAATCCATGCGCGTTTTCGAAGCTGCATTCCAGTCGCACTGGCCTTGCAATCTGCTGCAGGTGTCAATTAAAAAGTTAATGACCCCTCAAAAGCAGGTCACAAACACAGTGCATTTGCCTGCACTGGGTCGCATGGTACAAAATGACTATGAGGACCAGTTGAGGTGCGGCTCCGAAAAAGGAGCGTGCATGTCTTTGGTGCGATCCTGTGCCCTCTGATTGTACCGCACAGAAATGTGGTGCGGTTCCTGTGCAATTCACAATGCGGTTCATAGTGCAAACCAACACTCCCTTTCTTTTTGTTCTAAAAATGGAGATTGGAGAAGATTGGTAGTTTCTGTGGAATAATGTATTGTCTGTGCAGTCAGCCACTGGTTAGAGTCAGATTCTGGTTCAATAGGCAGTTAGAGGATAGCATGCTTAATTCTAGTCATTATTATTTTTTTTTTAATTCTATTGGCCATTTGTAGACAGGATTTGTTATTACATAATGTTAATTTTCCTTGTTTGATGTGTATACTTGACCGGTTTTCTTGAGTTTATAAGTGAAAAATCAGAATGCATTACTTATTTCCACAAATCCTACTATAGCTATCAATGGGCAGTATGTAAAATCTAGGCTAAACCAAGAAAACCTAGGGATTTAAAAAGGGGTGAACCAATCAAAATCTGTACAAATGTATACCATGTGTTGAATAAGAAGAGTACGTTATCAGGTGCCTTCTCAGCCTGAATCGTGTATAAAGCTGTGTTCTGTTCCACATAAAGATCTTTTACTTAGGACCAATGTTTAAATAAACTTGTTAATCTGTATGTTTGTATTTTATGGATTGAATTTTGCATTTAATCTGCTGTTTAAGGTATGGAAGCAAGTTCAGATGGATATAAAATAGTATATCAGGCATTAATACCCATCACAATGTTTTTGTTTTGTTTTTTTACAGCTATACAGTATTAAACTTTTGGTTAGCTAGGGTTTTCCTTATGCTACCCTATCACATATAGGATTGGGAACTAACATGACAAAAGGGATTTCAGTGCCATATTCCCACCACTCAGCCACTGTTAAAAATCAATTAATACATCTCAATTCCCTTCCGTATTAGCAGTGGTACATGGCAGGGTTGCCCCTTATCTCTCAATATTTGTATTGACCTTAGAGACATTTCTACACACCATTAGGGCACACAATGGAATAGCAAGCCTTCAGACAGCTAAAAACACCCACAATGTTGCCACGTACACTGATGCCTTTATCTTCTTTATCATGTCACCAACTACTTCTCTCCATGTCCTATTGGTAGTACGAAACTGATATGGGACCCTCTTGAATTATAAGATATTAATATTCTAAGTCAGAGGAAATGAACATGTACTGCCCACTATATATGAGCAAGTTAGGCATGACATCCCATTCAAGTCGGCCATCTCTCATGTCAGATACCTGGGCCCCAACATCCCCACAAATCTGAAACACACTTTTGATCTAAACTTTCATTCCCTAGTAAAGAATTGTTAAATCGGACCTTGACAGGTGGAACAAAGAGGTATTTAATTGGTTTGAATGCAACAGTGTCCTGTAAAATGGATATTATTCCCTGCCTATTGTACCTACTGCAAACCCTTCCAATTAAATTGCCTGTGGGTTATCTGAATAACCTGAGACCATACTCTTTCTTACATATGGGGGGAAGAAAGCCAGATGGAATAGATCCACATTAATGCTACTGAAACACAGAGGAGGCATTGGATACCCTGACCCTGTCAAATACCATGCTGCAACCCATCTGACTAGAGTACTGGACTGGTGCTCCCAAAAGGACAGGAAACCTTGGATAGGCTTAGAGCAGTCCTTCCTTCCATTCCCTCTTGTAAGCTTAACATGGATTGCAATCTCACCTCTGCTAGTCCAGCAAATATGTTCACATCCTCTAATAGGCCCCACTTTAGGCATTACCAAGTCCATTTTTTAAAACATCTTTATCTTTACACTTAATGGGTTCACTGCATTTTCCTCACAGCTCCAGTGACTTTCAGTTCTACATTCTCATTGCAAAAGGACATTTCAGATCATAACACTTCACTTCCCAAAATAAACTCATGACTGAGTTGCATATTGGTTCCTCTCACGCGTCTGAATTGGACTTTGAGGTACATGCATTTAGGCTCGTTCCTTAGATCTGCCTTTTTTAACCAGGGTGTCTTGGGAAAATGCCTAAAAATTGTACGCAAGCCAGTGGATGGATCAGCCTGCCTTTTAATGAACCAAAGCCATATGTTTTCATTGTGCACCACTACAACCTTCTAGCCACTGGTGTCCTAACAACCAATGACATTGCGGTTGATAAGGAGGACGTTTGATGCATGCATAGCATCCCTCACTCTGCCCCTCTCCATCAGCACTGGGCTTACATTATCTGAGTGAGGGAGATAAATTGAGGCAGAGGAGTAGCATTGGAATACCAGTCGAAAGCACTGCACAAAGGCGTATTTGCTTTGGAAGAATAAATCACCTCTAATATTGGATGTCCTACACCTGTGGAGGTTGCTGTACATTTTGTTTTACATTTTTAGAAGGGTGCCTCAAGATTGTGCAGAATTTTAAAGGGTGCCTTGACTGCAAAAAGGTTGAGAAACACTGCCTTAGATCACGACCAAGTTCTTTCTAAAGCTTTCATGTTTTTGAATCGCTTTACTTGCACGCTTTGCTGGTCAGACATGCACTGTCCGTGTTCTATTCAACGTCAACCTTGGGTGATCTCAATAAAGATCCCAGCTTCTTAAAGATGTGGGAACAAGAATACCACATTCTGTCAGGCTCAAAAAGACTGAATACACCTCTTTGCTCCTTGGCAAACATGCACCAAGAAAATAGGAATACAGTTCTGACTAGGTGGTACAAAACACCCCAAGTACTCCACAAAATTAACCACCTAATCTCTCCTCTTTACTGGAGATGCCAATAAATGGAGGTTCAATACTTTTTTTTTTGGGACTGCCCTTTACTGGCAAATTCTGGTCTGAGATCAAAAACTCCATTAAAAGTTTGACCAGGATGTCTTGTGGATAAGCTACTTATTTAATATATAATATGCCACTCTCATTCAAACACTACAAAATTTCTCATCTTTCAACACTTCCTAAATTCTACAAAAGCATGTATTCTGGCTATGTGGGAAAAAAGGAGAAAAACGACAAAGATCCTGTGCTTATGCTACTACTGTGGTGTTCCTACTCCTTGGAGGTTGCTAGTACTGTGAACCATATACCCCCTTGTCTAAATGGATGTTATTTTGTGCTAAATACAATAAAATGCTGCACTACCCTCATATAAATAAATATAGGGCTCTTATAATCAAAGTAAAAAGTGAAAACACATATGTGATAAATGATCAACTCATTTAACGTGATAAGTCCATCCAACGTGTCCTTTATACTTAAATAATTTATACAACCACAAATAAATATCTCTAAAAATTCCTGTGTTTCTTTATCCAAATCTCAGTATATGCTCCATCAAACAGTGTGTTGTGGACTACAAAATACCTCCTTCCCAAAATACAAAGACCATGCTCTCTTGGTGCTCACACTCACATTGTGCTCTCTCCAGATCTCCATGACCCTCTTAACCTGATAAGTGAGTCCACAATAGCTTAGATTTACATTGTCCTTCCAGACAGCCTTCCAAGTCGCCTCCTTCCAGAAAACTAATGCAGCCACCCCATCTAAGGACTAGTAAGCTTTGATGTGTTACATTTTTGTTCTAAGGTTTAGTTATGCTTTAGGCATACAAGTATAACAAGCACACCTTTGGAGGGATGAAAAGTACTTTTATATGTACTGATACAAATAGATAAATATCATTATTTACAAATATCTAAAGCAATATGATACACAACTAACCTATTGTTATTTTCATGTTGTTAGGAATAATTGACTAAAATAACACAATGAAATAAAGGCACTAAATGCAAATATCTTTAAAGTGGTTGTAAACCCTTACAGATACCCAGTGAAGTGACTGGCCTCAGGTGATACACAGAGATTAAATAAATCCTCCTACATAAGTTGTATCTGTCTATCTGCAGTCTTCTCTTCTCTACAGCTGTTAAGTCCAGAATTTATAATGCTTGTTTGAGAGTTCAGAAAAAGGGGGCGGAGAGCTGAAGTTACACTCTGTGGAGCACAGTGAGGAGAGCTCTGAGAGCTGATTGGAGGGAAGAGATACACACCCCCTCCACACAGGAACAGAGCTGAGGCTGTCAATATGCTGGAGGTCCCTCCCCTGTCACCATTTTTCTCTTGGTGTCAAAAAAGCTTGTCAGAAGTGATAACAGAAGAATGAAGCAGCAGACAGAAATGATACTTAGTTCTCTGGATTGAGAAAAGTATACAATACATAGGGATATACTTTGTTCATATTCCATGTCTGAGGTTTACAACCAGTTTAAGGTGTTACTCCTCTGAAATGCACAATCATAATGAATGTGTATGCAAAGCCAAAACTGTGTTTTCTTTTTAATATAGCAGGGAATGTTTAAAGGATAAGTTCACATTTTAGACAAAAATAATAAATGCACATTTTTATGCAGGTAAAAAAATGTGCATTTATTATTTTTGTCTGCAGAAGCCTGGAAAGCATTGCAACCAGCGATCAGTAGATCACCGATGCCATGCAGGTCTCCTGCAGACCTGTCAGAATATTTGCGTGCCTTACAGTATGTAAGACCAAGCAGATATTCGGATAGGAAGCTTCAATGAACTAACGCGGGGCTCCACAGTGCCGTAGTAGTTCATTGAAAACTACAAGTCCACAGCTGCTAAGGCTGCTGGGACTGAAAGTTAATTAATATACAGAAGTCTGTGAATGACGCGGTCATGTGGGCGGAGCCCTGCATGGCCACGTTGTTTTCAAATTTGACATATAATACATGGAACCTTCTCCCCATCTTATCTGTCAGAGGGAGGGGGGGCGGCTATGGAAACATGTTACATGTTCCACCCTAAAAACTCAATATATCCAAAACTGAGCTCATAAAATTTCTTCCCCCACGTGCCTCTTCCCCTGATTTCTCGGTCAGGATCAATAGCACAACTATCAACCTATCCCTGCATGTCAGAGGATAACCCTGGATTCTGACCTATCCTTTCAGGCCCACATCCAATACCTGTCCAAATCATGCCACCTCAACATCTTCAGAATATGACCCTTTTTAACCACTGATACCACAAAGCTCCTAATTCACTCCCTGGTTATCTCTTGCCTTGACTACTGCAACTCATTGGCTTACCTTTACATAGGCTATCTCCCTTTCAGCCCATCATGAATGCTGCTGCCAGGCTCATCCACCTTACCAACCATTCAATGTCTGCTACCCCTCTCTGCCAATCCTTCCACTGGTTTCCACTCGCCCAACAAATAAAATTCAAAATACTAACTAACAAAGCCATCCACAACTCTGCCCCCAGCTGGTCTCAAAATATCTACCAAATTGCTTTCTTTGATCCTCCCAAGACCTTCTGCTCTCTAGTTTCCATGTCACCTACTCCCATGCCCGCCTCCAGGACTTATCCCGAACTTCTCCCATCCTATGGAACTCCCTACCGCAATCTGTCCAACTATCTCCTAATCTATCCACCTTTAGACGATCCCTGAAAACCGTAAAGAAACCTATCCTGCTTCTAACTAGTAAACTGCCTTTTATTTCCTCCATCAGCTCATCCCCCCACAGCTATTACCTTTTGTATTACTCAACCCTTCCTTCTAGATTGTAAGCTCTAACGAGCCGGGCCCTCTGTTTTCTCTTGTACCAAATTGTATTGTAACTGTAATGTCTACCTTCATTTTGTAAAGCGCTGCGCAAATGTTGGCTCTATATAAATCCTGTATAATAATGTTCCCAAAGCTAAACTTATCCTTTAAACTCCTTTCAGGTTATTTCTTGCTGTCTGTATCCTGCTGGGGAGATTTACCTTTACTGTCTTGAAGACACAACTGGAAGTCAGAGGAAATCTCCCTAAAGTGAAGGGATTACCTAATTTAGACGTCACCAGAATAAATGTCTCCATTGGAAGGGTCACCCTTCATCACCATGATAAATAGGGTAAATCTCTGGATATATGCTGCCCAATAGAACATGGCAGAGGGTTTAAAGCTGGGTTAATTTTTTTTTTCATTCAACCAGCAGGATGAAAAATAGAAAAACAGACAGATTCCTGCATCAAAACAAATGATGTATGGCTCAGGGATCTACCCCGCACACTATTATTGCATTCTGACAGCGGGACTCCCCCCACCTGCCAGAATACACAGATCAGAGACCAGCCAATTGCTGCAAGCATTGATCAGATGCTGGTTTTCAAGCATGACTGTTCAGAAGCTGGTCTTTGAACAGAGAGGACCAAAAGTCAGCTGGTTTCTGTTGAACCACACGATTTTCGTTTAGTGTATACGAAGCTTAATCCTTCCTCATTTTTCAAAAACTAACAAAAAGTTCTGGCTATACATGCACTTTAATTATATTTTCTATGAATTAAAGCAGAGTTCCACTCAAAAACGGAATCTCTGCTTATTTACCTCCCCCCCCCTCCACTGCCATATTTGACACATTTTGGGGGGGAGTGGGTACCAGGTTTTGACAGTTACCCGCTCCCACTCTGACTCACTTTGCCACAAAGAAGTGAGCCGCGACCCCCTCCTTGCTCCCGCAGTCTCCTGGGTACTTTCACAGGTCCCAGGAAACTGCTGGACCAATCAGGAGGCACGGCGCGACTCACACATGCGCAGTGGGCACCAGGCTGTGAAGCTGCAAGCTGTCACAGCCTGGTGCCCACAGTAGAGATGCCGGTGCCCTGGAGGACAGAAGGAGAGAAGGGACTGCACGGGTGAGTACATTGATGGACTCTGCGACAGGTAAGTGGGTGTTTGTTAAAAGTCAGCAGCTACAATTTTTGTAGCTGCCGCCTTTTAATAAACACAAAAATGGCTGGAACTCCACTTTAACTTTTACTAGTTGGGTAGAAATGTTGGTTCCAGTCCCAGTAATTAGCAGCTAAAGCCTTTGAACCAATGTCAAGCTGCTCATTTTCCCCTGTTTGAAGACTAGAACCTAGGCTGTAACTGCTTTGGGTTTCTTCACCAATCCATGAAGACTCTTCTTGTCCAAAGGATTCAGAAACATTTTCAACAAAGTAATAATCCCAGTTCCTCTTTTCATCGAAATCTGCTCCCTTTTGCTTCTTGCATTTTGGTTTCCCATTGTGTTGATGACGGCACATGTTTTTTATGTGCTGGTGGTAAGAATCCAAACTGTTTTCACTTTCAGAACTGGAGAATATTTCCTTCTTAAGTTTCTTTTCTTCTAGAGAAGAACCCTGATTCTTGATCTTTGATCTTTTTCTTTTCCATGTTCTCTGAACCTCAACAACTGTGTCTGAATCAGACTCGGTTGTTTCAGAGTCACGTTGATGATGCAAGATCGATTTTCTTCTACAGGCCTTTGTTAACTTACATTGTGGATGCTTTTTGAAACGCTGACAGTAAGAATGTAATAACTGACCTAGCAGGTCTTCATGTTGGCAGATGTGATTTTGCCCAGAAGCACTGCATTGTTTTATTTTTTTTGCTTGCTTAAGTTTTCTTTGCTTTCTTGATGCTCGCTTTATATTTAATTGCTTTCTTGAGGTTGCACTTAATTCCTCACTGAAGTACTCTGAGGTACTACTTATTTCTTCCAATACCCTTTTCAGTTCACTATTTGATTCCAAGCTTTGGCTGTCCTCCTCATCATTCCATATTTTTTGATACACCTTTCCACATTTTTTTCCCTGCTGAGGTTTTTCTTTTTTTATCAGAACCTCATGTTCACTATCACTCAAATCCTTTGTAGGCTCATTAGCATTTGTATTATAAAGAGGAGTTTCTAGTACATTCTCCAGGGACTCCTGAATATTATCCTCCCTTCTACCATTGTCATCTTCTGTATCCTCATCTAACTCCGGGATAGAGTTCATCTCTGCAAAATGGCCATTGATATTCTGTAACCTTATCTGAAAGCTGTCCCCCTTCCAAAGAACCACTCTTTTGCCCATTGGTTCTCTCAAACATTCATTTGTTTCTAGAAACATTCTGGCATATTCAGGGTAATGATAATAATTTAGCAAATAATTAATGAATTCATCGGTTTCATAAATTTTTCGTTTTTTGGATCTATCACTTTGGACATGCTGAGTATGTGATAGTTTAAAAATACGATGTTCATAAAAATGCTGTGGAGGATCAGAGGATTTGTGTGCATCTTCTAGTTGTGAGTAGTCCTCTTCATAATCCCAATTCTGGCAACTGCTATCAGTGAATGAATCTAGTCGTTTTCCATATGGCCCTGCATCTTCCTTGTGTATTTTGATTTCCACCACCTCGTGTTCAGCTTCCATTTCTGTTTCGTGTTGGCTGTTCTCTTCTTCTGTAATCTCATGCACAGAAACCACTTTGCTATTCTCTGAGTATGTGGACACAGAAAAGTCACTGAAAACTGCTTCCATTTCACTGTTCATTTGCTCCTCTTCAAGTCTGTTCACTTGAACCAGATCCTTTGGAGACACAAACATAGGAATATATCATATTTAGCATTTTAACTCCAAAGCACCTTTTTTGGTTTTGTATAAAATTATCACAAATCAAAAGCACTGAATATCACCCTTGCAGCAAAAGCTCACTCTGATTGTTGGCTCACGGATAAGGAAGCACAGATTTCTTTTCTGCCCCTGTATTGAATCACCTGATCCAGTGAAAGATAACCACAAAAAGAATCCACCCTCCTTTAAACCACAAGTGTTTGCCTCAATCCTACAAACTTTGGAGTGCCACATTAATATTGCCTGGCTACAACTTGTGTTCAGTTCTGGGTTTGGTCAACAACATTAAGCATCATAAATGTAAAGGTTAAACCAGAGGTCTCCAAATGTTTTAAACAAAGGGCCAGTTAATTGTCTTTCAGATTTTAGGGGGGCCAGACTGTGGTCAGTGGGATTAGAGAAGGTCCCCATGTCAGTGCAAATAAACCATATCCCATCTTTGGTACCAGTGGAAGGAATAGCACCCCATCGTTAGTGTCATTGATAGGAATTATGCCCCATAATTGGTGTCATTGGGCTCCAATTGTTTGTGTCCTGAGGAATCGTGTCCCATTGCTTATGTCATCGGAAGGAAATGTGTTCTTTCATTGTTGTCAGTGGAGGGAATTATGCTCCATAGTAGGTATTAGTGGATGAAATAGTGCCCCAAGGACTGGATAAAAGCAAGCAAATGGCTGCATTAGGCCCCTGGGCCACAGCTTGGAGACCACTGGGTTAAATGATAAGCCACCAACTTCAGTCACTGTCCACTCGAATGGTAAGTGTTATAACTCTTTATTTCAGGGTGGCTTTTTTTTATTATAATCTGAGCAGCAAAGTGGCATAGCGGTTAGAACTTCTGCTTTGCAGCATTAGGATCATTCTTGACATCCCAACCATGAGACTACCTGGATTTGTGGTAGGGACCTTAGATTGTAAGCTCCTCGAGAGCAGGGACAGATGTACAGTAGATGTACAATGTGTAAAGTACTGCATACGTTGTTGGCACTATTTAATACCTGTAATTATATAAATATAGGGGTTGATTTACTAAAACTGGAGAGTGCAAAATCTGATGCATCTGTGCATGGTAGCCAATCAGCTTATAACTTCAGCTTGTTCAATTAAGCTTTGACAAAAAAAATCCTGGAAGCTGATTGGTTTCTATGCAGAGCTGCATCAGATTTTGCACACTCCAGTTTTAGTAAATCAACCCCATAGTTTCTAGTTGCATAGTTCTTTTAACATTGTATGAATAGGAGTGCATTATAGGCCACTTGTCACTGATAGCGGTCCTATTAAAATGTTGCTAGGGCCTTATGATTTCTTGTTATGCATTTACAACTTAACTCCAAAATACCCAGATTTTCACAATGTTGGCAGTGGCACCTATCAATCGATTTCTTGCTTTTAATCATAGTTTTCCTTTAACAATTAGTGCTGCCTTGTAAAGTATACGTGTGCTTTCAGCAAAATCTTCTATATCAATGTCAGTGTGTATAATGGTCTTCTTGTGCAGCAGTTGTTGATAGTTCCCACTAGTAGGCAGTGTTGAGACCACAGTGGGCTGCTTATTCAGACTTCTAAGGAACCTCGTCTGCCTCTCATCAGTACCCTCTGGTGGCAGCTGGGGGCAACTGCTGCATAAGGAGATCCCATAAATACTACTACTAGACTCCGGGACACAGTGTTTGAAACACGCAACAAATTTTCTGCTGTTGTCTAATGGGCTGAAATGGCTGGTCAGCTTTGTTTATGGCATTATAACAGTGCTCCTGTCTGAGGCTCCAGATCCAAGTACTCTCCTGATCAGACTTAGGTGGCAGCTATATCTAATAATCTGCATTGATTATTATTAATATACAGGATTTTTACAGGGCCAACAGTTTGCTCAGTGCTTTACAATATAAGTCTGACAATACAGCAATAATACAGTTCAATACAAGAGGGTTAGGAGGGCCCTGATCCTTGGAGCGTACAATCTAAGAGTGCCATATCTAACAATCTGCAGATACAAAAAAAGATTCTAGGATCTTGGCTAAGGTTTGAGCCCACATATTATACTCTGCTGACATACATGCATGTCCTAAGACATACATAAGAGTACAATTACATTGAACACATAGGGTTTGATTTGCTAAAACTGGACAGTGCAGAATTTGGTGCAGCTTTGCATGTGGGAAAGTGAAGAGTGGTGCAGCAGCAGTAAAGAAACAAAATCCAATTGCAATAAAACTTGGAGCTTGTATTGAAGAGAATGTCAAACTACAAACACCCCAGGGGGGGACCACTTAGGGAAACACTCACAGTTCAAATGCAGAGATGCACCTGGAAGAGATGCACCGACAACATCTGTTTCAGATGGCAGAACGCGACCTGGCTGGTCCGGACCCATAGGGGAGGTTTCTTTGCAGGATAGCAAATCCTTAGCCTGTCCTTACTCATCTGTAACTTTTCACTACTGCTAATCACTTTCCCTGTCAGGTGGGGTCTCTCTCCATACAGTACCCACTTTGCAAAATGCATGCAAAAACCTGGAGACAAGGACTTATAAAGGCTCTGCTGACCCAAGATGGCCCCCAGGGGTCACCTGGATGCAGTGTAGCCAACCAGAACGCTGCTTCCATGACCCAGGAAACCACAGCCAAACCTTGTTTCCTCTAACTTCCTCTCCAGGCTGTGTTTCTACTCAGGTTGAGCACCACCTACAGTGGAGAAAACAGACTGCACCTGCCTACATAGAAACCAATCCGCTTCCAATTTTTTTTTTTGTTAAAGCTTTATTGAACAAGTTGAAGTTTGAATCTGATTGGCTACCTTGCACAGCTGCACCAGGTTTTGCACTCTCCAGTTTTAGTAAATCTCCCCCACTGTGTTTAACTCACGTAAGTATAACATGTTTTTTTCATCACCAAGATCACCAAAATTTCGACTAAAGATATTACTGCACAGCTCATTTGAATTTACCTTTTATACTTACTGCCTAGGTATTATTTTATCAACTTTTTTAAGTCCTATGTCTATAAAAGTCCAGTCACACAGGTAATTGCTGCACTATCTCTTTTTATAATAATAAATCACTTTCGTATAATAATACCATGGATAAGTTTAGTCTCTGATAACTGTAAGTTTCCATAAGCTGTCTTTTGAAAATCGAAAAGAGTCCAAAAAGGAATGTAAACAACTAATGATACTGATTTAATTGAAAACAATTGTACACCTAAGCAATATTTACATTTGTAAATATGAAATTATGAATGTGGTAAAAATAACAAATCCATCTCAGTGAAGTGAGCTTGCCGAGGCATTCATGTAAGTAAAATTCTGTACTTTGTACATTTTCTGAATTACCATAGTAAAGCAATACAATACCCAACACTGTTCACCTATCACATACAGTCCTTCAAGTGTTTTTATAGCCACATTTTTTTCTTTTGAAGTGGTGAAGGGTTAGGAGGCTTGTCAGAATTGTATTGCTTTCTATGTCCCCGCTATAGAGATTCACCCTCTCTAAATGTCACTTAGATTGAAAGTATAGAAAAATCCAAAATGTTGAGTTGTCACCAGAACAGGAATAGGAAAAGGGAAGCGAAATCTCACCAATGGGACATAGATGGCAAACAAAACCTGATGGGGGTTTAACCATTCCCTGCTCTATAAAAAAATGAAACAATATTGGGCTTTAATGTAGATTTGATTCAGTGCTGGTTCACAGTAATGCAGTGCGGGATCCAAAGAGGATTCTGTGCTTTTCCTGCCCCGCATCAGAATCATATTCCATTCATGCAAACCGCTGCAGGTGTGTATGTTAACGACACCCCAAAAATGTTTAGAGAACACAGTGCGATTGGGTGAATCGGATTGCATGGGTGTGAAACAAAATTGCATGCACCTTTCCTGCGGGTGTGGTGCGATTTGCAGTGTTATCTGAGCCATACAAAACGAATGTCTCAAATCGCACTGCAAAGAATCGCAGGTGATTTAAACAAGTATGCAGTGTGATTCCCATGCTGTTTCATGCAACACAATGGTGTGAGAAACTACCAGAAAAGGACTAGTAGTGGACTCAACCAGAATGGGGAATTTGTAAATAAACACAGACAAAATTAAAAGTATGTTTTGTGTTCTGTTTTGTTTTATACTTTTAATTTTGTCTGTGTTAATAAAGAAGTTTTCGTGCGCCATTGATCACCTTCTCCTTTGTTTGAATTATTTTTCTCGAATATTTACAAATTCCCCATTCCTGTTGAGTCCACGACTAGTCCTTTTCTGGTAGTTTCTCATTGGCTTGGTGTCTAGGGACTCCTGGAATTATTATTATTATACAGTATTTATAAAGCGCCAATAGTTCGCTCAGCGCTGTACATTACAAAGGGGGACAGAACATGTGACAGAACAACAGCAATACAATGCAAAACATGGATCGAGGGCCCTGCTCTTTCAAGCTTACAATCTAGGAATACATATATTTTTGTTTGATCATATTTTTAGGTACCTTGAGGCTTCTTTTTGGAAGTTTTGCAACACAATAGTGTGAACTAGGCCTCAAAGTAAACTTTATATAAAAGAAATAGGGGGTGCTAGCATTATTTATTGCCTTTGGAAAATGCTAATAAACTGGTTGGTATGCAGACCCAATTATATTTTATGCTTTAAGAGAGATGTAGGGCCAAACATTTTTGGCTATACTTCTCTTTTGGGTCACAGAAATACATTTGCTAATGTTCTCCTGTGACCCAGAGTTGGATGTTGCCAGGCTATTGACCACTATCAGCCAAACGGGGCAGAGTCATGACAAGTTCAGAAAGGATCCCAGCAATATTGTCAGGATCACCCCAGCTACCTGATTGACTTCTGGCTCTGCCCTTTAGCACCTGGATGAGAGCTGGAGCCACTCTGCCCCCTCTCCAGTCTGGTGCTTCAATGAGTGGGAAGTGCGACCGTCATTCATGGCTGCAAGCAGACAGAGAGCTGACTGATCAGCGGTTTGCGCAGGCACGGAGGCTCAATCATTTGAATGGGCTGCCATGCCTCCTGAAAAATAGGGAAAAGGTTCTGCAACATTTTAGAAATCACAACCCACATGGGAACTGCAAGTGCGAACTTCCAGTGTGGAAGTGATTTCCAGAGCATGCAACATGCCATTAGCTTTAATGGCACCTGCACACAGCTGCTGTGTTTTCCTATGCGGATGGCTGTGGTTGGTGCATTCCTTCAGCGATAATCACCCGCACAGATGTGGATCTAGCCTTAGAGCCCATGTGGGACAGCTACAACATCATATGGATGCTGCAGCATAGAGGTGAGTATGTACTTTTTGCTTTTTTTTTTAGTCACCCCATAATTCTTCTGTACATCAATCACCAAAAATAAGTATTTGTACGCCACGTGGCTTGGAAATTTTACAATTCTCTTTATGAACCACTGTTTTCTTGCACAAAAAGTGTAGTTATTTTCAGAAACCGTAGGAAACCACAATATATGTTATATGACAAACATCCCCAATTTAAACTGTCACAGACACCTGCGTGTACTACTAGTAAATGTAGATTTCTAGAAAACACTTACATTCACTTTATCCAGGAGAACAGTGAGAAGCTTGATTGACTCAAGACGTCTCTGAGCAAGTATTAGTTTCCTCTCTTCCCATTCCTGCGTCTCTTCAATTTCATCTTCAGGGCAAGCTTCTTTCTGCTGGGCAGCTTTCTGTTCTCGTTTCTGTCTCTGGAGCTTCCTCTTCAACCTGGCTCTCCTTCTCTTGGCTCGAGCTTTTTTCTCCTCAATTTTTCTTTTTCTGAAAATTTAAGGTAGTTTTCAGCAAATTCATTTAGTTGAAATTAAAAACCACTATTTATAGTATCAAAGGGACACAAAAAAACCCCCAAAAAACAGCTGTGTCAACCTAAAGGTAAAAAACAAAATTGCCCAGATTAACAATGTAAAGATTTCCAAAAATGTATTAGCAGATGTTTTTGTATTGTAGATATTGCTGTAGGCTTTGCTATTACTAAGTGCTAAGTGCTAAATGTAAGGATCTGCCTAACATACCTATTCAGGCCCAATGTTCTATTAGGATAGGAACGCATCCCTTTAAATAGCCAGTATATTACCAAGGATGAAAAATCTATTATAGGAAATGTCAGTGATTTGTCTTCAAGCTCTGTGCAGATTCTGTAGCAGTAATTTTTCATGAGCAGGGGTAGAGTACTGGGACATTCTGAACATAAGAAACAGACTTTAGGACAACATACACTGACAGATTATCTGGCTTATAAATAAAGGATAGATTTTACACTATTAAAGCGTTACTAAACCCACAACAGTAAAATCAGTCTGTATATGCAGTAAAGCATGCTTGTTATACTCACTGTGGAATCTAAGGGGTTAACCCTCCACATTGTGTAAATAGGATGTTTGATCCTATCTTCTCTGATCCTCCCCTTCTTCTACTGTCCCCAATCTATCTGCTGATAGAACAGAGCCTTGGGGGCAAGCTGCACAGGCTCAGTTTGGTATGTATTTCTTTTTTTTTTTTCTTGGGAGAGTGCATGTGATCGGCACAGTGCCAATCAGCACTGTCCAGACAGAGGGTCAGGGGTCCTACAGCCTCATAGGACAATCGGGACAATGAAAACTCCTCCTACAAACTTTACCCAGTGCTCTGCTGGACACTGATAGAAGTCACAAGACTGCTCTGATTATGAGAAAGGGTATTTCGCAGTTTATACTGTATCTACTAAAATAATTGCATTTTCATGTTCTGTGTACTGTGGGAGACCAGATATAGTGAATGCAGGGTCATGGGTTTAGTAAAACTTTAACATTTTATCTATTTGCAGTCATTGGAATTGTTTTAAATAGAAAGATAATGTATATTTATTCTTTCTTTAAAATAGATATTGAAGCAGCCATATGATCAAATGTTAACTAAAGATATGTTTCTTGTTAGGAAAGCAAAAAAAGGAAATAGGACTGAAACACTTTTTTTTTTAAAGAAATTACTATTTTAGTAACCTTTCAGACCTGTTCATGTGATCAACCACTAAAGCCTAAAAACGTAATTAAGTGATCTGTGCCTAAATGGTAGGATCAAAGGTTTAAAGTGATTGATCGTACCTTCAGCAGAGATTGCCCAACCTGTTGACAGGTGCTTGGAATGGTATATACTCCAGGAAAGGTAAGTATTTTGATCCTTTTTATTCTATATTTAGCCCAGCAAGATAATTAGCATTTGAGGATGAGCCCACTTCAAAGGTCACATTATGAACCCTGTAAAAGCACTAAGCAACAACTTGTTTACAGAGTCTTCAGATACAAATTGGTGTTATCCTTATTTTTAAACTAGGGTTTTCATACACATAGAGTACTCATATGAACTGTGTGTAGTATGTCTGTAGCATAGCTAATATCTATGATAACAGTCACAATTTAACATGTCAGTGTTACTAATTAATAACTATAAGGGCACACAGGTGTACAGTAGGCTGCATTCATATAGTAATGTATATGGATCTGATTGCCGCAGTATTGTATGCTATGGGCCCCTTCAAACAGCTCCATTTTGTTCTGTAGCCTTTAGCCTGTAGACTATCTAGTTTAGATTGTATTTTATGCTGTACACATGTCAAGATTTGTTTGAATGTACAGACGTACCTCGGTATACGAACGCCTCGGTTAATGTAATTTTCGGTTTACGAATGAAAATCCATTGAAAATAATGCCTCGGTTTACGAATTTTTTTCGCAATACAAACGGATAAATTGATTTTCAATGCATTTACAAATTTTTTTTTTAATTGTGTCCCTGTACAGTACTATGCCTTTAAAGCACTCTTTATAAAGAGTTTTGAGCAAATAATTATATATTTTATATTTTATAATAATATATTTTTTTTACTTTTTTCTGACCTCTGGAACAGATTAATTGGTTTTCAATGCATTCCTATGGAAAACCGTGTTTCGGTTTACGAATGTTTCGCAATTCGAAAAGTCCCGTAGAACGTATTAAATTCGTAAACCGAGGTATGCCTGTATACTTAAATACAACATAAATGGACATGGCCAAATGTGGTGCTGCCTCTGCCCAGGGAATTCAGGCCTGAGATGGATGTAAACACAAACAATATGTAGGCAGTGGCAGTGCAGGAGAAGAATGGCCTCGCCCTGCAGTCATTTTGAATGATTGAATACCGAGGTCATTCTGTTCCTTTGTGAGGCCTGCACATTGTTGATGTTTGCAACTCCTTCTGAATGAGCCATTCATGCAGAAGAAAGAGAAGTGCGCCAGTCTAAGTGCAGTATGAATATAAAAGTTTATTGCACACAAGATTATAAAAACTCACAAGACGTGGGTAGATATCAGGCATCAATATATAAGGAGGAGGATGTCATCTGTGCTGCACCTCACAAATGGATGGCTGTAATGCCAAGGTGTTGCGTGGCTGGCGCTCTAGGCGGGTCCCACAGGAGGAAGCGAGGATGGCAGGCGCAGTAACCGGGAGTCGCGGCGCAGATAAGAACCGGGATCCAGGGCAGGCACTGCTGATCTCTCACATCAGCGTGGGTACAGTAGCCAGCTTGAGGCACATCCAAGATGGCCACCGGGCAGGAAATGACATCAGAACGTTGCTGGGAATCCTCCAAGGGGGCGGTGACGCGTTTCTAGGCAACCTGCCTTTTCATCAGACCTGATTGGCTAGTGGAATGAGCCAATAAATAAGGAGAGGAGGAAGGGGTGGGGCAACTGAGGGCGGGGTAGTGAAATGAAAAAAAAATGTATAATGCATACAGGCTTAACAAGCAGTGGTGGAAAACATAAGAAATAAACGGTGAGCAGCTGCTTTCTGTAGAACATGTAAAAGATAGGAAGAATAGAAGGAAAGGAAAGAAATGGGGAAAAAAACAAAAACAAAAAAAAAACGCATGTGGAAGATAAAAGATTACACAGGAAATATTTAGTTATAAACGTTAGTACTATGATGTGGATTGTAAAGGGTAAGATGGGCAGGTAAGAAGGTGGAATATGAAGGGGGGGGGGGAGACAATCAGGGAAAAAAAAAAAAAAAAAACACAAAAAACGCATGTAAAAAAAAAAAAAAAAAAAAAGGGAAGTGGTGGGAATTGAAGTATATACGATAAAAAATAATAAATAATAAAAAAGATATGAAGAATAAATTAAAATAATTTTTTAAAATAAATTTTTTAAAAAAAAATATTAAATAATCGTGTGTATCTCAATCTCTTCATTGAGGCCCCTAGGTGCAAGGGTATCTAAAGTAAAAATCCAATAGGTCTCCTGTTGGCATAATAATTTGAAACGTTCAACTGGGGGGAGATGGTCTGGTATAGCCTCAATGACCCATACTTGTAGATGGAGAGAGGATTTAGAATGAAACTCTGAAAAATGGCGGGGAACACTATATTTAGTAATGCCATCATCAACTGACCTCCGGTGCTCTCCAAATCTTTTTCGCAGTGTTCTAATGGTACGTCCCACATATAAAAGGCCGCACGGGCAGGACAAACAATAAATTACATATGTGGAAGAGCAATTATAAAAGGCTTGGAGGGGATAGACTTTTCCATTAATTGTAAAATTTTGTTGGCCATGCTTCACATGGGCACACGTGAGGCAGAGCGGTTTGTTGCAGCGGAACATCCCAATAAGTGGGATTAGTACCGGTCTATTGTGAATAGGAGGGGATTTCAGGGGGGGAATTTTACTAGGTGCAATTTTATTCTTAATGTTAATTGCTCTTCTATATACAAATGTGGGGGTAGGAGGCATAATCATTTTAAGGTGTGGATCTTGATGTAAGATAGGCCAGTGTTTCTTCAGAATGGATTCCATTTTGTGATGTTTAGAATGGAACTGTGTAATGAAACGGATATTGTTGTTGTTCGATGATTGCGGCTTAGGTGGGGGGATCGTGTCTGATAAGTAGCTGAGATATGCTTGTTCCACTAACTCAGAGGGATATCCTTTTTCTGTAAATTTTTGTTTTAATTCAATGCTTTGGGCTTTGTAGTCCTTAAGTAAGGTACAGTTGCGTCGAAGTCTGCAAAACTGCCCTTTGGGTACATTTTTGAGCCATCTCGGATGATGACAGCTAGTATAATGAAGAAAGGAATTACCAGCGGTTGGTTTGGTGTAATTTTTAGCTATAATATTAGAGTCCGAGTGGCTAAGTTCCAGGTCAAGAAAACTTAGTGAGGTAGGGTCCATAACGTGGGTAAAAGAAAGGTTGAATGGGTTATTGTTACAGTGTTGAATAAAAGATGCAAGAGAAGTGACAAGGTCGTCCCAGATGATGATAATGTCGTCTATATAACGACCATAGAACACCAAATGGGCAGCAAAGATGTTATTACTCCAGACATAGCGATCTTCCCAGAGGCCCATGGTGAGATTGGCATAGCTAGGTGCAAAATTAGCGCCCATGGCTGTGCCCGTTTTTTGTAAATAGAAACTATCATTAAACAAAAAATAGTTGTGCTGGAGGCAGAATTTTGTAGCAGTGAGGATGAAATTAATCTGGCTAGGGTAGACCTTCAGTCTTTCAGTCTTTCAGAATGACTGTAGGCCGAGGTCTTTCTACATCTGCTCTGCCATTGTATGAATGACTCATTCAGGGAGAAATGTAAACACAAACGCATTTAGGCAGCAACGCAGGTGCGGAATTACTGTACATAGTACGCATCTCAGTTCATACTGACATAAACGCATGTATGACCACATGAGTTGCATTGTAGTACAGACTACTTTTTATGCAGAACCTGGCTGGCAAATGTTATCCAGCCCTGTGCAGGAGCCCTAAAAAAACAGATATAAACCTATCAGCACAGTGGCTAAATGGTTAGCACTTCCGCCTGGCAGTACTAGGGTCGTCGGTTCAAATCCCAACCACGGCACCACCTGCCTGGAGTTTGCATGATCTCCCTGTGCCTGCATGGGTTTCCTCTGGGTACTCTGGTTTCCTCCCACACTCCAAAGACATGCTGGTAGGTTAATTGGATCCTGTCTAAATTGGCCCTAGTATGTGTATGTATGAATGTACGTTAGGGACTTTAGATTTTACGCCCCTTGACAGTTAGGGACTGATGTGAATGTACAATATATATGTAAAGCGCTGCGTAAATTGACGGCGCTATATAAGTACCTGAAATAAATAAAATAAATAATCACAGGACATTTTGGATCATGTTATCTGTATGTACCTCTCTTCTTCCTCTTTCTCTTGTTTCCTCTCCAGCTCCAACTCTTGCAGCTTAAGACGCTCAGCAGCCCTTTTGTTTACTGCCTCCTCACTAAAGTGGTTGGTCGTGTCTAAACATACCTGATTCAGTGGTAAAAGGAGAAACTGAGATGGTCATATATTAGACTACATAAAGAAAGGTTTGATTACAAATTCTGATACACTTCCAAAAACAGAGACGGTATCTTCCCCTATCTTTCCCAGAAGATGCTCCCAAACTGGACTGGAAGCTGTCATTGCCAGGGCCCCAGGGATCAGTGCTGGCGTGCGGCAGTGTGCACCTGTACAGCTTAACGCACGCTGAGATTTTATGGACCCAAGATGTCAGATGTTGGAAACATCAGCTGAAAATTTTTATAAGGATAGAGAATGATTCCCTTAAAAGTACCACACAAATGGCCAAAAATACATACAGATGGGAGTAGTAACATACTGACATACTACATATAGATGAAACACAAATGATGCAGCGCTACTACCATAAAAATTCTTCACACATAAATGAATAAGTGAAATAGTGCAAAATTAGTGACACAAACAACATAAACACTCAATATTAAATAGTGCCAAAAAACTCATAAATAATCACATGTGACAAGTGTCAATACGAGGTCCTAAAAGGACCAAATAACATAAATGGTGCCCCAAGTAATCCAATGGGATCCAATAGTGCTCCAAATCAAACATGTCACAACAGGACTCAATGTGCTAAAAAAACCTCCCACCAAAACTAAAAATCAGTTCCCACCATATAACACAAAACACATGTGCATCCCAATAAACGCATAAACTAAAAACTGATCATGCAAACAAACATGAATAAATGAATAAATATATAAAGACCTGACAATATACAAAAAACCATATATAAAGTCCACAGCAATTCTTGAAGAAGAAAAAAAAAAAAAAAGTGCTGATAAATGTGCAGAGATATCCAAAAATGCTGCCCTGTGAGCCTGTGCTGGAACCTGTACATGAGGGGAGGTCAGTGTGGAGAGCCGTGGAGGATTACCTACTATTAAGGGTCCATGTGTTAGTGATCCTGAAGGCCTTTTGACCTTGTGCGGGTCGCAAGAGGGAGGTGAGCGGGCAATTCAGCCATTTTTGGATATCTCTGCACATTTATCAGCACTTTTTTTTTTCTTCTTCAAGAATTGCTGTGGACTTTATATATGGTTTTTTGTATATTGTCAGGTGTTTTACACCTCACGGGACTTTATATATTTATTCATTTATTCATGTTTGTTTGCATAATCAGTTCTTAGTTTATGCGTTTATTGGGATGCACGTGTGTTTTGTGTTATATGGTGGGAACTGATTTTTAGTTTTGGTGGGAGGTTTTTTTTAGCACATTGAGTCCTGTTGTGACTTATTTGTTTGATTTGGAGCACTATTGGATCCCATTGGATTACTTGGGGCACCATTTATGTTATTTGGTCCTTTTAGGACCTCGTATTGACACTTGTCACGTGATTATTTATGAGTTTTTTGGCACTATTTAATATTGTGTGTTTATGTTATTTGTGTCACAAATTTTGCACTATTTCACTTATTCATTTATGTGTGAAGAATTTTTATGGTAGAAGCGCTGCATCATTTGTGTTTCATTTATATTTTTTGTCTATGGGTATATGACTGTATGTAGCAGCTTTACCTTTGTTGGTAGGTATTAGTTTTTAGGTAGGAGCGCAGGAGTTTGTCACATTGATACTACATATAGAAATATGTAGAGGACTTTAAAGGGAGCATTATTTAATAAGAGACCTGTATCATTCTGATTTTTATGAGGAAGATATAGTCAGGAGAAATATGTTACAGGAGATGAAATTAAAAAACAGGAAACCGAAGACAGACATCCTGCTCTATATAGAATTATACAGTGCAGTAGTGTCCATAACATGAGCTGTATGTAAACATTAACAATCAACTTCCTGTATTTGCTCCTCTGTGGTCTGTTTGAAAAACATTTGAGAGCACTTTGTTAGTTATGTTTGACAAGTGCAAAAAATTCTATTGATTGCGTCAGAAATTCAGAGCTATCCTAATTCTTCTGTACCCTTCCTGTGTTATCTCAAAAAGGGTATATAAGGCTGGTACACACGGGCCAAATATCAGCCAGTATCAGCTCGGCCGGCTCAACAGAAAGCGGCTGACATTCGACCGTTGTGTACAGCAGCCTGTCCTACAGAAGCCGGTCTAATGTTTGACTTCTGTCGAACAGGCATGCTGGAAAACCAGCACCCGATTGGCATCTGATCAGCTGACCTGTGTGTTCTGGAGGAGGGCAGTCCCCCTGTCAGAACACAATAGCTCAGCGGGGAGATCTTCGCACTAACATCAGATGTGTTAGTACTGTGATCTGTACATTTTTTATTCATTCAGCCTGCGGGGTTGAACAAAAAAAAAAAAAACTTCCTGTGTGTACCAGGATTAAATCCTTTTAGTTCTAGTATCTCCTGCAGCCGTGACTTGTAAACACAGAAGCCGGCCTTCTATGTTTATAAATAAAAGTGGTGAGTGGCGAGCACAAGGCCAGCGCCAGAGGTGGTGAAACTGAGTTCCGGCACGTTCCAGCTGAACCTGGTTTTATATGTATTCAAATCACCTAAATACAACTTACAAACTATATATATATATTACCTTGAAATCACAAGCCAAAGACTTCCCATCCTCAGCAGCATACATGAGTTTCATGCCTTGTAGTGAACATATAGCATTCATTGTACTTGATTTGTCCTCATATTGGAGAAAAGCATTAAACGCCTGTAGACTACCAGGAGTCACTGCACTTCCGACCTCCTCTTCTCTGTATGGATCAAGCATGGGTATATCAACATAAACAATTTTTCCATATCTTTCAAAAGCGCTTCTCAATATCTCCTCCATTGGCTTGTCAATATTTGTGTTCCATTCTGAAAACCATTTACATGGTAGTCCTTCCAGATGTATACAAGATGGCACTGTAGAATAGTCTATGATGTCTTCTCCATCTTCGACCTGTTCTGGCATTTGTTCTTTGGTCTCTTCAATGGCTTGACATTCTAGAGGAGCCTTGTGTACCTCAAGTCTCGCATGGTCACTTAGATTGTTTATTTGCAGGGTTTTTCCATTCATTTTTTCTAAGAAAATCTCACACAGTTGTCTAGTGTCTGCTTCACCTTCCAGTCGAATGACTTCCTTTGTGCTTTTGACAATCCTGAGAGAAGTGAAATGGTCTGGTGCAACCATAGTTTTCATCTGTTCCAGAATATCCCAGTGTGATACTGGTCGGCACTGGCTTGTCTCTTCTGGGAGCATGACTAAGATGATTAATTTTGCTTTTGGTTTGAGATAGAGATGATAGATGGCACATAACTCAACAGCTTCTGAGTCATCATAGACTGGAGTAACAGTCATAGTGTTCTGTGGCCCTGCAACAGACAGTTTAAAAAGTAACATGGTGATTTCAGGTGACAGCAAAGCTAAATAAACACGTATGAGAATAAGTGAAACAATTTTGCCTCTTTCACACTGACGGTCCGATTGGGTCCGCTTGTCAGTTTTTCAGGCAGACCAGATCAGACCATCCATAGACCTCTACAGACCAGCAAGTGTCAGCAGACAAGTGTCCGCTGACACCTGCTGCCATCTGATCTGATTCTGTATGCCAAAAAACAGATGGATGCGGATCCATTCCTTATTCATCCGGCAGATTGGATGAGATGACAGTCAGGTGGAAACGGACAGGCGGTCCTTTTCTATCCGACCGCCCCATAGGAAAAACAGGCAGTGTCTGTGTCTGCTCTGTAGCAGCGGAACGAACACAGACCTGTCATCTGCTTGCTCAGCGGGGATCAGTGGAGAGATTTGTCCCGTCTGAAAGGGGCCTAAAGGGGAACTTGTCAAGAAATGGGAAATTGTCAAAATACTGAACACACATTCCTGTATACCAACATAGGCTAGGAACATACATCCTGATCCAACGCCTGATATATGTAACTAATAAATAACTATATATGTATAACAGGTATATATGCATAGACTAGCTATAAACATCCAACTTTTTATTGGTACACTGTAGGGGCATAAATGAGCAGTTGCAAATGTTAGAAATAATACTTTTTTCACAAATAGAACTTGTTGGAAAATTTTAAAACGTCTGACAGACCAAGGATGTCTTCTTGCCTAACTTTGGCCAGGATATTTCTTAGATTTTATATTTTAGACCAGCAAAATCTACCATTATCTATTTAGTGTGGGGGCCTACTTCATTAGATATACACTAAGTTTATTGATTAGGTAGGCATTCATTCATCTTCCCAAGGGGCCACATGAGAAACCAGGACTGTAGTGGAAGGCCAAACTTAATTTGCTCAGTAATAATTTAGGACCTGAGAAGGCCCAAAGGTACATAAAGATATAGAAAACAAACACCTGGCACAATGAAAAGTAGGTATGAGTGGAATTAGCGGGAAGCGTCCCGCATCAGCTTAAGAGGCTGGTGCCGGACGCTCTGGGCGCATTCCGTTGTGCAGTTATCAAAGGATCCCAGCTGCAGCAAGACCTTTGTGAATAGACTCTGCAAGCCCACCGCCAGCCTCACAGAGACCCCACAGGAGGGGAGAGATGGCCAGAGACAGCCTGCCTGCCATTGCCAGAGACAGACTATCACAGCCTGCCTGCCATTGCCAGAGACCCCACAGAAGGGGGAGAGACTATCACAGCCTGCCTGCCATTGCCAGAGACACCACAGAAGGGGGAGAGACTATCACAGCCTGCCTGCCATTGCCAGAGACACCACAGAAGGGGGAGAGACTATCACAGCCTGCCTGCCATTGCCAGAGACACCACAGAAGGGGGAGAGACTATCACAGCCTGCCTGCCATTGCCAGAGACCCCACAGAAGGGGGAGAGACTATCACAGCCTGCCTGCCATTACCAGAGACCACCCGCCTGATCTGGACTCCAAAGGTACCTGTGCTCTGCTTCTAACCCTGGGAGACCAGGCACCCTGTAGGATCCGTGAGTACCTGCTTCCCCCCTGTGTTACCTGAACTGTTGCTGTAGTGACCCCTCGCACCCCCCTCCTTTGTTGGACTACCCTTGTTACAGGGACACCCCCTTGGCTCTCCGTGGTGGACTATAAGTGGGTGGGGCCCCTTCGCTACCCTTTAGTGGCAAATACACCCTCTCTGCCAACCCCCTTATTGAAGGACTGCCGTCTGTCTGTCTCAGTAAAGCTTTGTGTGTTTGCCATCTACTCTGTGTGTTCTGTCCTGCCTACACTCCGTCACAGAGCCAAACAACTATTTGATAATAAATGGTGTGGGAACTCGTTTCAAATGGTAGAGCTTGGTTAAACGCACACAGCAACTCGCTTTCTTTTTAAGGCCTTTTTAGCCCATTTTTATTTAAAGAAAATGTTCCACAAAGCTTCCCACGCAGGGGTATTTACCATAAATATAAACAAAATTTAGCCGCCTGGCTCTCTCAGATATAAACACTCTTCCACTGACCTTCCTCTTCAGGCTTACGTCTGTCTCCTGCAGACTCTTTCAAAAATATGGCTCTCGCACACAGCTGGCCACTAGCACACAGCTAGTCTCTAGCAGCCCCTTGCTGCTTTTGGCTTCCACCTCTCCTAGGTGAAGCCCACCTGACTCCTGTCTTCCAGGTGGAGCCCTCCTGACTCCTATCTGCCGGGGTGGAGCCCAGAACCCTGGTCCTGACTCTACAAAAGAACCATGCACACCTGTGAAATCAGTGTAATGGCCATTCCCAAAACCTGGTCCCAGGATTGGAGATTTCATCCCTCCCAGATCTCTTTGAAATCTCCAGGCTCCAGATCCCAAAATGGACCTTACAAACAAAGGAGGAAAGTGAAAAGCCACTCTCCTCCGTATCAAACACTTACCCTGGAGCCCCTCAACCTGCCTTGTTGAGAATCCTGGGTGACAGATTGCCACTCTGTCACAATGGCTTCATATGATCATCATCCTTCAATAAAAGAGCATTTTTTGGGATGATCAGTCATATTTTCAATATCAATGCCAAAATTTCACAATTTCTGCCAGGGAATGTAAACTTTTGAGCACAACTGTACCTGCAGGCACTATTCATCAATTCATTGTCACTTTATTCAAATTGTTTTTTCAAAAAGGACTTCCTTCCTGGTTCATATATAAATAGGGGGAAGGCCACACCCAGAAAAGAGGAGCCAATACATGGGATTGCTGGAGTAGGACCGTTGCATCATGTAAGACGATAAGGATCCGAACTCCCAGAGGGAGATCACCAGAATTAGAGGGCACTATGTATGGACTTGCACCCTATCAGGTACCACCTGCGTAGCCAGAACATAGTCAGTTAGGGTATGAACTGCAGTGCCCTTGTGTTTATACTGCCACAGATGTTCCAGTAAAATTTGTTAAACTGTTCCTAAGCCCGATCTGAAGTTACGTAAAGGGGTGCATGTTGGTTTCTGGTGTATGGGAAGAAGAGGGCCTGTAAAGCACATACAGGGTACAGGAGCCTGGCCATTACAGTGGGTTAAGTTGGCAGAAGGTGAGGAGGAAGAGAACAATTGTCAGGGGTAACTGAGAACCATTTGAGAGTATACTGCAGTCTGTCAATAAGTGTGGTACCTGGCATGGCAACGGGACTTCTAGTAGAGAGGGGGTCGGTGTCTTGGCTCCCTCCCTAGCTGTTGGTTCCCAAAATATCTGGGATCAAACCTGCGGTACAGAGACACCTACATCTTAGCAGCATGGCACAGGAGAGCAGAAGGAGTTAACTAAGTGCATACATAAGGTCTGCACTAAGTGCACGGTGGGACACTGGGAGTGAGATGACAGAGGTACGCTGGACAGGTGGCGAGAGTATGGGCTCTCCAGTGTCCCTCCTAAATGCAACATACAATAAGGAAGGTGTGTAGTGACATGGGACGGGATGCTTCACAGAGCAACTATGCATGTCACACAACTGCACACACTGTACGGCTCATCTTTAAGCCGGGGTACCGGCATAATGTTGACTGTCTTGTCTGTTCCCAGGCATTGATGAGTACACAAACAGGCAAAAGGTACCCCCACGTGCAGTGTACAGTAGGCCCCGCTCACATGTTCAGTAGAGTAAAATTACTTTGTTAATTATGTACACAGTACAGATTCGCCTTAACCTGGTCATATAAATCATGAGAACACCTAAGAAGAAATATTGATGTCAAAATTACACTGAAGTGTATGTATACAAGTCTGTGAACTTGAATTGGCTACATTGGGTGACTGTTATCTCATGTCTGTGGGTACCGTTATTTATGAAACACTGTCACTGAATCAATAGCAGCAGGATCTTTAATTTGTCTTTATGTTTCCTTTGTTACAACACTAACAGAGCCTTTTATCAAATCCCATTCCATCCTTCCCAGCTCTCCATCTACCTTCCCCTAAAGAGATAGAAATAATCCCTTGTGCATTTCCATTGTGCAGTCAGTAATTTGCTCACTGCTATATGGTGTTATGTAAACAACCTATAAAACAAAATGTATCTAATCTAATTTAAATTAAATTGACAATATTCGAGATAAGAATGAAAAATAGAAGATTTGATCCCTAACCTTTGGGGCCCATTCACACCTTTGTGGTGTGAATGTAGGAATGCATGTTATGTGTGTTAGCACGTTGCAGTACCATTCACTCTGCATGGCACCCCAACACACATCTCCCACACACATTTGTTGCAGTACACCACAATCCCACAATCCCACACAATTACACATTGCCATGCATTATGGTATGCTGCATTTCATAAATGGTGCCTGTCTGTTGCTTTCTGTAAAAAATATAGTGTAGCGCTAAAAACTAAAAATAAACATATAAATAAAAATGTTTTTCGTTTTTCAATGTTTTGATGTTGCCAGCAGATACATTTTAATAGGCTGCCTTAACGTAATGCACGTTAATGTGCAAAAAAGTGTGTTAGTGCAACTCACCAGGACACTAAGGTCTGATAGGGCCCTAAAAGTGAAACTGTGTTTTGCCCATGCAGGGCAAAGCAACAGCTTCACTTTGCTGTCGCCCTCCCCAATCGCACATATTCACCTTCCCTTCATTCCCCTAGTGCACTATTTGGCTGTTGCTGTCAAGGAAAAATACAAAAATACCTGATATGATTGGGTATGGGGGTGTGAGTCATACCTATTTTTCTGCCATACTGTACAAATTAAAAGAATACAGAGGACAGCTTGAAGACTTCAAAAGTAAAGTGATCTTGTGCTTTGCCCATGTAGGCCAAAGCAATATGTATACTTTAATGCCAGTGAGAATAAAAGGAAAGCCTTGCATTACATACAAGTCAGAAATCTAGCTTACACAGGGCTGCTGACTTCTGTGTGACAGTGATGATGGACCCAGGTCACATGCTACTCTATGAATAAGCAAAGTTCTGGTTTTCTTTAAAGTGGTTGTTAACCCTTCCATATACTCAGTGAAGTGACTGGCCTCCTGTGATACACAGAGATGGAACAAATCCTCCTACATAAGTTATACCTGTTTATCTACAGTCTTCTCTTCTCCACATCCATTTAACCCCTTCACGCCTAAGGGTAAAGCAAAACTATAAATGCCTAAGCACAATTCTGCAACTTTGACATGTGTTAATAAAACTGTACATATCATCACAACTACTTTGTGCATCCAGGTGCCATCTTGTTTGCTGGCAATTTTAAAGATGAAGATATATGTAAGCACATGAATAAAGTATATTCTGTTTACGTTTTTATGGAATTACGCTATTGTGGTTTCATTTATGGTGGGCATCGTTTGGAGACTGATGTGGAGAGGAGTATAATACTGCGGCTGTGAAGATCCCTCTGGAGGAACTTATTATTATATATCAGTACCCTGCCTGGAGGATTACTAAGCTTGTGTTTATAATTTTTTGGTAAGGGTATTTAATTTGCACACTCTAGAAGTGGACACGTTTTTCCCAGTTTTTTATCACTAGATTGTTTCACGGGTACATGTTTACTCAGCTATTCACCTTACCATATAGTGATCACAAGTGTTTTTGTGTGAATCACATGCGTTATGGAATGAATTATTCAAGTTGTTAAGGATAATACACTATGTGCGTTTTCCTTTTTTTTTTTTGGAGGTTTTTTTGGTTTCAGAAATCACTTTGGAGGCTGTCTTCACCTGGAGGTTGATTTTGAGATTTTGAATGACTTTGATATTTTGAAGGACTATTTTATTATTTTGGGACTTGTGTAGTTTTTGTTTTTGTTCAGAGCACTTATTAAATTTGTATTTATACTTGGGATACTAAGCATACTTCATAAGATTATCACACTTTTTGGGGTTTAAGTCTATATGCAATTTGGGGAAGTTTGTTAATAAGGGAAGGGTACACTGTATTTGATTGTCATTATTTTGCACTAGGGGGGTTTATTTGTATTTATATACTTGGGATACTAAGCATACTTCATAGGATTATACATGGTAATGGATATCTCCTGATTTTTTTTAAATTATTATTAAAGGAAAACTGGCCAAAAATAGTAACAAAACTTTTTTTTTTAAATGTATCTGTATATTTCTTGCTACTGCCATAATCTACCAACAAAGAACAATTTAAAATAAATTATTCTGCTCCTGACGATTGCAGCAATACCACATTTGTGTATGTTAGTTGTTGTTCGTACCCATAGTACGGCCCAGAAACAATAGTGTGCATTTTGCTTTTTTTATCCTGTCTAAAATATGACAGTAATTGACACTAATACTAATGTAAAAATAAAAAAAAAATCCTGACCAAAACAAAAAAAAAAATACTGACCCTGCATTTGACCTTTGACCCTGACCCAAACACTAACCCTGGCACTGACCTAGATCTATCCTGGATTTAGGTGTTTTTTATTAATTTTTATTATTATTATTATTATTTATTAATAATATGGGTTTTTTGTCACATTTTTTCTCTCTGAAAGGACAGAGAGAGGTACAATGTATCTCTCTCCTCCATTCAGAGAGACAAAACACAGGGGCGGGCTTCACAGTAACTGATCACTGTGATAGCCGATCAGAGGCTATCACAGCAATCAGGTGACCGAAATCAGAAATTCTGGGTCCTGATCATTACCATGGGACCGTGGGCTCTCGGTCAGACCCTGGTCTCTGTGCTGGGAACACACCCAGCACAAAGACAAGTATGCAAATTAGCGTCCCCACAGAGAGAAGCCCAGTCCAGTGGGGCCACATATTTGCATATACTCAGCATGAAGGGGTTAAATTGCAGAATTTGCACAGCTTTTCTAATCTTCCAGAGACAGGGGGCAGGAATCTGATGTCATGCACTGCAGAGATAGTGCGGAGAGCTGATTGGAGGGAAGGGACACCCCCCCCTCTACACAGCTCACAGGAACAGAGCTGAGGATGTCACTCCGCTGGCGCTCCCTCCTATGTCACCTTTTTTCTCTTGGTGTAAGGAAACCTTGTCAGAAGTGATTTATGCTGATAGCAGAGGAATGAAGCAGCAGAGAATAATGACACTTAGTGCTCTGGATTACACACTATGGAGGGATATGCTTTGTTGCTCTTCCTGTATACCTGAAATGCTCTGATTTTATACTGTTTGCTTTTCCCTATAAATCAATGGCTGAACCAAGGATAGAAGTCACTGTTGTTCCTAGAAAAAACAAAAATGACCACAGGCTGAATTCTTACCTTCTATGCTTGTTGGTGATAGCTCTGTCTTGTAGAGCTATCATAATCAATCAGTATACTCAGTGTGGATTTATGTCCAATTGGCCCTAGTATGTGTATGTGAGTTAGGAACCTGAGATTGTACACCCCTTGAGGGTCAGGGACTGATGTGAATGTAGTGCTCTTTGACATGGACATCTCTGTTCATGAAGCCACCAGAGGATCTGTGTTGCGGATTGTGCATGCATATGAAATTTCCCTGAAGGCCATGTAACTCTGATTTTCCAAGCAATCTTTTCTGATAGGAACAATTGATCCATAGTCGATGACCCATTCAATTAATATGACACACATGGGGAAGTACATTTTCAACTATAGTTAGGATACAATCATAACTTAGGATCATAAGTTATTGATCACATCTCTGTTTTCAGTGTGTCATTTCACAATCTGATCAATCAAAATAAATATGATTAAATTCATGACTAAAGCATCTCAGTGCTGATGATTAATGCAAAGTAATCAATCATTTTCTGTCTTGGCCAATCGACTCCAATCTAAATCTGCATCAATTCTAAATTGATCAGAGAGACCCATGTAAAAAGGTCTGATGTACAGATGTACTTCTATTATCTGCAATGGAGACACGCTGTAACAACTCAGTGTTTCTTCTGTCTTTCTCCCACCCCGGTGTTTCATATGATGCAGCAAACTTCTTCCACCAAGGGCTTTATTTCAAACTGTTACCTACGGCTACTAGGGACCTATCTAGATAAATACCCATGTTAAGGCCAGGGTACAATGGGTGCCAGATGTGGAGGAATTGACCGGATACCAGTGGGAAGAGGCTATGGAGGTGGTTTGCTACAGTTCTTGCAGCATCTCTCACAGCTGTACATATTACTTAAAGTGCACCACACCCCTCTTAAACTGCCTAAGATGAGTTTACTGATAGACCCCCTTTTGCTCTAGGTGTTGAAGGGACCATAGGACCCGATCCATATGTTGTGGTGGTGTCTCAAGCTCCATAGATACTGGGACAGTATCCTAGGCATAATTAATCAAGCATATCAACTAAATTTATCTTTGGACCTCTTGTCTTGCATATTGGGAATTCTGGACCCAGTGATCCCCGATGCTTTTGTTAAAGAGGTGGTGTTTAGAGCCCTATTTCAGGCTCGCAAGGTGCTCTTGCTGCGCTGTTAGATTTCTTCACCTCCATCTACTCAGGATTGGATTGCTATTATGAATACCACTCTGCGCTATGAAAAGCTTATATAGGAACACAGGGGATGTCCGGCTAAATTTGATCAAATAAGGGCTGGTTGTCTGTAGCTACCTGGCCTAGTGCCAGTGGAGTTAGTGTTACCAGGTCTGTTAGGCTATAGTTGGGCTCCTTAAGAGTATGGCTTTCTCCCTAAGACGGATCAGACTTGATTTTGCCCTTGGGTATTACTTTTATTGCTATGATGCTCTACTTTCACCTTGTATGTTGGCCAATGGAGGATCAAGATGCTGAAATGACATCTGTTTTACATTCTGTGCCATGGCCGGATCTAGGGAGGTGCTGGGTTGGGTTATGCCCCCCCCCCCAGATTTTAGTTGCTCCCCCCAAAGCCAACCCTAACCTGCCACTATACTGCCCTAGCCTTCTACTATTCTGCCAGAATATGACAATATACCTCCCTAATCTGATACTTTACCACCCTTGTTTGACACTATACTGTCCTTGACTGACACTATACCGATCAAAGTAATTGGTTGTGTGGGGAGGAGGAGGTCTGCTACCTGTGCCCAGGCTGTTTGCAGTGTGGGGATGGGAGAAGGAGCTGTGCCCCGGCCTCTGCCCTGCCAGCAGTGACCCCTGTTTTCTGCCCTGCCAGAAGTGACCCCTGTCCTCTGCCCTGCTGACCTCCCATCCTCTGTCCCCTGACATTTTTTACTGCACCCCCACATTGGACAGGCTAGATCTGGCCCAGTTCTGTACTATGTTTGAGTAACTTATAAGACTGTATATCACATGCTGACTGTTGTTTTTGCTGAATGCTGTTATTGTGACACAGATATACTGGAACATGTCTTTTTGTTCAATAAACTTTATTTCTGACTGAAAAAAATTGATCAGAGATGAAACAATGGCTCTGATTTTTGCAAAACTGATCGTTCTGATCAATTTGCAGAATGATCGGATAACAACATGGAAAGGTGTATGACCACCATAAGGGGTTTGAGTGTCCTCAGTCTAACGATGAACAAGCAAACTTCCAACTAGCCTGATCCATAATTTTTATGATCCTCCTGCTCTAAAATGAACTCAGAACAAACAGACATGGCCAGTGTAGCATTTTCTATATTGATTCTTTTTTAGAAACCAGGATACATTGTTTAACTTACAAGTACATAATTCTATTCAACGTATCCCCCAGAACCATACAGAGCCTAATAAACCACAGAAAGCTAATGCAAACAACAACAATTAAACAAGTTACACTGCTGACAGCTCAAGGCAATTCTGTCAGTAATAATCCGTGAGGGAAGCATTACTTTTTGGTTTCATTAAAAGGCAACATTTGCATTGTCAGACCTGACATCCATGGCATGAAAGATATCAATCCAAAGCTAAATGACATTATTCTTTGGAAGCCACAGTGGAATGCTGAAAAAGACTACAGGTAGACTAACACTTACAATACAATACCTTATTACTCCAAATTAGTGAACAGATCTGTGAACTGTGATGAAGCTGTGATGAGTGCTGATCATTCAGTGTGTCATTAAGGATCACATGCAGTATATCTCTGATTGTTAAGGACCTGAGATCAGTTCACTTATCCCTACATAAGATTCTTGTATTATATTTGACATATTCAAACACATATTGAAATGATACATCACATTTTGCAGATTGATGTTCTTTACCTTTACTTGTAGCCATCTGTCAATGGTGTGAAAAGGTGTCCCCTCTCAAGACTTAGAAGAACGCGAGAAATGAATTTAATACATTGTAAACAAGTTTGTGACGGGGATTAAATGATATCTCAAAGCGCGGCAGTTAATAACAGAGACAGTGCAGGTGAGGATAAATATGGATAATTATACTGCATTTGTCTCTAAGGAGCTCACCACAACATCTGGCACCATTTTCTTTTTAATACCAGTGATCTCATTGTAATTCCAAATCACAGAATCAAATGCTACACTAAAATATGTCAATTTTTGGGAAAATAATAATATGAATAAAAATATTAATAATAATAATAAAAAATATAAATTTATTTTAGGTATCCAGATTTGCAAATATTTATGTCTATTACATTTTAACCTTTATTTAAAAATATTGTATAAAGTAACACACAATACCCCATATTGCAACCAAAGATGTGATTGGTTACTATGGATTACTGAGAATCTTTGCTGTTACTGCGATGGTAATAAGTATAAGGGCTTATTTTATAAAGCAGTGCAAAGACTGATAGTAGAAAACAAAGTGCCCTTTAGCCATGACAAACAATTAGAAGTCAGCTCAGTGAACAATACATTTTGACTTGCGAAACATTGGTTACTATGCTTTGTCCTTAGTCTTATTTTTATTTATTTATTCATTACAGGTACTTATACAGTGCTGTCAATTTACACAGTGCTGTACAGGGGCGGACTGACCATTTGGAAACTCAGGCACTGCCCGAGGGCCCGGGGTCAGTAGGGGGCCCCATGAGATGCCCTGGTACCTTTTTCATATGCTTTTTTGAGTTTGGGCAAGGACACAGGGGCCCCATGATCCCCTATTGCCCGGGGGCCCCATGAGTTGTCAGTCCGCCCCTGGTGCTGTACATATCTATACATCTATATATATATATATATATATATATATATATATATATATGCATTGTTCATTCATATCAGACCCTGCCCTCAAGGGTTGTACAATCTAAGGTCCTTAACTCACATTCATACATACAGATACTAGGGCCAGTTTAGCCAGGAGCCAAGGAACCTACCAGCATGTCTTTGGAGTGTAGGAGGAAACTGGAGTACCGGAGGAAACCCACACAGTCACAGGGAGAACATGCAATTTCCAGGCAGGTAGTGTTGTGGTTGGCTTACTGAAAAATTTGAATGTCAAAGAGGAACTGTACTCACCTTGGATCCAGTGATATGCTGTCCCGGAGCTCCCCTCCTGGCTGCTGACATTGTCGGGAGGCTGGCTTCCAGGTCTTGATTGCCAGTCGCTTTGATTGACCATATGGGGATGACGCCACTCCTGTGCACACGTGGGAGTTCCGTCAGCTTTGGCATTGCTAAATTTGTACAGTGAGTTCTGACTGCGCGGCTCATTGTACAGGGACAGACAGGCAGGTAAGTAGCTTTAATGCAGAAGAAACAAAGCATGGCTCTTCTGCATTAAAATTCCTGTTTAAAAAGGTTTTAAAAGGCCTGTTTGTCCTTTTTGAATTTTTTACCTAAAGTTCCACTTTAAATGGGCTTAAGGTGGCCATTATTGACTTGGGTAATTTCTTCCAATTTTCAAACATTATTTCCAATAATCAGGCTGTTAATGACCTCACTGCAGGTGAAAAAAAAAAGATTTAGAGATCTTCCTATTTGTTATCTTGGGGGGAGATACCTGACTATGGCCATTCTTATCCAGTAATGTAATGCAAAGAGAAATTATAAAGTGAAAAGAGCAGTAGTCTGCAGAAACCAAATCAGATTTTAGCTTACATTAGTCACTAAGGGATGATTTGTGAATGGCTGCAATGAGCTACTGAACATCACAGATGTTCTTTGGTCAGCTTTATGGAATACGCCCATTGATGCTGAACACTGTCAGTTCATATGGAAAATCCTCCACTGCAGAAGTTACAATTCAACACCTGCTCCTCTGTTTATTTGTCACAATGCAAAATTGTTCTTTCAGTATCATATGAAACAAGAAGAGAAACACACGTACAATGAAAGAAATCAATGGCGCATTAGAAGAAGCAACAGCACGTAAGGCTAAGGGCAGCACAGTAGACTAAGGGCAGCACAGTAGACTAAAGGCAGCACAGTGGCTAAATGGTTAGCCCTTCTGCCTGGCAGCACTAGGGTCATTGGTTCAAATCCCAACCACAGCACCACCTGTCTGGAGTTAGCACATTTTTCCTGTGTCTGCATGGGTTTTCTCAAGGTACTCCAGTTTCCTCCCACACTCCAAAGACATGCTGGTAGGTTAATTGGATCCTGTCTAAAATTGCCCCTAGTGCCCCTAGAATGTGAGTTAAGGGCCAGAGATTGTACACCCCTTGAGGGTTAGGTACTGATGTGAATGTACAATATATATGTAAAACACTGCATAAATTGACAGCACTATATAAGTACCTGTAATAAATAAATAAGACTAACCCCTGGTTCACACCAATGTATGTTTTAGTGCTTTTTGCAGAAACGCACTACAGTCCATTTAACATGTTTTCCTATGGGACATGGTCACATCTATGCTTTTGAACTGCTGCATTTTTGGAAAGGGTCAGGGATTTTTTTAAATGCAAAAATCAGCGTTCTTGCTACAATAGAGTCCAATGGAGAAGCTGCTGAAATGCATGTAGTGCATTTTTGTTGCGTTTTGCATTTTTTTTTCTGCCCAGCAACAAAAACTTTCCACTTTAACAAAAAAAAAAGCTGAAAAAACGCAAAGCACAATGCAAAAAGCATTAAAAAACAAATAAAAAGCAAAAGCACGGTGCTAAATGGTTAGCACTTCCACCTAGCAGTATTAAGGTTGTTGGTTCGAATCCCAGCCATGGTGCTACCTGCCTGGAGTTTGCACGTTCTCCCTGTGCCTGCATGGGTTTCCTCCCACACTACAAAGACATGCTGGTAGGTTCATTGGATCCTGTCTAAATTGGTCCTAGTATGTGCATGAATGTAAGTTAAGGACCAGGGGTGGACTGACAACTCATTGGGCCCCCGGGCAATAGGGGATCATGGGGCCCCTGTGTCCTTGCCCAAACTCAAAAAAGCCTATGAAAAAGGTACCAAGGGCATCTCATGGGGCCCCCTACTGACCCCAGGCCCTCAGGCAGTGGCCGAGTTTCCAAATGGTCAGTCCGCCCCTGTTAAGGACCTTAGATTGTATACCTCTTGAGGTGTAGGGACTGATGTGAATGTACAATATATATATATATATTTATGTAAAGTGCTGTGCAAAAATTGACAGTGCTATATAAGTACCTGAAATAAATAAAAAGCATAGGTGTGAACCAAGTTTTAGGGGGAGATTTACTTAAACTGGATCACACAGAATCTGGTGCAGCTGTGCATGGTAGCCAATCAGCTTCTAACTTCAGCTTATTCAGTTAAGCTTTGACAATAAAACCTGAAAGCTGATTGGATTCCATGCAGAACTGCACCAGATTTTTCACTCTCCAGTTTTAGTAAATAACTTCCTAAGATGTATTTATAGAGCAGTGAATCTGACAATAACAAAACATTCACTGCAGAATCTTCCAGAATTTAAATGGCAGTAATGGATTCACCACCAGTGAATCTATGATGAAAATCGCTGCTTTATAAATATACCCCTTGTGTAAGAACAAATACTCAGCAAAGGAGCAAGCTATTATAATACTGAACATTCACAATCCTCTATCATGTTACACAAGTCACAAGCTAAGAGGTGAGCCTATAATACGATAAACAAATATAAAGATGTAATTCTAAGCAAGTGAACCACTAACCACAAACTAAATCCAACAAAAGAGAAAACATATGGACATGAGTAACTTAATACCCAGTTCGAGTTTTTACCAGTTAGTTCCACTTCCCTTTATTTGGAAGATGAAATAGGGAATTATATTTACAGACAAAGGCATAATTCTATTTAGTATAAATAAAAAGATGATAAATTAAAATGTTTTATTATATAGTGTGCAAGACTCTAAAATAGAATACAAATCTGTTACTTACCGGTTTTTGGCCTCGGATTGCGGAGTCTGATCTGCGTGCTGCTAATCTGTGAGAACAAACAGGCAGGTAGAGTATTTGTCATCTGCTTCCTGCTTTTGCAGAATGTGATGCTGAGATTAGCGTATGAAGACACAGGGGGTTTGTGGAGTCCTCTCACTGGCTCCTTCTCTGCATCTGATCGCCTATTAGCAAACCTTCTCCCTACTGATGGACCTGTAACAAATACCTACCTGGTTTATTCCTTTTACATCTTCAGAGTGGAATTCACTTTTTAATATTTTAATTCCCCTTGTAACAAATTCTACTTTAGCTCTGAGAAGTACAAAGAGATTTTAAAGTAGAACTAAAGGCAAAATTTTTTTAATATACATTTTGGATAGAGTAAGGGAGGGTTATAATCCCTGTCAGTTTTTCTTGCCATTTGTGTCCCATTGAAGAGATTTACCTTCACTTCCTGTCCCATAGCTAAAACAGGAAGTGAGAGGAAATCCGTCCAAAGTGAGGAACTCCCTTGCCCCCCCCCCCTCTCTCCAAGTCACCAGAACTAGTGTCTCCATTGGAAGATTTCCTCACTATTACCTCACAGACAGCAATAAAAACGTAATAGGTGTTCTAATCCCTCTCCACTCTATCCAAAACTAAAACGTTTTGTCTTTAGTTATACTTTAATGAAAATTCTAAGAAAGTGTAAGTAGCAACCAGGCCACAAGAACATCTATCATAGCATTGGTAACAGTATGTGAAAAGAATGTTGTGAAAAAAAAAACAAATTTTATTTCAATTTATTTAAAATTACAACTTCAAAAAAACTCGCCATGTCTCTTACTAAGTGCCTCAGACTGTCTGCTTTCCAAAAAGGACATGTAGCAGAACACATTGTGGACTAAATTTATGATGAAATTTGATTTTATTAGATATGTTTTATAAAAGAAAGTAGAAAATATTGTTTTGTTTGAAAATTTGCAGTCTTTTTTTTTTATATCCTAAAAAATAAAAAAAACCAGCAGTGGCCAAATACCACCAAAAAACGCTCTATTTGTGGGAAAAAATGATAAAAATTTTGTTTGCATACAGTGCTGCATCACCGCTCAATTGCCAGTTAAAGTAGCGCAGTACTGAAAAGCAAAAAAATGCCCTGGTTGAAAAAGGGGTAAAATCTTCAGAGGTCAAGTGGGTAAACCTGGAATTTGGAACTGTTCTGTGTCCTGTACACTCTGCCTGTATTATCTCCAGGAGTCTGATCAGCCCTCACAGTTTGTACGGGCTCTGTGCAGCTGGGCGCACACCTTGCTGTTCCTTCACAAAACCCGGACACTGAGTTGGACATTCCGTGCCATTCAAGACACTATGGAATCTCCAAACTACAGAGCCCCTTCCAAGAATACCAAAACCTAAAGAAAACTGCAAAAGCAGTTTTCTCCACTCAACAGATATACTCCGTAGTCCTTCACTCCACCAATGTGCACACCCTGTGTCCTTTAACTGACAAATTTCACAGTGACAGAATCTCATCCTGTCACAATATATATATATATATATATATATATATACACAGTCAGGTCCATAAATATTGGGACATCGACACAATTCTAACATTTTTGGCTCTATACACCACCACAATAGATTTGAAATGAAACAAACAAGATGTGCTTTAACTGCAGACTGTCAGCTTTAATTTGAGGGTATTTACATCCAAATCAGGTGAACGGTGTAGGAATTACAACAGTTTGTATATGTGCCTCCCACTTGTTAAGGGACCAAAAGTAATGGAACAATTGGCTTCTCAGCTGTTCCATGGCCAGGTGTGTGTTATTCCCTCATTATCCCAATTACAATGAACAGATAAAAGGTCCAGAGATCATTTCAAGTGTGCTATTTGCATTTGGAATCTGTTGCTGTCAACTCTCAAGATGAGATCCAAAGAGCTGTCACTATCAGTGAAGCAAGCCATCATTAGGCTGAAAAAACAAAACAAACCCATCAGAGAGATAGCAAAAACATTACGCGTGGCCAAAACAACTGTTTGGAACATTCTTAAAAAGAAGGAACGCACCGGTGAGCTCAGCAACACCAAAAGACCCGGAAGACCACGGAAAACAACTGTGGTGGATGACCAAAGAATTCTTTCCCTGGTGAAGAAAACACCCTTCACAACAGTTGGCCAGATCAAGAACACTCTCCAGGAGGTAGGTGTATGTGTGTCAAAGTCAACAATCAAGAGAAGACTTCACCAGAGTGAATACAGAGGGTTCACCACAAGATGTAAACCATTGGTGAGCCTCAAAAATAGGAAGGCCAGATTAGAGTTTGCCAAACGACATCTAAAAAAGCCTTCACAGTTCTGGAACAACATCCTATGGACAGATGAGACCAAGATCGACTTGTACCAGAGTGATGGGAAGAGAAGAGTATGGAGAAGGAAAGGAACTGCTCATGATCCTAAGCATACCACCTCATCAGTGAAGCATGGTGGTGGTAGTGTCATGGCGTGGGCATGTATGGCTGCCAATGGAACTGCTTCTCTTGTATTTATTGATGATGTGACTGCTGACAAAAGCAACAGGATGAATTCTGAAGTGTTTTGGGCAATATTATCTGCTCATATTCAGCCAAATGCTTCAGAACTCATTGGACGCCGCTTCACAGTGCAGATGGACAATGACCCAAAGCATACTGCAAAAGCAACCAAAGAGTTTTTTAAGGGAAAGAAGTGGAATGTTATGCAATGGCCAAGTCAATCACCTGACCTGAATCCGATTGAGCATGCATTTCACTTGCTAAAGACAAAACTGAAGGGAAAATGCCCCAAGAACAAGCAGGAACTGAAGACAGTTGCAGTAGAGGCCTGGCAGAGCATCACCAGGGATGAAACCCAGTGTCTGGTGATGTCTATGCATTCTGGACTTCAGGCTGTAATTGACTGCAAAGGATTTGCAACCAAGTATTAAAAAGTGAACATTTGATTTATAATTATTATTCTGTCCCATTACTTTTGGTCCATTAACAATTCCTACACCATTCACCTGATTTGGATGTAAATACCCTCAAATTAAAGCTGACAGTCTGCAATTAAAGCACATCTTGTTCGTTTCATTTCAAATCCATTGTGGTGGTGTATAGAGCCAAAAATGTTAGAATTGTGTCAATGTCCCAATATTTATGGACCTGACTGTATATATAATGTGCTGTGGACTCCAAACTGTCACTACTTGCATAAGTAACACAACGTGACTCCACATATGGTATAATATTATGCACTCACCCCTTCTGAGACCTCTATATCAAAAGAGGTCTGTATGCGCCTGTTAGTATTGGCTCCTCGTTCCTCCAGGGGTCTCCCACCATAGGTAACCAGGATGTCCAGATGTCTCCACTCTCTCATTCTGAACAAAGTCCTGCTCTTCTTTGCGCCTGTTAGTATTGGCTCCTTGTTCCTCCAGGGGTCTCCCATCATAGGTAACCAGGATGTCCAGATGTCTCCACTCTCTCATTCTGAAAAAAAGTCCTGCTCTTCTTTGCGCCTGTTAGTATTGGCTCCTCGTTTCTCCAGGGGTCTCCCACCTTAGGTAACCAGGATGTCCAGATATCTCCACTCACTCATTCTTAAAAGTCCTGCTCTTCTTTTCCTCCATTCTCAAATAAAAACAAACAGATCTAGTGTTTTCCATATATATATTTTAATAAAATAAGGCATAAAAACTACTCGCATAAACAAGAATGGCAGACAGCTTTAGGACAAAGCACAGTGATCCAGCATCGGCCCATATCAATCCTCTACACAAACATTTCCAGCGGCTTCCAGGAAGCGTGATGACGTCATCCACCTGTCTCCATCTTACGCGTTACACGCACTCAGATGGGGCTTCATCAGAGGTTGGTCACTTTTTTATTGTTGGTAAATACTATATATTATAAGTGAAATAAAAGATTATGCTGGAAAATTCTACAAAAGCTGACGTAGCTTCTCATGCAGGCTGTACTAAATAACTTTCACCAAAACACCTCTAAAATGTTTTTTTTTCTTGCTACTCAGCTTTCTAGCATTTATTAGTTTGGCAATATGCCGGTGTCGATCACTTCATGGGTTTCCAACTTGACAATGAAATTATAGAAACACTTAGGAATGAAGTTGGGATTTGGCGTTGTCATGGTCTTGAGGCGAATGTTGCAGTTCCAGCAAATTTATATACAGATTCACCTGGGAATTTTTGCAATTCATTATGCACTGCTTGGCATTTGAACTATGGCTAGCAGGCCTAAAGGATTCAATACGGGGGCTTTTAGATACTTTGCACCAATATATGAAGTAGATCAAACTTTTCATGTACTTATTCTACGTAAAGGAAAAATGACTATCAGCATGTCAGCCAGTATAGTTAGCATACTTGTTGAATGACTGCTGAGAGAATCAAATTTTATGGGGTGCAGATAAATGCTACTGCAAACTGATGTCTGTTAAATAAAGATTTTTTCTATTTATTTGAAGAGGTCATAAAACAATGGCATCTGTCAGTTTATTCAGTCTTTTTAAGGGTCTTCCTATTATCACTTACCCTTGCATTATAGATTCTATACTATCACTGTATGGCTGAACCTCATATTAATTGAAAAGTGCTAAATAGTCCTAACAGACTGCAATTTTTTTAGTGGTGGTATAAATGCTTACAACAGATTTTCCCCACCACACATTCTTGCTGCCATTAGCAAATCTCATTATACAATAGAGCAGGGGTCCAAACTTTCAAAACAAAGGGCCAATTTACTGTCCTTCAAATATTAGGGAGGCTGGGTCCAGATTGTGACCAGTAAGAGTAGAAAATGTGTTGGCATCGGTGGGAGTAAACAAAATACATTATTGGTGTCAGTGGGAGCTATAGTGCTCCATCATTGGAGTCAGTGGGAGCTATAGTGCTCCATCATTGGTGTCAGTGGGAGGAATAGTGCCCCATCATTGGTGTCAGTGGGAGAAATAGTGTACCATCATTGGTGTCAGTGGGAGGAATAGTGCACCATCGTTGGTGTCAGTGGGAAAAATAGTGCCCCCTCACTGTTGTCAGTCGGAGGAATAGTACCCCATCTTTGGTGTCAGTGGGAGGAATAATGCCTCGTATCAGGGGAAGGAATAGTGCCCCAAGGGCCAGATAAAGGCAAAGCAAAGGGCCACAATTTGGAGACCCGTGAAATAGAGGGATACATGGGCCTATGAGCCACCACCAATGACCAAAAAGAGAATCTGTCATAATTGGGCTCATGTAGGAATCAGGATATTCAGCCTTTACTCTGCAGCCTGTCCATATTTAGGTAACTCATCTCTGCAGGGAAGCCCATGGCACCTCTGCCTAACAATTAAACTTTTCTTTCATCAACTCATCCCCACACAGTTATTACCTTTTGTACCCCTTCCCCCTTTATTAGATTGTAAGCTCTCAGGAATAGGATCCTACTAACCCTCTTGGTTTAAATTGCATTGTAACTGTACTGTCTCTCCTTATATTGTAAAAAGCTTCCAAAATGCTGACACAATATAAAATAATAATAATCTGTGTTTTAAATCTGCAGTTCTGGATGCACAGATTGGCTCAGGGGCTAAAAGGGAACAATGTGCATACGTTGATTCACTAACATATAATAAGTATACCCCTTATTTTTTGGATTTATGATAACAGTGATACATACAACAGATACATTCTGCTGAAAGCAAGCTTGATAGTGCTTCACACTGGTTCAGCTGTTTGGTTCTTTTTAGCGCACTTACAATGACCTGTCAGGTTATATTTGTACATACATACAGTATAGTGTATAAAACTGGATATCCTTCAATGTGAATGCAAAGAACTGTTAAAACCCCTACTAGGTTTTATTGATGTATGTTTTTCCACTGGAAAGACTCACCTTCTATATTTGTCCTGGTGACCATTGTTTCAGGTACATAAACTGATGGGAAAGTCAAAATTTTGAGATATCCACCACAAAATAGAGAGGAAATCTTTGAATTGATACACTTGTTAATGACAACTAGCCATTCTCCTCAATTTGGACAGATGTCCTTTTAAGCCAAACATGAGTTAATTGCCCATTCATGTCTATGGGACTTGTTAAAGCATATTTATTACCTGACCATCCTCTCCTGTGGGCTCCTCCACTGTCAGGCAGGTCCCTGCAGCCTCTGCTTCAGCATGGATCATTGCCCTGCATTGGACATGAGGATACCAAGGAACGGTCCACTGACAGAGCATGGGTGAGCAGCATCTGCTGAGGATCACGTAAGTAAAATAGCTTTTACTTTCCCCTGGAATAAATGAGCAGTTAACCCTTGCACTGCGGGTGCAGCCCCACTGCAAGGGAGGGTTTTTAGGTTTCCTGGAGCTGGGCTTTGAAAAAAACTTTGCGGCTTTACGTATACTTTAACTTTTTTCTGATAGTCTATTTAGAGGAAACAAGTGAAAGAGGGTTCTACAGGTACTAGCTGAAGGTTTACTCTCTTTCCTTTGTGGACCACAAAAATTCACATTTGTTGTTCCGTTTCCTGTTTCTTTACAAATTTTGGCTGGAACCTTCACTATCTTTGTCTTATTAAATGACCTAGTAATGAAGAAGCATCTGCATATATGTTCATGTTTACATTTTCATAAAAATACAAGCTTACCTATGAAAGATGTACTGTATATTTGCCTCTTTATCTAGATACCATAATTTGGAGAGGTCACCTAAAATCCTAAGCTCGCCATACATTACAATCTAAGAATAAATGGTGAGCGCAAGACAAAAAAGGAAAAAGTAAAGCAGCTAGCACAACATGGCAAACCCTATATTATAGTATACATTACAATCTGCTTGTACAATCTCCTTTAGATCCATTAACTAGTACCTGCCTGACTGGATACAAATTGAATGAATAGACTATATAGGCCCTTATATTATATAGCAGTGTTATCCAAACCTTCGAAACAAAGGGCCAGTTTACCTCCCTTCAAACTTTAGTGGTACTGGACTGTATTCCAGTGAGAGTAGAAAATGTCTAGCATCGGTGGGAGTAAACAATGCCATAGGCTTTGTGGTCACTGGGAGTAAAAAAATTACATCATTGGTGTCAGTGGGAAGCATACTGCCCATCGGTGTTGTCAACCGTCTGTTATTTTATGGACAGCCAGTAAAAATGTGGTACTTTTCTCCTGCATGTAAATACCCATAACAGGAGAAAAGTGCCAGTGAAAATGGCTGCAATGGAGTCGGCTCGGAATTGCACATGTACAGGTGTGTAGCCGCCAAAGGTCATTCCAACTGTGTTCATCCACTGCTGGCGGGGGGACGGGGTTGGCAGGTTTGATCACGACGGCGAGTGACGTGATGATGTAATGGTGTAGTGCAGCAGCCGCATTTCCCGCCACACCATGCCAGCCGCTATAAAAACCCAGGAGCCAAGCTCCTGGTCACTGTCCAATCACAGATATGATCTCACAGACCAGCCTCAGGTTACAAGTAGTCTGTGGAGGTGACATAAGATTCCTGTGTTGTGCAAGAAAATTGGGTAATGGTAAAAAAAAGCAGCCAGTGCAAGTAAGTGTATCTGTATTCAGCAATTCACAAGAATATTGTACAATCCAAGACCAGTTTCAGGTGTGAATGGGCACTCATAGGTTGGATCAGCTACTGACTCTTGACCTTTCCATAGCTGCCTGTGTCTCTACTCTATTTCAGAAGGCTGTGCCAAAGGTATCCTCATGTTGCAGCTGAACTTTGCAATCATACATCTACTCTAATTAAGGAATTAGGACACCGTGATTTTGCTTTGACTTTTGGAGCAACACTACAGCTAACAGTGATGGATAAGGGAAGCTGGTACTACCCTGGAGAAACTAATATGGTAGCTTTTACCGTTGTTTTTAGAAATATGTAAATCAGTTTGCATCAGAACCCAAGCGAATTGGCTTGTTTACTGTGCACTATCCATGCGTTAACAAGGAAGCATACTTTCCTTTAGGATAGCACCTAATAACATAGTACAACACAGGGATTTGGCATTCATTGGCTGTAGTCCAGAAGGTCATCCAAGGAGAAAGAGACCATTTTCTTTTTGAGTCTGGACTTCCTCTATGAGGGGAGCTCAGTGTCCCCCTACTCTTTGTGGACTGCCTTGTGATTTTCTGGACCAGTATTTTCTGCCAACCATCAGTATTTTTACTGGCAGCCAGGAAAAAATGGGCACTATTCTCCTGCCAGTAGATGCCAGTGACAGGAAAAGGTTGCCAGTTAAAATATGGCTGAGTCACTCTGCTCGGAACTGCGCATGAGCAGTTCTGGTCTGCAGCCAACAGAAACCAACCTGAATGCCTGCTACAGTGTGTTCAGATGGTGCCGGTGGGGAGAGGGTCTGGCAGAGGCAGTGCCTGAGCTTGTGGCATGGTGTCGTGGTGCAAGATAGCCGAGCGGAGCGGCCGGAGCCTCGTGTACAGGTCTGTGGGATGGGAGCAAGGCAAGCCGGGAGCAGGACTGTCAATGCTGTTTGGTCTGGAGTGGACTGAAGGGACCACCTGGCATGGAGAGAGACTGTCACTGTGACTCAAGAGAGGACGTATCATGTCAGTGAGGTGTCATCATCTGTAATGCTGCACACTGCTGTGAGTGTCACTGTCAGAGTCAATGTCATGTGTGTGCGCCTGCTCATTCTAATTTCTTGTCCTGAGTTCTGTCCCTGAGCTACTTACTATATAGAAAATAAAACAAGAAAATGGTTTTAGCCTTAATATCTACCTTAAATGACATAGCTAATTGCATATTATACTTGTTTGTAGCCTAAATACTGAAATTTACACATAAAACTGTAATGTTTTAACTTTTGGAGATGCCATTAAAAACATGGCTGTGCCAGTAAAATTTGGGTGTCGTGCCAGTGAATTTCTCTCTGGTAGGTTGGCAACACTGGTGCCCATGATTGTTGTCAGTGGGAGAATTAGTTCCCCATCTCTGGTGTCAGTGGAAGGAATAATGCCTTATATGAGTGGAAGGAATAGGGCCCCAAGGGCTTGATAAAGACAGGCAAAGGGCCACATTCAGCCAATGGGCCACAGTTTGGAGACACCTGTTATATAGTTTTGATTATTCCAAAATTGATTGTACAAAGATGTACAGTCAGATTGTAATGAGTATGATGACCCTAACAGCATAGGTACTGTTCTACCCAATACCCATCCCTCAGACAGGGACACAAGAACAGAAAAACACATCTTCAGTAGAATGGAGATGGGATCCTATCATATTTTTGTTGCTTTGTGTTCACTGGAGATTTCACTTCACAAGGTGACCACCTACACAGGATTTGAAGGGCAACCTCTCCAGACTGCAATAATAAACTGACATATAATCTAACAATTCTAAAGTCTATCCAGAACTAAATACAAATTGTTTGAGTTACCCTATGTTGTTACAAAATGTACAGTAGTTTTGTGAAATCTAAATGCTGTATGATTTCTTTCATTTGAACAGTTAAAGGTTATGTTAAATGCAGATGATTATTTTTGACAAGCTCTTACCTTGTTTTCACGTTGAGTTTAGTGTAATCCCTGAGATGTGGGTCTCTTGACACCCACTGCTGTCTCCAGGCTCATTGTCATGGCATTAATACCTGAGCAGGTGAGCAGAGCATTTGGCCATGACTAACATCAATAGAGATTGTGTGACAAAATGCTGTACCTTGTTCCTTACATAAAGGGCATCTATCAAAAAAATAAATAAATAAATATATATATATATATATATATATATATATATATTACTTTAGGAATTTAAAGTGTATTTCTGCTTTTGCAGACATATTGGGATAATGCCTATACTTTTTATTTGTTACATATTTCCATCAGCATAACTTCTAAACATTTTCAAAACACTCCATGAATCTAGTTCCATCTGTCTCTGCCTTTGCTTCAGCCCAAAACACGTTGAAAGATAAATTTGGGGAGTTTGGATGAGGATGATTGGTGTGAGGTATTAGACATTTGCAACTTGGTCTCCCCTACATTGTCTGATAAACTTATTCAGCTCTAAATTTTGCACAGGTCCTACTTAAACTGATGTTAAAGGTACATTTTTCTTAATACCAAACATGTCATACTTACTTGCTCTGTGCAATGGTTTTGCACAGAGCAACCCCAAACTTCCTTTTCTCAGGTCCCCCGCCAGTGCTCTTGGCTACTCCCCCCTGCTGAGTTCCTCCATAGTAACTTGATTGCTATGGATGCACTTGTGTGTACTCACTCCTGAGCCCCGCTCTATTTGTCCATTGACACACAGAGGGGGCTTAACCCTGCCCCTGCTCCCTCCTCATTGGCAGTGATTGACAGTAGTGGGAACCAATGAGGAGGGAGAGAGCTGGGAGAGCTGCTGCTCTCGTGCACATTGCTGGATCGATTTGGAGCTCAGGCAAGCATGGGGGGGGGGGGGGGGGGCAGCGGCACACAGATTTTTTACCTTGATGCATAGATTGCATGAAGGTGAACAAAAACCTTCAGTCTTCACAACCAGTGTAACCCCTGCTTAAGCTGTTTAGATTTTGTCCCAGTCATAGTCCACTATGTCCCAAATACTCTAATAACCCGGTACTGTTTAGCAGCATCTGTGGACCTGCCCTACGATACAAGGCTTTTGGAAGCAAATATTTCATTTTTTTTTCAGATAGTATTAATTAAAGCAGATCTTCACTCTTCCAGATGAGTTTTCTCTTCTCCATCCCGACTTCCCCCCTCCTCTGCACAGCTATTGTTGTTTTTCTTTCCTTTAGTTTATTTGCCTTTTTGAAGGAAACATTTCTCCCCGACCCCCATTCTCTGTCATTCACCTAGAGAAATGAGGTTAGTGTCCCCCCCAGTGCCTCTTGGGATATGTAACGTGCATATCCCAGGAGGGTCCGGGAGCATCAAACTGAATCCATTCACAAAAGCAGGAGGAGGCGGGCCTAGCAGTGCATCATCGGGAGGTGTACCTGTGCCTCCCGATGACATCCCAGCAGAACATGGTCACAAGGGACCCGAGTGCTGGCTACAGTGAAGGGGATTTTAGCGGGACAACATAGGATCCACTGGGTGGGTGAGTATCCTTCCTGTGCAGAATACCGTGTCAGGTAGGCAAGGAAAAAAAAAATATAAGTTCCTCTTTAAATTTTTTTGCATGGTTTACAAAACAAAAAGAAGAATCCCATTAAATGTAACAATTCTTGTACAGATAAGCAGTCTACAGAAGCATCTTGATACACCCAAGTAGCACAACGTAAAGAACCGGGGGTAAGAGTACATAATACAGTATACACAGTATATCCATAAACATCAAATGTCTACATAGGAGAGACCCTAGAGGTCAAACAAAGGTAGAAAGATGTATATTCAACACACACATCATCCAGGCTCATAAAAAAAGTGTAGCAGTGGATAAGATAGGTCGATAGACTAATTATGGGGAAGAAATATCTACATTTTTACATGATAGAATAGGTTCCCCAATATCTCTGGATCCCAAACAATGTCTGTTGAGTCTCTTCACAGATTCTGAAATTGACAAATTTACCAGTTTTCTTGCACAAGACTCTATTCACAGCATGTAAATTGCTAGCACACATAGGGATCCAAGCTCTCCCCCTACCTTTGAGCTATGGATACATGAGATTAACGACACACTTTTGCTCAAGAAGTTTATTCATGAACACAGAGGTTGTCCATCAAAATAGCAAAGGGATCATTTTCCACAACACCCAGACACTTTTATCTCCCACCTGGAACTTACATAGGGTACTCTATGGAGTTGATTTACTAAAACTGGAGAGTTCATAATCTGGTACCGCTGTGCATGGTAGCCAATCAGCTTCTAACTTCAGCTTGTTCAATTAAGCTTTGACAATATGTCCTCATGCACACTGAACGTTTTTACAGCGGCTGTTTCTGGCTTTTGACGTTTTTTTCTACAGTAGTAAACCCCCCCCAGCATGTTATCATATGTGTCCATACACACATAGTTTTAGTAAATCAACTCCTTTGCATGAAGCAAACAATTTACTTGTCTTCTATGTAATGTTTTCAGTCATGCGTTGGAGATTGACCATAACATGCTATATTCTCTGACTGGGTCACAAGGTCTGGATCGCCACTTTCATTTTATGTTATCCTCCTTCACTGGCCTCCACATTATCACACTGTTCATCACTCTATTTCATTGCACTTTGCTTGTATTGTCTCCCCAGTTTTCAGAACAATCTTTTCTGTATGACATGTATTATTTTCCATGAGCATTATGCACAAACCTATATATATTACAAGACTAATATGACTTTTTATTTGTTTAAATAAACACCTTTTTTCAACATGAAAAATTGCATCTTACCTTTTTTATATGCTCGTTTCTGGCAACCCCAAGAAGGAAAAATCCTACTAGTATTCTTTGTTTATGAAGGGGTTGGGGAGCTGTGTAATTATATTTGTGCAGCCAAACTACATGTTACATGTTCCCATTCACATTCACATAGCATACTGTAAAATATTTAAGAATTGATGCTTATGTTTTTACTTACTTGGCAGGGCTAAGGAGTTTACTGTGCTGTAAATTCTGTAAACTAGATTTAAACATTGTCTGTTAATGAGAGGGATCACAACCTGTCCTTAAAGTGTTACTAAACCCATAACAGTATAAAATCAGTCTGTATATGCAGTAAAACATGCTTGTTATACTCACTGTGGAACCTAAGGGGTTAATCCTCTACATTGTGTAAAAAGGCTGTTTGATCCTGTTTTCTCTGCCCCTCCTCAGCGCATGCTGATGCACATGGTGTGCAGAAGTTGCCAACTGTGGTGTAAAGCACGCTGCCACTGAACTCTAGAGCAGTGAATATGTATTCTCCAGAGTGACCAATCATGCTTCTCTGTCTGGCAATCTGATGGACGGTTTGGGGGTTGCCAGGAGAACGGTACTTGCCTGTCTGCATTGTGACAAGTGTAAAGTTTGGTGAGGATTATGGTCTGGGGTTGTTTTTCAGGGGTTGGGCTTGGTCCCTTAGTTCCAGTGAAAGGAACTCTTAAGGTGTCAGCATACCAAGACATTGTGGACAATTTCATACTCCCAACTTTGTGGGAAGAGTTTGGGGAAGGCCCCTTCCTGTTCCAACATGACCGTGCACCAGTGTAAAAAGCAAGGTCCATAAAGACATGGATGAGTGAGTTTGGAGTGGAGGAACTTGACTGGCCTACATAGAGTCCTGATCTCAACCTGATAGAACACCTTTTGGATGATATAGAGTGGAGACTGTGAGCCAGGCCTTCTCGTCCAACATCAGTGCCTGACCTCACAAATGCGTTTCTGGAAAAATGGTCAAACATTCCCATGGACACACTCCTAAACCTTGTGGACAGCCTTCCCAGAAGAGTTGAAGCTGTTATAGCTGCAAAGGGTGGGCCAACTCAATATTGAACCCTATGGACTAAGACTGGGATGCCATTAAAGTTCATGTGGGTGTAAAAGCAGACGTCCCAATACTTTTGGCAATATAGTGTGTGTGAAATACATATGTGGTAGACGCTTTACTTACCAGATTTGTATGGCAGTCTATGAGTTATTCACAGTTCTGCCAGGTAGCACAGCCCATTTGGTTATCTGACCGGTCTTTTTTTGTCTATTACAGTCAAGTAATATTGGTGTTGTCTTTGCCTCAACTTGTGATTAAAAAAAAAAAGAGCAACAGTAGACTAATAAGCTTGTCAAACTTCCTCAGTTTAGGGTAATATACAAAGGTTTCTTGATTCCTGGCATTGGATTTCCCCAGAATGTGCTTGTGTCACTCTTGGGGAATCCAAAGCCAGGAAGATAAAAACTGCTGTATATCACCCAAACCTGAGGAAGTGGTTTATGTGAGTCATGAAACGCATCTTCTTGGTGAAACAAAGCTTTACATCATGTATCATACACTATGACTCTGCTCCATCCTTAGACACACCACAATCCTATCACACATTCCAACAGGCTCCTTTGCCGTTCAATACACTGATGGGTTTTTTGATGTCCTCATATCTAGAGCAAGGTATACACAGACCAAAAATTGACTGGTTCAGAAGGAACTGGGTGACATTCGGTCCATGTTTACATCTGACTGTTCAACAGAACTTGGTCTAACGATTAACTTTTATTCAACGGTCATGCTGAAAAAACTGATTTTGATCAGCGCTTTCAGCCAGTGGCTACAGCGCTGACCTGTGTATTCTGATGGGGGGGGGATCCCCTCTATCAGAATACAAGAGCTTAGTGGGAGAGATCCCTGTATCACATATTGTTTGTGTTGATGAGGAGGGGATCTGACAGTTTTTTGTTCAAAACGTTGGTGTATACCTTGCTTACAAATCACTCTAGATTGTTCTTTGCCCACAGGGCACATTTCCAGAAAACTATAAGGGACCATAAAGAAATAACTATAGCCATCTAAAATGAGGGGGTAATCATTGTAATATAAATGATGATATCAATGTGCATTCATGTTTCAACATTTTTTTTTTCCTTTTACAAAACATACAGGTTATGTGTACAGTGGACATATCAAGTTATTAAACATAGCATAAGCAAACACATTGACCTCTCGGGTATTCATCAAAAGTCCCTATGGCTTCCATCAAACCTGGGGGCCAGCACAAACCCAAAAAAAGCAAAGAGTTAGCAAAGAAAAAAGTGGGTGAGGTAATGAGAAGGGGAAGAAGAGTCAGAAGAAAAAGAAGGGAGACGGGTTTGGGGAGGAAAGGGAAAATAGAGGGGAATCCCTAGGTTTGTCCCTTGTGGCTGCATTAGAAGGGTGGCCCTATCAGACATTGGGGAGGGTGCTATTCAAGCCTCCTATATCTGCTGGCATGGAGTCATTTTGTAAGGCCATACTTTCCTCGAAGAACATGGTTTGATTAAAGTGATTGTAAAGGTACATTATTTTTATAAATAATAAACATGTAATACTCTCACTGTACAATGGTTTTCCACAAAGTAGCCCTGATCCTCTTCTGTGGTCCCCCACCAATGCTCCTGGCTCCTTCTTCTATTTGAGTGCCCCCATAGCAAGCTGCTTGCTATGGGGGGCACTCATGTGGGCTTGAACCCAAACCAGGTTGTGTGTGTCTATTGAGACACAGAGCTGTAGCTTGGCTCTGCCCTCTTCACTGGATTTGATTGGCAGCATCAGAAGCAAATGGCTTCCATGCTGCCTCCATGTCCAGTGAGGAGAGAGAGCGGCGCTCCTGCTCTCGAACACTGTGCTAGATCAAGATCGGGTTCAGGTAAGTATTTAGGGGGAGCTAAGGGGTGAGCTGATCAGAAAAGGTTTTTTACTATAATGCAGGGAATGGATTATGGTAAAAAAAAAAAAAAACCTTCTGCCTTTACAACCAAATTAACTCTGAACTGCATTGAACTCTTCAGAAGAGAATCATTGGGGGTTTTCCAGGCGTTCATTATAGTTCTTCTGGCTGCAGTAAATATATGAGTTGAAAGTTTGAATTCATGCAAGGTTCTGGCAGCTGGCTTCTTATTTAATATTTACTCGGAAAGGCCTTCTAATAAGGATCTGCCAAGAACCATATAGACTGATTGGTAGGCATGATCCCAGAACCTCTTTTATAGGCAGTGACACTATGTATGGCCAAAAATGCCAGGAGATTGACAGCCCCAGTTTCAGAGGAAGGTAGGAACCACTTTTGCTGTATGTGTTGGTGCTACATTCTAGCCCAGCAGAATTTTAGAGTTCGCTTTAACATTCATGGAACTTTTGGCTACTCCTAACCGTATAAAATTCCAATCTTCCTGTGAAGCATGTTTTTGAAAATCTTATTACTATTATTATTTTTTTTATTTGATTATAGTATGTAATGAAATTAAAGCCTTCTGATTAGCTGACAAGCCCACAATACTATTTACAGGTTCTGTACTGTATCCTCCTCAGCTCCAGGTGCCTCCAGGATCTCTCACTCCGCATACAACTACCCTTAGTACAAAAAAGAAAGCCGCACACTGCTGATTCAACTAGCTTTATTGATCCAACAAAAATGAGAACACTCAAACCAGTCCTCCCTTTGAAGCATTTTACTCCCTGCCGAGGAACCATCACTGATGTTATACAATGAAACCTATCAGGGGGTGAAATGAATAGGTGGTAGGCGTGGGTGGATGAACTGTTTTCAGATACTTGGGTGAACAGTGTGCAAGTTCATTTTTGAACTAGTAGCTTCTGATAAGGTTAGCTTAACGGACACAAATTGTGCCTGCACTTCAAACAGCCGTCTTATGGTTATAGAGACACAACTCATCTAACCCATTGATAAAAACTGTTCATGTGTCTTGACTTCTACAATTGCCTATAGGAGGCAGAGGGGTTGCAGTACTATACAGATCTCCCTCTAGTGGTCAAATTACAAATACGTATATTTTAGGCAGTACCCATATGGAAGAAAAATATATTTGAAATATATTTTAAAAATATTCTTTCCAAATATATTGACATATATTTGAAATGCTACAGTTTTGCCCATATTCAATATATTTCAAAATATATTTCAATAAATATAAAAAATATATTCTTTAGATTTTTGTTAACGTATAAAAACATAACTTTAACATATATTTTTATATATATTTGTAAATCCATTCCAGAAATGTAGATTTGTATTTTTAAAGACATACAGTATATATGAAATGTATTTTTAAAAATATTTTTTATATATATTATGTAATAGAAATGCATTGCAACATACAGTATATATATATATATATATATATATATATATATATATATATTTATTGAAATATATTTTTAAATATATTGTATATGGACAAAATTGTAGCATTTCAAATATATGCCAATATATTTGGGAAGAATATTTTTAAAATATATTTCAAATATATTTTTCTTCCATGTGGGTAAACAAGCAGATAATATGGCATAGCAAGCATGTACAAATGTAAAAGTTGTATCAAAATTCACTCCAAAGCAGTTAGAAAATATAATTTTTAGATCAAAAAAACATTTTCCAGAGATATCCATATTGTAACATTTTTGCATTCAATACAAGCGCATTTCATACAATTTAAAGAATATGTAAACCCAACATTTTATATTCCTGATATGTGCCTGCTGTACCATGTGCATGTATGAAAAGGTATCTTTGTATTGTATTGCTTCTTTTGAATAAAATCCCTGGTGTTCCTGGCATTCTCTCTGTTTTCCTATTAAAAACTGACCACACTAGGCATTAGCAGCGGCGTATTTACCATGAGGCAAACAAGGCGTTTGCCTACGGTGGTAATTTTCAGGGGGGGGTGCCGCCCCCCAGAAGAAGTGACAGGGATGGGGACCTGGTGAGGAGGCTGTGCGCTGCTAGAGGGTGTGGGGATAACCGGCTGCTTCTTTTACAGGTCAATGCTTTTAATATGATGTTAGCATTGGTGGCGACGGGGGGGGGGGGGGGGGGGGGGGTTGGCTGATGGCAAGTGATTGGGTATGTTGGTGGCGGTGGCGATGGGTGCTAGAGTGGCAGTCATAGTCAGTGTCTGTGATGGAGCTGGAGGACAGATTGGTGTACCAGGAGGAGGAAGTCGGTGGTGGTGGCTGTGCTGCAGTGCCTGGAGGCAGCCTGTATGGAGAGACACCAGTTGGAACTACTGAGAGAGGACAACTAGCAGCTCATCACCCAGTACAAGCAGGAGAAGGCGCTGAGGAAGCATGTCCAGGAGGTACCAATCCATAATACACCTCCCCCACAAAACGGATAAATAGTGGGGGAAGTGTATTTTAGATCTGTATGTAGTTTTCGGAGGTGTATTGTAGGTTAGGGGTTTAGTCTTAGATCCATAATACACCACCCCCACCTTGATCTACAGTACACATACCCCAGTATCTACCTACAGTACACCTTCCCATATCACCCAGTATAAGCAGTACACCTACAGTACAACCCCACCTACCGATCTACAATAAACATCCCCCAGTACTGACCTACAATACACTTCCCAATCTACAGCACACACCCATCTACCAATCTATAATACATTGTACCATACACCTCCCCAACTGCGTATTTACCACTAGGCAAACACCTTGTTTGGTGGAGGCTGGTGGCAATGGGTAGGGGGGAGTCCCCAATTCTTGTGTTGCCTAGGACAGCACAAGAAATTAATACACCACTAGGAATAAGAGTACAATGTGGTCAGTTCTCTATCTGTGCTGGGAACTCAGTGTGTTTGTCCTTGAATGATCAGACTTTTGCTGACAGCCCCCTTCCCCTGCAAAGCCTTCCACTGGGAAGTTAAGCGTCCTGCTGTTTCTCCTCCCCCAGTTCGCAGCATAAATAGCTTAAAGGGTATGTGATCACTTATAAAACAGGGCAAATGTATTTATAATGTTTTTTTAACATGTGCACAAATGCTTTGCCTTTTATTTCTATTTTAAACTGAATGGGTTGTTTTACAAGGAGAGGGTTTACATATACTATAACGCACGCAATAGTCAGAAACAAAAATTGTGTCGGAAAAACAGCAGAACCACAGAGAGTTCTGAATGTGACCTATTTTACTCAGATGAATTAAATATTTATTGTGAAAGGTGTGTCAGACAAATTGAAGTAATATAACCAGTGTGATAATAGAAACAAACCGCAGTAAATTGCCTTAAATGAGTCACGAAGCTCATATACTCACACACTATAATTCTGTGACACAGCGTGTAAATACAAATGCTCCAATTTCTAACAAATGTGATATGGCAAAGAATGAGCTAATACATTTTGTATGTAATTATTAACCAACTTTTTTTGTAATACAGGCTTTTGTAGTATGTATTGTGCCCAGTGGGAAAAGACATTTACCTTGAGATGATTCCAATTATCTATAGCTGATAGTGGGATTTGAATGCTGTTGCTATTAGGTATATCACATCAAATTACAGTACAAATTACCAGGCTTGCTTGTCGCTAGGCCTACATTCACATGAGCGATTAGGGGTGTACAGCAGATTCCTGTGCAAGAATCAGTGGGTTCTTACGGCTGGGATCACAGGTGTATGCAAACAGCTGCGGCTGTGAAGCTGTGTACAAATCAGTAGCACTGGGTTTGTTGGTTCGAATCCCAACCAAGGCACTATCTGCCTGGAGTTTGCATGTTCTCCCTGTGCCTGTGTGGGTTTCCTCCAGGTACTCCAGTTTCCTCCCACATGCCAAAGACATGCTGGTATGCTCTTGTCTAAAACCCTAGTATGTGTATGTATGAATGTGAGTTAGGGACCTTAGATTGTAAGCTCCTTGAGGGTTAGGGACTGATATGAATGAACAATATACACTCACCGGTCACTTTATTAGGTATACCTGTTCAATTGCTTGGTAACACAAATTGGTCATCAGCCAATCACATGACTGCAACTCAATGCATTTAGGCATCTAGACTTGGTGAAGATAACTTGCTGAAGTTCAAACCGAGCATCAGAAAGGGGATTTAAGTGACTTTGGGCGTGGCATGGTTGTTGGTGCCAGACGAGCTGATCTCAGCATTTCAAAAACTGCTGATTTACTGGGATTTTCATGCACAATCATCTCTAGGTTTTACAGAGAATGGTCCAAAATAGAGAAAATATTCAGTGAGCGGCAGTTGTGTGGACAAAAATGCCTTGTTGATGTCAGAGGTCAGAGAAGAATGGGTAGACTGGTTCAAGATGACAGAATGGCAGTAACTCATTTCAATATGGACCAAAATCTCTGAGGAATGTTTCCAATACATTGTTGAATCTATGCCATGAAGAATTAAGGCAGTTCTGAAGGCAAAAGGGGGTCCAACCCAATACTAGCACGTTGGACCTAATAAAGTGGCCAGTGAGCTATATAAGTACCTGTAATAATAAATTGATGACAAATAAATCAATGACATCCTGACAGGAGCTGCGACTGCTTGCATGTATCCACACATCCAACAATTAGCTGAGGTTAGGGACAGATATCCAACGCTGGATGCAATCTGTCTGCTTCCAGATTTAGGCATCTGTCCCTAGCCACATGTAACCGCTGATTCTAATCGCCCATGTGAATGTGTTTTATATATATATATATATATATTGCCAAATGTATTGGGCCAACCCTCCAAATCATTGGATTCAGGTGTTCCAATCACCTCCATGGCCACAGGTGTATAAAATCAAGCACCTAGGCATGCAGACTGCTTCTACAAACATTTGTGAAAGAATGGGTCGCTCTCAGGAGCTCAGTGAATTCAAGCGTGGTACAGTGATAGATTGCCACCTGTGCAATAGGTCCATACATGAAATTTTCTTGCTACTAAATATTCCACGGTCAACTGTTAGTGGTGTTATAACAAAGTGGAAGCAACTGGGAATAACAGCAACTCAGCCACAAAGTGGTAGGCCACTTAAAATGACGCGGGTCAGCGCATAGTGCGCACAAGTCATCAACTGTCTGCAGAATCAATAGCTTAAGACCTCCAAACTTCATGTGGCCTTCAGATTAGCACAACAACAGTACTTAGAGAGCTTCATGGAATGGGTTTCCATGGCCGAGCAGCTGCATCCAAGCCTTACATCACCAAGTGCAATGCAAAGCGTTGGATTCAGTACTGTAAAGCACACTGCCAATGGACTCTAGAGCAGTGGAGACTTGTGCTCTGGAGTGACCAATCACGCTCCTCTGTCTGGCAATCCATTGGATGTGTCTGGGTTTAGCGGTTGCCAGGAGAACAGTACTTGCCTGACTGCATTGTGCCAAGTTTAAAGTTTGGTGGAGGGGGGATTATGGTGTGGGGTTGTTTTTCAGGGGTTGGGCTTGGTCCCTTAGTTCCAGTGAAAGGAACTCTTAAGGCAGCAGCATACCAAGACATTGTGGACAATTTCATGCTCCTAACTTTGTGGAATGGCCCCTTTTTGTTCCAACATGACTGAACACCAGTGCACAAAGCAAGGTTCATAAAGACATGGATGAGCGAGTTTGGGGTGGAGGAACTTGACTGGTCTGCACAGAGTCCTGACCTCACCCTGATAGAACACCTTTGGGATGAATTAGAGCAGAGACTGCGAGTCAGGCCTTCTTGTTGAACATCAGTGCCTAACCTCACAAATGCTCTTCTGGAAGAATGGTCAAACATTCCCATAGACACACTCCTAAACCTTGTGGACAGCCTTCCCAGAAGAGTTGAAGCTGTTATAGCTGCAAAAGGTGGGACAACTGAATATTGAACCCTATGGACTAAGATTGGGATGCCATTAAAGTTCGGCAAACTGATACACTCCCACATCTTCAACTATCACCTCTACGCCGATGACACGCAAATTTACCTCTCCACCCCTCACCTCACCCCTTCAGTCTCCGCCCATATCACCCACCTACTGAACGACATATCAGACTGGATGTCGCTCCATTTCCTCAAATTAAACCTTTCCAAAACTGAGCTCCTGATTTTCCCCCCAGCCCGCGCCCCCCCCCATCCTCTCCATCACGACTAACAACGCCACCATCAGTCCCACCCTGCAAGCCAAAGTCCTAGGTGTCACTCTAGACTCAAACCTGTCCTTCCAACCCCCTGTCCAATCGTTGGCAAACTCATGTACAGTAGGCTCCACCTCTGCAACATCTCCAAAATATGTACATTCCTCACCCCAGACACTATTAAACAACTCGTTCATTCCCTTATTATCTCACGTCTGGACTACTGCAACTCCCTTCTCACCGGCCTACCTCATCACAGACTATCCCCGCTTCAGTCTATCCTGAAATCAGCAGCCAGACTCATCCACCTTACCAACCGCTCCGCATCCGCCACCCCCCTCTGCCAATCCCTCCACTGGCTCCCGATTGCCCAACACATTAAATTCAAACTACTAACACAGACATACAAAGCCATTCATAACACTGCCCTAAACTAACTCACCGACCTGATACCCAAATACCACCCTACCCGTAATCTTCGCTCCTCACAAGACCTCCTACTTTCTAGCTTCCTGGTCTCCACCTCCCACGCCCGACTGCAGGACTTCTCCAGGACTTCCCCCATACTCTGGAACTCACTACCCCAATCCATCAGACTGTCACCTACCCTCCTCATCTTTAGGCGCACCCTGAAAACCCATCTCTTCAGGGAAGCCTACCCCGCCCTCACCTAACAGCCAACCTCCTCCACTCCTCCTACCACTCCATCCCCCACAGCCACTTCCTCCTGTACCACTATCCCCTCCCTCCTAGATTGTAAGCTTGAAAGAGCAGGGCCCTCGTTCCCCTTGTGTATTGTATTGTTACTGTATTGTCTCATGTTCTGTCCCCCACTATAATGTGCAGCGCTGAGCAAACCTTTTAGCACTATATAAATACTGTATAATAATAATAATAATGTGTGTAAAGGCAGGCGTCCCAATACGTTTGCCAATATAGTGTATACACACACATATATATAAAGTACTGTACAGAGGTCTTAGGCAAGTCTGAAAAAATGCTGTAAATGAAAAATGCTTTAAGAAATAGAAGTATTAATAGTTTATTTTTATCAATTAACAAAATGGAAAGTAAATGAACAGAAGAGAAATCCAAATCAAATCAATATTTGGCGTGACCACCCTTGTGCCTTCAAAACAGTATAAATTCTTCTAGGTACACTTGAACACGGTTTTTGAGGGAAATCGGCAGGTAGGTTGTTCTAAACATCTTGGAGAACTAACCACAGGTCTTCTGTGGATGTAGGCTGCCTCAGATCCTTCTGTCTCTTCATGTAATCCCAGACAGACTCCATGATGTTGAGATCAGGGCTCCGTGGGAGCCAAACCATCGTTTCCTGCACAGTAGAGATATATCATCTCTGTACCTCCATTACATATTTCAGAAGTTACACTAAACTGACCCTGCCAGACTAAACAACTCTTAAACTAGAACTAAAGATAAAACACAGATGAGAACAGTAAACATTCTAGGCATGAAGGTAAAAAAACCTTTTGTGTGCTGCTCCCCCCACAGCCCCCCTAATACTCACCTGGGTCTTCTCTCGATCCAGCGCTGTGCACAGGAGCCTCGGCTGTTCTGGAACTCTCTACTCATTGGCTAGTCAATTACTGCCAGTGAGCCAATGAGGAGAGAGTGGGGGCGGTGTGTCTTATAGATGCATAGAGCAGAGCTCAGGAGTGAGCACACACCAGTGCCCCAGTGGCAAGTGACTTACTATTGGGGGCACCTGTAAAGGGGGAGGGGCCAGGAGCGGCGGCAGGGGAATCAGGAAGAAGAGGATCGGGGCTGCTCTGTGCAAAACTATTGCACCGAGCAGCTAAGTGTGACATTTGTTATTTTTGAACAAAAAAAATGTAACCTTTGATATCACTTTAAGAAAAACCTTTCTAACTGAAAAGCTCCTCTCTAGATGCCAATATCTTCCATCTTTCCTCCATTCCATCCCCCATCAGTCTTCTGGAAGTGTCTGACTCCTCTGTCCCCATGCTGTGCACTGTGGTTCTATGCTCTATCCTCTATGTTATCACAGAGTCCGAGAGAGACACAGGGGTCAGGGGAGGACTGACAACTCATGGGGCCCCCGGGCAATAGGGGATCATGGGTCTCCTGTGTCTTTGCCCAAACTCAAAAAAGCCTATGAAAAAGGTACCAAGGGCATCTCATGGGGCCCCCTACTGACCCTGGGCCCTCGGGCAGTGCCCGAGTTTCCAAAAGGTCAGTCCGCCCCTGATCACAGGGAACAATGGATGATACAGGTACTTGGCACCCCCAGAAGTGTCAAAAGCTGAAATGACAATGACCTCCTTTCTCAAAGTCCCTTTCCTCCTGGCTGCCAATACTTTTCTCCCAGATGCCTCCTATGTTTCCTCATCACCCTCCATTCAGATCCCCCCACTATTCATCTCTACCCTCTACACATGACAAGAGACAGCAAAATTCTGTCCAGAAGCCCTGTTTGCTGTTAGGTGCCAGCTTCTAGAGGAGGGGGTGTTACAGGGAGGGTTTGACTTACCCCCATCATTTTCTGGCTACTATTAGGAGCTTTCATCATTTTAATTTTTGCATTTTTAAAAAATCAGAATCCGTTTACAGGAGGGATGGCTTTGGACTCTAGAATGTGAAAGTTTCACCCTTAACTAAAATCAGAGCATTTGAAATCCGTTGTTTACAAAGGGTTAAATCTCATGCTAACAAGCGATTAAAATCTGACGTGTAGCTGAGCTCTTCCCTAGCTGCATGGAGTCATGGGCGGTGACTGGGGCTGGAGGGCTTTATTGGGCTGGAGAGGAAACTCTGGATGGAGTTGAAGCACGTCAGCTGAGGGAGGCAGGAAGGAGAGGAGAGCGAGTGGTAAGTAAGCATCCTTCTGTCTGGGGGGATTACATGATCAGCAGGGATCTCACAATCACATCAGTCATTAACTACTATAATGAGCCTGGGCTGATCACATCCACCAGTCATCAGAGACACGCAGGCTGCCAGCAACACAACCACACACTGCCTTGTATTGTTCAAGCATGCTGCTCTCTGCAAGTTTTACAACTTTTACTTTTTTTTTTTTTACTTCTATAGAGCCAACATAATCCATAGCGCTTTACAGGAAAATGGTGACTTTGAATGTAATGACATTTTGTCACCAATAAAAATAGGTTAGGATCTGCTTCTTACACTACAAAAAGAGATCGCCTTCTCTGCTTGAGATCAGACTAAACTCACTTTTTCAGATCATGGGGCTACAATGGTTTCTTTGCTGTGTATGTGAAATCAGATGTTTTAATTTTTGCTTTGTAGCTTGGTATTCAGTTACCCACATGCTATGTATTAAGGTTCATTTACACTAGATGAAGTCAAATGCCAGAAAAATGAATGGATTGCAATGAGCATGATTTACACCTCTGTGTGGTGTTTTTGTTTCTGTGTTTAAAAACAAAACAAAAAGGTACAGCATGCTGCATTTTTTCTGTGCTGAAAATGTGTATGAACACATGCAAACCAAACTCGGTAAAGAAAATAAATGAAAAAATTATTTAATAAAAACGCACTGCAGATGCGCACATGCGGAAACGGACAGTGGATGCACAGATTGTGATGTAAATGAGCCCTTATTACTGTTTTAGCTTCTTGTTTGTTTTTTTTGTATGGTAACTTTGTCAATCTGTACTGCATTCAGTTAACTATTTTTCAAAAGAATCCTGTGTGGGGGTTTTTTTTTTTTTTCTTTTTCAAATTTCAGATAACATTTATTGAATCATATGTAACGTTATACATGCGGAATGGCAAAAGAATATTCATTTTTATTTCTGATTGTTTTCTAACTTGGTGTAGTAACTGTGTTTATTCATACAGCATTCAGTTACACACTTTTTATTATATGATTTTTAATTCCTGATTCTTTTAGGCTGTTCTGTAACTTTTTGTATTGCTACAGTGTTTTTTGTTTTTCAGTGTTTGCTGTATAAAATTCAGTTGCACATCTATTTCATAAGTATTTTGTTTTATTCCTGACAGTTTAGTTTACTGGTATCTTTATGGCATTCAGTTCCACACTCTTTTCTTAGTTTTTTCCTGTTTGTGATAGCTTGCTACTTCTTCCCCCATCTTCCTTCCCTTTTTTTTTTTTTTTTTTTTTTTTTTGTTTATCTGTAACTGTGTGTTGTGTAAAAATGGGAAGGCTAGACCGCTTTATATTTGTTTAAATATACTACATTACAAACTGTTTATGAATAAGCATGTCATTTATTGTTCATTAAGTCCCAAGGGTGTCCCTTTTTTTGCTTTGTTATCCTTACACGTATTAACACATTTTGGGAACTTGAAGGGAAATGCCTAGGGGTGAAGTTACTGGGAAGTCAGACTTTGTTAAACTGAGGCCCATTTTTACAAGTGAGACCACACACATGTTGACTTGCTTTAACTGCTGGAGCAGAACATTAGTAGCTTTATGGCACTTTGTTATTCAGGGTTTGGCAGTACAGTTGTAGTAATAAAGTCATCTTTTGATCAGGGACTTTTTTTTTTTTTTCTCCACAAGCCCCTTCTATTGCCAGCAAAAGCCAAACCTCACCTATATAGCAATGATTCTATTAAGTGTGTGTGTACTCTATGATGGACTCTAAACATAAGTGAAATTTCATTCCCCTTCCCAAAATTGTGTGTGTTTTCCCCCAAACTCGTTAGGGGTTTTTATTTTTATTTTATTTTTTTCCCCCGGGGTAGACTCTATAAACCTACGCCTCCTGTATCCAGCATTTTTGATCTGCTGTAAGTCGCCAATTGGAGTCCACAAGCTGGTTGGTTCTGACATCATTAGGAGTCAGTTGTAACTTTCTGCCTCGGGCAGCTGCCCACCAGATGATGCACCACCAGGTCTGCTCTTCTCTAGCTTCAATAGAAGCAGGTTAACCAGGAGCAGGTTACATGTCATTTTTGCCTAGGCAGGGGTTGTCACAATCATGCACACAGGGAGAGGCGCGGTTCTCCATTTTGCTCCAAACTTCTGCATTTTGGCATTTCTCTTAAACTCATATGCAATCACCTGAGGGGGGAGGTGTAGCAATCATGCATACAAGAGCCAGGCATGGCCCTCACTGTGTTAAGAAGTCTTAATGGTATCCCCTCATTTTCCCCCTCCCTCAGGAATGCAATCAGTGTATGATGCTGAGCCCCTTCCTAACAATTCTTTGCCAAATAAGGTAATTGGCTTGTCCGTTGTAGGAAGATACCAGTTGATTTTGGGTAGAAAAGAGGCTGTTATGTTTTGTGTGTAGTCAGAGAAGTGAGGACCTTCTGCGTTTTTACATCTAGCAGACAGAGAGTAAAGAAGAATCTCGCCGTAACAACGGAACTGAGTGTGAGACCAGAAATCCCTTTTTAGCTCATCAGACTGAAACTGCTTAACACCAGGCATCTATTTGACAAGTACTTATTTACCTAAACTTCTTTCTGTTATCTGTTTGTGTGTGTGTCTGTATATGTAATGTGTGTGTGTGTGTGTGTGTATATATATATATATATCTCAAGCGCTGGGTGACAATAATGAAGGAAAAACAGGGGGACTAGCCGCTAGCATGAAAAGTAAACCTCCAGAAGATAAATAATAAATGCTAAAATGCAGTGCTAATTGCCGTAATGAAAAATAAAATAAACAAGTGAAATGACGGTATGCATCTTAAAATTCAATGCATGAAAGTTCATAAAATGGGACTTCTGTGAAGCGTAAAACTGGCACAGCAGAGTAACCGTGACTCAAGTGGTGGTGAAACCGAGTGTAGATTACACTAACCAGATAATGAGGTGCTTGCGCATGGAGTATTTAAGACCTACTCCTGGTACTCTGGATAAGTAACACTGGAAAGGTAGCGGTCATCTTTAATGTAGCCACCAGGTGTCATGCATCCAGGATCAACAGAAGGCCTCCATAATTGCCAATATCAGCCACCAGGGGGATCATCCCAGTCATCAGGTTTTGGGTAGGCAGGATATGGTGAAAACCTTCAAACGGCCTGGGCTCCCATACAAAAAGAGCCCCAGACAAAAGCTTTGATAGTGTAGTAGGCTTTAATGAAGAATACCGCAAATAAAATCAAACGCACTTACAATCATGCACACAGGGACAGGCGCGGTTCTCTATTTTGCTCCAAACTTCTGCATTTTGGCATTTCTCTTAAACTCATATGCAATCACCTGAAGGGGGAGGTGTATCAATCATGCATACAAGAGCCAGGCATGAATCAATGATGGCCGCCATATATAGGCCATGCGGTGTGGTAAAACAGCTGGGGGACATCTCCTTAACGCGTTTCGTGTAATACACGTTTTCAAAAGGAATATATATATATTTTCTGTAAATATTTCTACTGCACCCTTTTGACCTTTTTTAGTAATAAATCTTCCTTTCTGAAAGTGTTGAACTGTTTCTATAGCTCTTTAATGTGACTTATGAATCCCTGCCGCTGAAGAGCGCTACTATGAGTGTTTAACCCTCTGTATAACCTGTCCGCGGAGATAGCGGTATACCGACGATTAACCAATCCTCCTAGTGTATTGCTGAGTTTCCCCTTTTCTCTATAAAATTAACGTAATTGCGTAATTAACCTGACCCAGTAACAAACGCTCCCAGGCTGCCGGTAGGTCGATTGTGGTTCAATTAGCTGGAAAATGCTGGGTGCAGCTGGGCGTGGTATTGTTACGCACGTGACATCGCGGTGTTAGATTGGCTAGTCCTTTGGTCACAAGTTGGTGAGAAGGCGAGGGGTCTGACGCTGCGCCCGTCACAGGGGTGAGTTAGGAAAAAAGGTAAATTAATCAAAATACAAAAAAAGGGGCTTTTTAGGCTCTGTTCGCATTTGTGCAATTCCCGTTCAGTGGCTATCCCAATCATTTTAAACCTGGGTAAAATAATCACACGGCACTGAATCGCTTGGTGCTATGGCATCATGTGGTTACACACGGGGAAAACGCAGGCATTTTGCCGATGACATGGGGGTGCAATTAAGAATTAATGACACCCCCAGGAAGGTACTAAAGTAGTGCTACAAACTAAATGTCATTCAGGGTAGGGTTTACATTTACGTAAACAAGGACCTTCACAAAAGGATGACCTAGTATTTTGAAAATTACCTATGAAATTGAATTGAGTGTACATATACCTAATGGTGTAAAGCAGCCTTTCTCAACCAGAGTTCCCCCAGCGGTTGTAGAGCAATGTTCTCTAAACTGCTTTCAGTTGACCTTTTGGGGTGCTATTCCTCCTACTGATCTGAGACACTTTCTCCCACCGACCCCAATGATGGGGCCACTATTCCTCCCCCTAATATCAAAGATGGGGCACCATCCTTTCCCCTAATAGTAAAGACGGGTCAGTGTTCCTCCCACTGACTCCAACAATGGGACACCATCCCTTCTGTTAATACCAAAGGTGGGTCATGGTTCCTCCCACTGATGCCAAGACAATTTCTTACTCCCACTTGCCACAGTCTTCCCCACCTGATGTCTGAAGGACATTAAACTGGCCCAATAAAAGTTTTGAAGGCCTCTGTTGTAGAACAATGAGCACGATCTGCCTGTCACGTGTACCCACTCACACCAATGATCTTTTAACTATCAGTAGGGGAAGCATTGCCATTGAATACCAATATAAAGCATGACCACCATGCTAATGTACTTTGAGCTGTAGATATAGCAATTGACAGAGGTTCACTGGGACATGAATATTTCTTTCAAGTTTTTTACCCCATGGTAAAGTTGACAGACTGGTGTAAAGGCTAGGTGAAACACTTTAGAGATGTCTTCTCTTATTGTGCAACTGACCATATCAACATCACAGTCAAACCAAGAACAGCCTTGAGCATGTCCTACAAGCTTCTGATCTATCCAATCCTCCTTCAGCCTGGCTTCAAGCAGAACTCCAGTAAACATTTTTTTATTTTCCCATGCAGTAGGGCTGTGCCCGCACTGCATGGGTTAACTGCTCATTTTGTCGAGGGGCTTGGGGAAAATCTATACTTGCCCCATCCTCTGGAAAACCATGCTCTCCCACGTCCAGCTGTGGCCTGTTCCTGACATCCTTGTGTCTGGAGTCGGTCTATGGGTGTGATGATGTTAAGATCAGCCCATTTACAAGACCACTAGCGTGCGGGGGGCAGGAGCAGCGGGGACCAATCTTGTGCTCAGGGGATTAGCAGATTAGGTAAGTATATCTCAGCTTTATAAACCCCTAGACAAAAATGATCATTTAACCCAAGCAGTGCGGGCACAGCCACACTGCATGGGAAAATAACATTTTTTGCCCAGATTTCTTATTTCAATCACATTTCCATACAGCAATATTGGAGGCCTGTTTACCATTGCTTTCCATATACTTGTAATGAATATATCCAATAAGGCATTCTGATTACCATGGGGGTCATCTGATGAAGCTGGCCATACATTATACAATTTTCTTCAATTTCCTTTTTATATTTACCTTCAACTATGTAGTGCAAGGGCCTACCTGATTGCATACAAATTGAGAGTGTTTAGGTTAGACCTCCTATTATATGGTTTTGGTAAATCTAAAGGAAAAATGTATAATGTATGGCCAGCATTGGTAATGTAGTAAAGTTCTCATAAAGCTGATTCAATGTGGCCACTAATCTGCATTAAACCTTCACTGATCAGACAATCAGAAACTGAAATCCAGTTGCTATGGTTTACTTATTAAATTAGCTTGTTCATATTTATTTTTTTAGTCTGCGTTGCCTTTCATTTTAGATAAGAGGGAGTGATAAAAGTTAGCAGGAGGATAAAGTAGGCAAACTTTGGGAACATGTTTTATATGATGCATAAAATGTACTTAAAATACTTTGACCATTTCTATTCATGTGCTATGAAATAGAAAAGATTCCACAATGATGATGTGTAAACCTTTAAAAATATTCCAAGGTGCCTTGATAACGTTTTCAGAAAACAAACAAATCCATTATTTCTTTAATTTCACTGCTACATATCAAGTGTTGATCTTCCGGATTATGCTCGGGGTGTGCTCTGACATGGTAACAATCTGACATTCCTACAATTGTCTCTTTCATGCTTCATAATACAAAGTATTGTTTTTTGGCATGTGATCCTCCCAAGGGAGAGTAGGGATAGAGTTTTGTCACATAATGTCCAGTGACTCTTATGTTCTCGTGAAAAGAGTGACAGCAAAAGTGTACCTAGTAAAAGGGGAGTTTCTGCTTTTCTTTCTTTGTGGGTATTCACATAAAATAAATAACAGAGACACAAGTTTTATAACCTTTCCATTTTTGTCCCTTCTAAAGCAAATTTTGCAAAATGTTTGTCTGATCCTGAGTATCCTTTTTGTTTTTTTGGGGTTTTTTTTTTTTTTTTTTTTTTTTTTCTTGCAGCAGTTTGCAACATGTATAGGTGTGAACCAGGCATTTATGAATAAGTTCACTTACTCATAAATGCAATGCCAGAGTTGGGTGGACGTATAAGTTTTTCAATGCGAATATACATTTTTATTTTTTTTTATTTCTAAATCAAACCTTGGTTTTAGGCAGTGAAAAATGAAGAACAAGTAGCTGTATGCATTGCATATATTTAGTCCTTATGACCAGGACTGCTGCCTAGTGCGCAGCCATGGCCACTGTTTTTTTTGGTGGTGTTTTTTTTTTTTTTTTTTCCCTCCCCATAAAGCAGATGACACAGGGTCACTCTTTCATCAGCATGTTCAGAGTAATTCCCTGGCTCACTGCTGCGGAGATGGGGGGGTGCGGAGTAATCAAACTGTGTACAGCCCGATCCAACAGTGATCCTGTGTCATCTGCTTTATGGAGATTGGCTCCGCTGATGGGAGTGAGAGCACAACCCGCACCTCTCCCTGGTTTTTCTTCTGGAAGTTCAGGGGAGGAGCTACCAGGCTGGGGAAACTGTACACAATGAAAGAAGGGGGGGGGGGGTGGTAAGTCATCTGTGCAGGAGGGGAGATGGGGGCTATTTGTTCTGGTAAGGGAAATGGGGATTTGTGCTAGAACGAATGGAGGGATAGGAAGTAGGTTGGATTTGGGTAAGGTAGGTGGATTTTATGCTGGGAAGGGTCATTTTGGAGGGATTTTAGCTAGAGAAGGGATTTGGGGGGGATTGAAGGAATATTGGTGCTTGGAGGAGGGATTTTGTGCTAGGAGAGGGGATTGGGCGGTTGTGCTAGAAGCAGGGATTTAGGAGGAATTTGTGCTAGGAGAGGGGATTGGGGGGGGGGGGATTTATTCTAGGAGGGCAATTGGGGGGGGAGAATTTGGGTTGAGAGGAAAGATTTGTGCTGGGTAGGGTAATTTGGAGGGGGTTGTGCTAGGAGAGGTTTAGGGGGATTTGTTAGGCTGGATTGGGGGGATTTATGCTAGGAGGGTTGATTTGGGGGAGAGTATTTGTGCTAGGGTAGAAAATTTGAGGGGAAAGAGGATGTGTGCTAGGAGAGTTAAAGTAGAAGTGTGTGTGTGTGTGTGTGTGTTGCAAGTAGCTGGTCTTGCCTAGGGTGCAGAATAGTCTAGCACCAGCCCTATTTATGACCCAAAAACCCACTTCCTTGCTTGCATGACCAGAGCAGGTTAAAGGTCTTTTCTAGAAAACTGTAAGATCACAATTCTGCACAACGGTATATGGATAAATAAATATTTGCAAAGTGTTTGTTTAATGGGCGCTCACAGTATACTTAATATTTACTTTCAACTAAAAATTGCACCTATAACTGAAGTACTGAAATGCATACAAGGTTTTTGTCAAGGCTTGGCTGTCATGCACCTGCTCACCCCACTCCCTTTTGTCGGGTGTCTTGGAACAACTTGGGAACACCTTTTTGTGATATAGGAGAGCCATTCCCAAACACAGCAATAGCAGGCTCTGTGCTGACTTTTGCATATGCAAAGCATTGGATGTGCCTGATGAAGAAGAAAACTCAGAAGTTAGTCACAGGCACAGATGATTCTAACCACCCTTCGGAGCTTGAAACTGGTATTGCATCAAGTTAAGGGGAAAAAAAAAAAAAGGAAGTCGCATAAGATTCAGGATGGAGATTGCACTCCACGTGAGTAGCCCTATGCAATCTGACTGCAGATGGGCACTGACACTTGTTTTAAGATGAACTGAGTGCTGTTTATGATTTTGGCATGGTAACCGTATATGCTAGATGGCTTCAGGCGTTCATTGAACGGTTTAACTGGAAAAGCATTAAGGCCTATTTTGAATGGACTTCAGCTGTATAAGAGCAGTGTGAAGAGAGCTTTTAAAGTGTAATTTAGCTTCAGTATTTGAATGTTAAACACCGCTTTTCATGGGGATGCCGACTGTCACTTTTTCTTCCTACAGGCTACATCACAAAGTATCAAAATATTTAAAATGACAGTCAGCCCTCCTAATCGGATCTGTGTTTTAACATCCCCAAGCTGAATGGTGCTTTTAAAGGCTACACTAAAGCTGTTTGAAACTTGTCAAAATTTACAAAATCTTTGCAAATGCTTGTTCACACTGCTGTTATACAGGCTGAAGCTGGTCTAAACTTGGTCTTAGGGCTAAGAATTCTAGGTTTTTCAATCTATAAAGCCATTACAGTATATGGTATAAAGTTACCAACAAACAGCACTGCTGACTTAATGCACAGTAGGGTAAAAGTAGTAATAGTACAATTGTAGCTACAATATCCAAGGAAGGGAAGGAGAAACAACTCAAAGGTCCCAAATGTTGCATTCTTCCATACTGTATGTACCTGATTGTTGGATGTGTGAACACATTCCAAATATGAGCCTGTTGGTGACATAAGTTTGACATACATCTGAGGTCATTCTGCATTTGACAGGTGCCTTTGACCCCCTTTTTGTGCTGCGTCAAGCCAATTTTTAATTACCACAGACTTGTATGTGAATGTAAACCACGGTCGACCACCCCCTCCTCCTTAATAAACTACTCTCCCTTGGCATCAGAGACACCGTTCTCTCTTGGTTCTCGTCCTATCTATCCCAACGCTCCTTCAGCGTTTCCTACAGCGGTGCCACCTCACCTTCCCTCCCCCTCTCTGTTGGGGTCCCCCAGGGCTCTGTCCTTGGACCCCTTCTCTTCTCCATCTACACCTCCTCCCTTGGCAAACTCATACACTCCCACGGCTTCAATTACCACCTCTACGCTGATACTCAAATCTACCTATCTACCCCTCACCTCACCCCCACATTCTCCGCCCGCATCACTCACCTCCTAAACGACATCTCTGACTGGATGTCGCTCCATTTCCTCAAGCTCAACCTCTCCAAAACCGAGCTTCTCGTCTTTCCCCCTTCCTGCGCCCCCCCATCCTTTCCATCACTACCAACAACACCACCATCTATCCCGCCCAGCAAGTCGAGGTCCTTGGCGTCATTCTGGACTCAAACCTTTCCTTTCAACCTCATGTCAAATCACTTACAAACACATGCAGGCTCCACCTCCGGAACATCGCCAAGATACGCTCCTTCCTTACCCCAGACACTACTAAACTACTCGTACACTCCCTGATTATCTCACGCCTTGACTACTGCAACTCCCTCTTCACCGGCCTACCCCAGTGAAAACTCTCCCCGCTTCAGACCATCCTGAACTCAGCGGCCAGACTCATCCACCTCACCAGCCGCTCCACCTCTGCCACCCCCCTCTGCCTCCCCATTGCTCAACGCATTAAATTCAAACTGCTCACTCTGACCTATAAGGCCATTCACAACACTGCCCCTAACTACCTCACCGACCTGATTCCCAGGTACCACCCTACCCGTACCCTTCGCTCTTCACAGGACCTTCTTCTATCTTGCTCCCTGGTCTCCTCCTCCCATGCACGACTGCAAGACTTCTCCAGGTCCTCCCCCATCCTCTGGAACTCACTACCCCAATCCATCAGACTGTCACCTTCAGGCGCTCCCTGAAAACCCATCTCTTCAGGGAAGCCTACCCCACCCTCACCTAACAGCCGCTGCCCTTCCCTCCTCCTACCACTCCATCCCCCACAGCCATTTCCTCCTGTACCTCTACCCCCTCCCTCCTAGATTGTAAGCTCGAAAGAGTAGGGCCCTCTTACCCCTTGTGTGTTGTTTGTTGTTACTGTACTGTTTCATGTATTGTCCCCCCCTCTATTGTACAGCGTTGAGCAAACCCTTTGGCGCTATATAAACTCAATAAAATAAATAAACCCATCTGATGCTAACAAAAGCCAGTCAACACAGTACCTAAAATGTGTGGGGGGGTTTCTTCCTGAAATGATTGGCTTAATGTTAAGTGAATGAACATCTAGATGCAAATGGTGCTATGTGTTGTTCCCCCTTTAAAGCCTAAAGAGCGGCACAATGGCTAGGTGGGTAGCACTTCTTCTGCATTGAAGCACCTGGACACGTGAATGAAGTTTGCATGTTCCCCTCATGTATGCATCCAGGTGCTCTGGTGTCCTCCCACACTCCAAATACATGCTGGTAGGGTAATTGGCTCCTGTCTTAATTAGCCCTATTATGTATGCATGTGAGATGGGGACTTTAGACTGCAGTGTATAAATTGTAGTTCTATATAAAATGTATGTAGTAAATGAGCAGTTAGATATGCTGGCTGTATTAGCTTTCCTTCTTCCCTTTTTTTTTTTTTTTTTTTTTTTTTTTTTTTTTAGGCTTTCCCTTACTTTTCACTTGGTGATCCAGCCAGCAAGTCATCTTTTTCAAAAGAACAAGCTCTCTTGCAGATATAGCAGTTACAGGGATGAGACAAACCATTTACCACTGACAGGAGCGCATACAATGATCAGGATTTATTTATGTAAAACTTTTTATCCTAAAAGGAAAGAACTGCTGTTACTGCTTTTAAAGTTCCACTCGCACTGTAAAAAGTCAGCAGCTACAAAAGCTATAGCTGCTAACTTTTAAACAGCCACTTACCTGTTCCACGATCTCGCGTTGTCCTCCCCACAGCCCATTTTACCAGCCGTCTGCTGTTACAGGCGCTGGCATCTTCAGTGTGGGCACCCAGCTGTGACAGCTTTCAGCTTCACAGCCAGGTGCCCACTGCGCATGTATGAGTAACGCTGTGCTTCCTGAATGGCCCCGTAGTCTTCTGGGACCTGTCATGTGTCCCAAAAAGACTACGGGGAGGGGGAGGATGAAGTCCGCTTCTGATCACCTAGGCGATCACAGAGGAAGTTTGAGCGGGTACCTGTCCATTTCGGATACCCGTTCCACCAAAGATGCCAATACTTAATGGAGAGCGGGGGATCAGACTTTAAAGCGAAACTTACCCTTTTGGGTGGAGCTCTGCTTTAAGAGTGAGCTGAAGTTTGGCGTTTAGATGTACTAGCAGGTTTAGATACATTAACTCTCGCCTTTCTCCAGACTGACAATCTTGCTGTCCAAAAGTGTCCCTGTGTTCCTTCATCCAGAGTGAGGGCAGATCTAATGGTTGGTAAGCTGCAATATGTTACATTTTTGGTTTAATACCACTTTATTGAAAAATTAGTTTACCCCACCTTCATTGTGCAGAGAGGATTAAGGCTCTCTACTTACTGTTGTGGGACTGTTTTTTTTTGTTTGGTGTGCGTGCGGTGTGTGTTTTTTTTTTTTTTTTTTTTTTTTTTTCAGAAAACTTCTGACTCCGCTGACACAATGCCAAACGCAGTGTAAAAAGGGAAGTTTTGTCCATTTCCAGTGTGTAAACAGTTGTTAAGGCATAACTTCCAGCTGATGCATGCAACAAATCCACTGAAAGGAAGAAAAACATGAAGTAACAGTCTATTGCCTTTTTAAATGTGTTTGCATTTATTATATTTGTAAAAAAGATTAGTATGAATGTATTATGTCATAAAAATACTTTTTTTTTTTTTTTTTTTTTTTTTTTTTTTTTTTTTTGCCCATGTATAGTTTTCAATTCTATACACCATGTGCATGGGAGCACATTTTATAACCTAAGGCAGTCAATTCTTCACAATGATGCTTCCTGCAACGCCTTTCCCCAACAGCTTGCTCACTCAGAAATAAATCTGCATTATCATCCCTATCTATTGAGCGGGGAGGCCATCCAGAAAGTAGTATAGCTGAACCATAAATTGGTGGCTTTGTCTACCTGGCTGTGATGAGAAGCACAAGAGTAGGCATATATACAGACAAAGCTGTTGAAGGGTACAACAATTCTTATTTATTTCAACTGCTTATCCAGACTTTTGCCTGAGGTTCCACTTATTGAGACTAGCCGCTAAGCAGTTTTTGTTCATAGGCCAGGAACTGCCTGCTGAGGGGTTTGTGATCAAGATGCAGCATGGTGTGGTTGCGGCAGAGAACACACACAGGTGGATTGTGGTTAACTGCATTGTAAACATTCCAATAAGGTACAACTGGGCCCAGAAGGAGAGCAAAGCCGTCCAGAACCACTTTGAAAACACAACAGCAATCCTGCAATTAGAGCAACTCTGACAGCTTCTGCAACGAGGAGTGGAAGTGTGGCCTGGCCGGTCCAACCCAAATGGGGACACTTCTCTGAAGAGGAAGACTTAGTCCCTGCATTTTCTCTGCCACTGACTGCTTTCCCTAATAGGCAGGGAACCTGTGCCTACTAGCTATTTGCAACAAATGCGTGCCAAATTGGGGCCAGGGGCCTAAATAAGCTCTGTTCTTACCCAAGATAGCCACGGAGGTCATGAGGGGACCAGTGTCTAATCAGGTGACCATAGGTAATCGTGGAGAAATTTGGTTCCCCAAGACTTCCTTCCCCTTCTGTATTGCCACTTTGGTCAAGTGCCACCTACAAAGGGGACTAGATTGCACCTTCCTATGGGTTAGTGCACTTACACTGCTTTTATATGAAGACAGACTTGTGAGTTCAGTGTATTGAAGGTGCCATTTCACTGCTGACATGGGGCACTGCGAAGCAATTTGTGTGTCCTGGGACCAGGATACATGGGAAATGCCAATATGTGCTGGAGGTAGGCTCTCACTGTTGGGAGCACACTGTCTTCCAAAATCAACAAATGGGAGTGTTGATGACTAGTGTCCTCCTGCTGTGCTCGTTGGGTCTTCCTGCTTACCAACATCACTATAAGATGCAGTAGCGAAGGGGAGGTTAGCTGAAGGAACCACTGATCACAGCAATGGCACACAAACCCATAACTCTCTCCCTGCCCTTTAAAATGGAACTTTGTTAGCTCAAGAAGAGTCTAAGGGATCCCTGACTGTTCCAACAGTATACGATACAGCGCGCTATATTTATGCGTCTCTGGTGAGTGCACATTTCATATATTGGCACACCCACCTGAGGATCCATACACTGAGATTTTACATAATCACCTGGCGATTTATCTTGATTATTATCCGGAAGATTTTACTAAGATTTTAATGACATTTTATGTTTCACAAAACATGAGAGGTGCCTGTGCGTTTTTTCGTAAGGGACTATATTCCCATATGTTTTTAGGCATTTTATGATTATAACACATTTACTATTTATGTTTATTTGCCTTTATAATATTTCTTGTTTTTAGCGCTGCACTTTTATTTGAGATATATTATACTGCTTGCAAAAAATCACCACTTGGTTATGCTTCAATTTTAAAGTTACTGTTTGAATATTCCCAGCAAGTTTTTCCAAGTTCACATAGCTAGAGGCTTGCAAAAGGCGGCATTGTGGTGATCTGTTTTGTACAGTGCCAAAGTTTCTTTCTAGCTGTGGTTTGCATAGTATTAATCTAATCTACTTTTTATAAAAGAAAAAAAATATTGGGTAGTTTTGCTGAATATGGGCTTACAATTCTAGCCAGACCACAAAATTCAATCTGCAGTTAAGCAGCTTTGTTTCACAATTTGAAGACTGAAGGTCAAGTGACCCAGCAATAGACTCCAGTACTGGAAAACTTCCTTTAAGCTGAATCCAGCAACCTGTACACTTTTAGTAGCTGCTTTCTCTGTTGGCAATCTAATCTTTCCCAGTAGCAACAGCCTTAGTGATCCCATCTTGATGTTTTCCTCAGCTCTTCTCAAGCTCCTCCTCCACAGGACCTCAAGCAGTAGTGATCTCTGGTGTTTCATCTGACTTTTTTTTTTTTTTTTCCTATCCTCTGCGAGGTGCCAAGAGCCTCAAGCAACAAGACACCCTGGGCAAGCAGGCAGGCTCCTTCTGCTCCAAGCACATGAAAAAGGTCTCCTAGGCCCCTGCCCTAATCCTTTCAGCTACCACACACACACCCTCCCTAGGCTGCATCCTGGGGGAAAAGAGATCACCTGGCCATCAGAAGATATTATACTCTCCCCAAGCATACACCACTGGCAGTAAAACTCCTACTGGTTTGCGAGGGAAAACCTAAGTATTCATAACTCCGTTTTGCTGTAACTTCTCACAAACTATTGCCAGAGGTACCAGTGACTCCTACTAGAGAGTAGAAAGGAATCACAACTCCACTCACTGAGGTTAGAGGATAACCAAATGTAGAGCCCTGATTGATAGAGATGAGGGCTGAGTAGCAGCCTAGGTGCAATAGCTAGAAGGTCAAATTGTGGTCAGTAGCTGATGGGCTCTGCAGGCCAGCCCCTATGGAATTTCTCCCTGTTCTAAGGCTTTGAAGGAAGGCCTGGAGGCAGTGGGTGGATCTGAGAAGTGGCTGGCTTCCACTCTTGAGGGAACCTAGCCAATCCCCCAACAGAAGGCTTTTCAAGGGGATGGGCCACCCTTAAAGGTGTTGGAGCCTGCTCAGCTGAGAGAGAGTTTGCGTGGAAGACAGTGAGGAAGATGTGAGGCTGAAGACAGGAGGCTGTGAGGAGGCCCAATGGGATGGGGCCTACCTGCAGACCTGGAGCTGGAAAGGAGGAAAGCTCAGTTTCACTGGCCCCCAGATCAAGGACCATCTGTATGGTGGGGAAGGAGAGGCCCAGTTGATAGGCGTGGTAGCAGCTACCAACACACCAGCGGTACAGGAGAGAATCTGAGTGAGTACCGCTGCCCCACCTGGGCAGGTAGGTGAAGGCGCATTCTGGTGAGAAACCATATTCACTGCCTGTTTGGGACTGTCCACTTTTAAAGTAATGGATATCAGATCCCCTGTTCAGGGATACCTCCAGATTTCTGGGTGAAGAAACGGTGCTCATATAGGGTCTGGGGTGGTACATTATGAAGATGCTGGCTAGCTCTCCAACATGGATTATGCTGTAGTGAAGGTTTGTAAATGGTTCCAGGAAGTTGTCCTCAGTTAACCAGTTTCCTTGGGCATCCTGTACACCCCTAACGCCATCCCAGTTCAAATCCCCTAAATAACAACAAAACCAAAGTTCAAGGACTGGTCTGACTCTGGAAGCAAGCCTGTATGAAGATACATGTTGCCTGGCTGTGCAGGACTATGGGGGGACCTAATCTTCTAGTGACTAATAGGGGTAGTGCTACTCCAGCATGACTAAATTTAGATGGTAGTACTACTTAGGACAGGGTGCTACACGTGTACAGCATACCTATATATTGCATAAATGCATGTTTCTTCTGCTTTTGTAAATACATGGTAAAGCAATATACACAGAACGTGGACTGCATCACATGTTCTCAGCTAATTATTATTATACAGTATTTATAAAGCGCCAATAGTTTGCTCAGCGCTGTACATTACAAAGGGGGACAGAACATGTGACAGAACAATACCAATACAATGCAAAACATGAGGGGATCGAGGGCCCTGCTCTTTCAAGCTTACAATCTAGGAGGGAGGGGATGGTGGCACAGGAGGAGATAGCTGTGGGGGATGGAGTGGTAGGAAGAGTGGAGGAGGTCGGCAAGTTAGCAGGGGGTGGGGTAGGCTTCCCTGAAGAGATGGGTTTTCAGGGTGCGCCTAAAGGAGAGGAGAGTAGGTGATAATCTGATGGATTGGGGCAGGGAGTTCCAGAGGATGGGTGACACCCTGGAGAAGTCCTGGAGGCGGGCATGGGAGGAGGAGACCAGGGAACTAGAGAGAAGGAGGTCTTGTGAGGAGCGGAGTGTGCGTGCTGGGCGGTACTTGGATATTAGGTCAGTGATGTAGTTCGGGTCAGTATGGTGGACAGCTTTGTACGTCAGCGTTAGGATTTTGAATTTGATCCGTTGCGCAATCGGAAGCCAGTGGAGGGATTGGCAGAGGGGGGTGGCGGAAACGGAGCGGTTGGAAAGGTGAATGAGTCTGGCAGCCGTATTCAGGATGGACTGAAGTGGGGATAGCCAGCGGCGAGGCAGGCCAGTGAGGAGGGAGTTGCAGTAGTCTAGTCGTGATATGATGAGGGAGTGGATGAGCTAATGATATGCCATTGTTGGCTGCCAGTAAAAATTCAGCAGTTGTGCTGCACAGTTTGTCTTCATTGAGTGAAAGAGGATGTTTTTGCCCGATTCACAACAGTGAGGTGGTTTTACAAATGTGCTTTAGCATGCTTTTCAATCTTTTACTGTAGGGATTGACCAACATGTGGTGGACAATAGAATTCCTGGGCAGTCCATTCAGAACAGAGAGTTCTTTTGTTGGTGACATGTCTGGTCCATTATCTAGAAATAAAAATAAATAAATTAAAAATATGCAGACAGAGCAACGGGGAACCGCCAGAGATGTCAGGCATTTTTATGTGTATGAATCTGCATCTAATTTCACAGAGGGAAAAAAAATGTTATCCAAATAGTGGGAGGAATTTTCCGGGATAAATGTTGGTGTTCTGGAGAATAAACTTGTAGCAGATTTTGTAACATTGTGTGTGTTTTATGTTTTCCCCCCACCCCCCAGGGGTGTAACTAGAAATAAGGGCCCCGTGGCAACATTTAAGGTCACCCCAACAGCACGTGTTCATGGTACAGAACCATGTCACATTGGGAGCAGCGACTGTGTCCTTCGAGCTGATGCGATGGGGTCTCCAAACTATGACCCTCCAAGTGTTCAGGAACTGCAAGTCCCGTGAGGCCTTGCAAGACTCTGACAGCCACAGGCAGGACTCGCAGAGGCATGATGGGACTTGTAGTACTTCAACAGTGGAGGGCCATAGTTTGGAGGCCCCTGCTATGGACAACAATGGGACTGCTGACATGGGGATGCATGTAACACCTGCACATCCCTGTGCCAGTAAAACACGGTCCTGCACTGGGCACAAATATAATTGCACTGTGTGAACAAGGCCTTAAATTGATGGGTAAAGCAAAAAGGCAATGGTCAGGTGGTGGAAAAAGTGCTCCATGTCAGTGCTCAATAGGCAAGAGAAAAGCTCCTATGTTGGTGGGAGAAAAGAAAAACCATCTCCATATTGGTGGTTTGTAAAAGGAAAAGCTTAATCGGTGGTCAGGAGGAGGAAATGTGCCTTGGGATCAACAAACAATTCTTCCCTTAAGGTCACCAGAACTACTCGACTTGTTCTTTAAATTTTATTTGCCTTGCTGCATCTATCTTTGACATTGCTAAACTTCGCACTGCCTCTCTCTTCAGCCACCATTGTCAACCCTTTTCATTTTGTATTTGGCCACATTACCTCAGATGGTTCATCTTTATGGTAAATGGGGGTCCATGTGACTGTCAATTGCAGAAGAATATATACTCTTCTTACTGTCTCTGCTGTAAGGAAAAGAGAACACCCTCTAAAACTTCAGAATTCTACTTCCATGATTGCGCTTTTGATCCCCCTCAGTGGTTTCTGACAACCTTACAGCACTATAGGACACCATAAATATGTTTTGGGCAGTAATTTGCAGTAGGGAACCAGGAATCTGACACTCCCAGAAGTGTCAGATTTTGATTGCTCACTCAGTTTCTCATTCTTAAAGCAGAGAATGGCATCATGGCTGGTGGGACAACTGAGTATTAATGCATAATTTAAACCTTTTTATTAATAAAAAAAAAAAGTGACCCCAGACATTTTAGCCATAATGTACTAGTATGAACAGAATGTGGGCACATTATGACAGATTTACCTGTCAAATGATGCCCTCCAGCACTGCGCTGTCAGTGCTCCCACCAGTCCTGGGCACTTCAATTTTCTCCTGGTTCCATCTGTTCAGCTGCTGGGCAGTAGCGATGTCACTCCTGCACATGCGCATGGGAGTCAAATCACCATTGCACAGAGCAGTACTGTAGTGTACCTCAAGTTGCGCATGCCCAGCTCTGTGTACCTTACAGCTGACAGGCAGGTGGAATACCATTTTAAGGAGATTCCCTTAATGAATTGTGTGCTTGGATATTTTAAGATCTCTTTGCCTGCTTAGGCTTTGCTCAACCCTCTATTATATTATTAGCATCACTAGCATAAAATTAGAAGATGAAAAGCATTAGGTGGAGTCTTAACCATCTGTAATTTTTAGTTTTCTCAACCATAATTATTACAACTTTCCCATTTATGAGTAAGTGCTTCATGGGTGTTGGTCAGCTGATAGTAGGATTGCATAGTCAGGGACTTAACAGATCTAGAGTAGTAATCTTACTCACAAAGCTTAGGGCTCTTTTCCTGTCTTTGTTCCTTTTTGGAATTTAATCCCTGACATCTGTCCCCTTGTCACTGGTACAAGAAATGGGATAAAGTCTTTTGAATGTTTAGGAAGCTCTGAGAATAATATTGTGCATTCCCCTGCTCTAAAAAGGGGGGGGTTTGGCTAGAGTTCCACCTTGTTTTGTACTGGACTGTATTGCATTATTGCCAGTTTTAAGAACGTCTTTCATGTTTATTGCACGGCTTGTTGTGTGGTGGTGTTTTTTGATATTTTTTTTTATTTATTTTTTCCTGTTTTTATATAAAACAGAAGCATGTCTTATATCAGTGGGTGGCAGTATGACCTAGCTGTTTTATCCTCCATAATGTAGTTCATCTGTGGCAGATGTTCTGTATGTGGAACACTGTATTTCTGTTTTAAAGAGGTTTATACTTACCTGCTGTGTGGAATTGCACAGACGAGCCTCAAACCTTCTCTTCTATGGCCTGCCAATGCTTTCTGCTCCTTCTTAGTCTGCTCCCCACAACTAATGGGTTTCTAGAGGAGGAGTTTTTTTTTTTTTTTTTTTTTTTTTTTTAGCTGTAAAAACATTCGACCGCTGAAAAATGCAGCAAACCAGCATTTTTGGATTGCGTTTTTTAAAATGACTTTACACAGCTGACTACCAGCATTATTAAAACACCCATTGTTCATGGAGCCTTGAATTATACTTGTTTATCTGTAGCCATCTCTTCTCTACATCCGTTCAAAGTGCTGGTGTCAGAAAAACTTGTCATAAGTGGGGGCAGCACAGTGGCTAAATGGTTAGCACATCCGCCTGGCAGTACTAGGGTCGTTGGTTCAAATCCCACCCAAGGCATCACCTGCCTAGAGTTTGCATGTTCTCCCTGTGCCTGCGTGGGTTTCCTCCCACACTACAAAGACATGCTGGTAGGTTAATTGGATCCTGTCTAAGTTGTCCCTAGTATGTGTATGTATGAATGTGAGTTCGGGACCCTAGATTGTACACCCCTTGAGGGTTAGGGACTGATGCAAATGTAATATGTGTAAAGCGCTGCATAAATGGACAGCGCTATGTAAGTACCTGAAATAAAATAAAAATAACAAGTGGGAGGCACATATGCAAACTGTTGTAATTCCTACACCGTTCACCTGATTTGGATGTAAATACCCTCAAATTAAAGCTGACAGTCTGCAGTTAAAGCACATCTTGTTTGTTTCATTTCAAATCTATTGTGGTGGTGTATAGAGCCAAAAATGTTAGAATTGTGTCGATGTCCCAATATTTATGGACGTGTGTGTGTGTGTGTGTGTGTGTGTGTGTGTGTGTGTGTGTGTATGTATGTATGTGTGTGTATATATATATATATATATATATATATATATATATATATATATATATATATATATGTGTGTATGTGTATGTGTATATATATAATTTATTATAATATAATATAATTTTTTTTTTTTTTTTTTTTTGCTCATTACATGAAAGTAAGATTAACCATATGTTGGATTACAAAATCTTCAGTTTTTCTTAAATTAGCTGATGCAAAAATGAATACACCCTACAACAAAAACGACTACATCCAGTATTTTGTATGACCTCCCATGATTTGCAAGGACCGCACCAAGTCTTCTAGGTATGGAATGAGCAAGTTGATGACACATTGCAATGTCTGTGTTTTTTTTTTTTTTTTTTTCCTATTCAAGAACAACCTCCTTTTAGAGCCTGGGTGCTGGATGGAGAATGATGCTCAGCTTGTCTCATCAGAATACAATCGAACACCTATGGGGAATTCTGAAAAGGAAACCTACTTGGCCACTGACTCACTTTCACCCTTTTCTATAGGAATGCAACAATGGCCTTGTGTGTTTTGGATCATCGGCACGTTGAAAGTGCACAACGACCAGGGCACGTGATGGTAGCATCTTCTCTTTCAATATAGATCTGTACATCTGTGAATTCATACCATCAAGGAAATTGAGCTTCCTGACACCAGTAGCTCTCATGCAGTCCCATAGGATAGTGCCACCACCATGTTTCACTAAAGGCACCATGCCTATTTTTTTTTTTTTTTTTAGCCTCTGTTCACACTATGAATCGTGCCCACCCCCCCCCCCCCCCCCCAAGCTTCATCAGAACTAAGAGCTTGCCTAGTACCTGTACTAATCTCTATTCCAGTAGATGTCCCCCTCACATGGCACAGACTTGTCAACCACAAACAACTTTTTTTTACCCCCTCCTGTCCAGTCTGACGTCCTCTTAGCAGTTCTTTAAAGCCCAGGGAGGTGGCAAGGATCGGCAATCATGTGACCACTGTGATTGGCTATAACAGTTGTCACATGATCGGAACCCAGTCCTGCCAGCTCAGATGTTTACTTGGGACTGAGAGCTGTTTTCAGCAGCTTGGTCTTTGTGCTGGGAGCCCTCTCAGCGCCACGTATGTGCGGCATATGGGTGTTGCCGCAAATATGGATTACAGGGACTTAGAGGTTAAGGATCCAAAAATACCTGGATGTTTAATTCCATGTTCAGGCCACAAGGGGCCAAAGTACCTAGCTTGTCATTTAACATATTTTCCTTTTATGGAAAGACAGTGTTAAAGCCCTCCCTATTTGTGGTGGGAGATTTAGGACACATTTCTCTTTAACTTGCAGGCCTTCTGGTCTGCAGTCATTTTGTCCAGCAAAATGTAGTGCCAAGGGACTGTCATCCTTATTCTTAATACTCCTAATATTCTTAATACTAATATGTCTGCCAGTGTAGACCCTTAGCTGCTGCTTGGTTTTTCCAGTGTAATATTTATTGCATGGACATTCCAGCATATAAATCCAGTGGCTAGTAGAACAGTTGATGAATTGCTGGATCCTATAGACCAGTGGTAGCGAACCTATGGCATGCATGCCGCAGTGAGCACGCAGAGCCCTATGTTGGCACACTAGCAAAGTTGCCCCAGCAGCCGAGCATCAGATAGCGGCGCACATACGGGCCAATGCACATGCTCAGAAAGCAGTAGCGGCACCAGGCGATGACATCACGAGCTGCGACTCATCCAAGCTTTCGCCTGTGCTGCCAAGGAAAATACATTTTTTTTTTAATCTATATACATATAAATAAATTGAATATATATTAGATATATTTGCTTGGACTGGCTGTGATTTTTAGCAGAGGCCTCACAAGGTAGGAAATGCACTCTGTTGCTTTTTTCAGAGCAAGCCAAAAGTGGTCAGTCGAACAATGCCCTTTTGAGTTGGTGGTCAATGGAAATTTGCCCCCCCCCCCCCCCCCGTGCTGGTGGTCAGTGGAACTGTTTAAAATGCTGTATCATTGAAAGCTCTGTTGTGTTTCTTTTAAGACAGAAGATGTTCATGTATGAGTTGTCTAGGTTTTTTTTTTTTTTTTTTCCTTTTCTAAACTAAAACCTCCAGTATTCGGGTTTAATTGCAGTGTTGGCACTTTGTGATAAATAAGTGGGGTTTGGGTACTTGGTCTCTAAAAGGTACAGCATCCCCTTTAGAGTGGTCTGTACTGGCGAACACATCAGTCCTGTCCACGTAAGAACAAATTTGACAATGTTCACATGGGTACATCCCCTTTTAGTGGTGGTAAGTTGGACATCCAATTCCCATTTGAGTTTCATCAAAATTCAGTGTGTACAAAATAGGCATGAAGGTTCCAGGCATGTCCACTACCATCAAAGTTCTTGGACCAACTACTTTAGCCAGTTGTGGGCATCATGTTAATATGTCAATGTTTTGCCAAGAACATTCCTGAACACCTCCTACTGTGCACCATATTTGGTAATAACCCTTATGGGGTTGGATGGTTCCTTTTTTCTCCTTCCACCCCACTCATGGCAAGCAACCCCTCCCAATCAATCAAGTGCTTTCTTTCTGGCTTTAATCTTTCTGTGAGAAGAGCCCCTCTCATAAAACCTTCTGTACATATTTGTAGCTTCCTCTCTAAATTCTTCAATGCGGGTACAGTTCCTGCAAATTGGCAGCAAAGGTTGCACTGGGATGCCTCGTACAAGGGACCTTGGGTGGTGGCTGTTAGCCTACAGGAGTGTGTTGGCAGCTGTTTCCTGTATAGTTTTTCTATTGCCCTGGATTGATGCAAGCCCTTACAGAAAGGTTTGTCTTTGTAAAAATTATAAGGTAATCTAATGTGCCACTCGTTTTTGATTTTAATTTCAGCATAAAGCTGTGAATTTCCTCAGCCAAGCCCTTCCACAGTAACAAAATGTTGTCAATGTACCTCAGCCATATAGCCACATGGCTGAGGTAAACCACCTCCTCCTCCCTTAAGCCTAGGTGAGGGCCAGCATAGGCCGGGGCCCTAGGGATCCCATGGAGGAACCTCTTGCATGCTGGTAGCCAACTCCCAAAAAGTGAAAAATTGAGAGCAAGCCCAAGTAGTTACAAAATTCAATCTGTGTCCCCATTAGGGGAAGTTAACTTCCAGGAAGTGGGCCAACCCCACGAGGCCTGTATGGAATCAACCTGTAGAGAAACCTCCATGTTAACACTAATCAAAAGGGACCCTTCTAGGGCCTTTGCCTACCATATTTTCTAAAGTACACCATGGGTATCCTGTACATACGATGGGAGTTTCACCACAATACCCTTAATAAGAGTATCCATATATTTGCCAACCTTCTCAAGTGGTCCCTTGATGGCAGAAACTATTGGTCTTCCCAGTTGGTTGTGGGGGCACTTATGGATTTTTGGAATGATATAGGTGAGTGTTCTATTCACCCTCCTTCAGGTAATCCTATTCCTTCTTGCAAATCTAACCCACCTTGAGAGCCAACAGTAATTTTATAATTAAAAAAATGGACATAGGTCGCACCCGCATGTAAACAGTGTTAGCAACATACTTGTGAGGTATTGCCAAAAACATTATAGCAAAAGCAATATTTCTAGTGCTAGACCTCCTCTATAACTCAAAACTACTAACCTGTATAATGTTTAAACCATTGTCTATGCAGATTTAAGTACCTTAGTTTGGCGCTATTCAATGAGAGTGCACAATATTATAGCTTGACAAGTTGGGGGGGGGGGGTGTATATACACTGCTCTAAAAAATTAAAGGAACACTTAGAACACACATCAGATCTCGATGGTGGAAAATATGCTTGATATCTATGCTGATATGGACTGGGTAATGTGCTAGGGACATAAAGATGCCCCATCATTTGAGGGAAATGAAGATTATCAACCTACAGAGGACTGAATTCAAAGACACCCCCAAAAAATAATGCAGCAGGCTAGTCCGTGTGTTTTTTTTTTTTTTTTTTTTTTTTTTTTTGTTGTTGTTGTTGTTGAAATTTATTGCCGCAAAATGGTACTCCAGTTTGTAGGGCCCCCACGTGCTTGTATGCATGCCTGACAATGTCGGGGCATGCTCCTAATGAGACAACAGACTGTGTCCTGGGGTATCTCCTCCCAGATCTGGACTAGGACATCACTGAGCTCTTGAACAGTCTGAGGTGTAACCTGGTGGCGTTGGATGGACCGAAATATGCTATCACAGAGGTGTTCTATTGGATTTAAGTCAGGCGAGCGTGGGGGCCATTCAGTGGTATCAATTCATCCTCTAGGAACTGCCTTCATTCTCACCATATGAGGACCGGCATTGTCATGCACTAGGAGGGACCCACTGCACCTGCATAGGGTCTGACAATGGGTCCAAGGATTTCATCCCAATACCTAATGCCAGTCAGGGTGCCATTGTCTAGCCTGTAGAGGTCTGTGCCCCCTCCATGAATATGCCTCCCCAGATCATCACTGACCCACCACCAAAAACGGTCCTGCTGAACAATGATACAGGTAGCATAACATTCTCCAGACCCTTTCATGGCTGTCACATATGCTCAGGGTGAACCTGCTCTCATCTGTTTAAAGAACAGGGTAGCAGTGGCAGACTTGGCAATCCTAGTGTTCAATGGCAAATGCCAAATGAGCTCTATGCCAGGCAGTGAGCACAGGGCTACTAGTCATTAGAACCACATTCCCTCACTTCTCATTTTTCTTTATCATGAGGTTTGGGGCCTCTTTAAAGCAGAACTTCACTCTCCAAACTAACACTGATTTACTTTTGTTTTTTTTTTTTCTTTTTAAATGCTGCTAATATTAGTAAGTAGATGGGAAAGGTATACTATATTTACATGTGTTAAACATTTTATTTCACATTTCTTCAGTTATTTCCTGCTTCCATGCCTTGGCAAATGTCATACATCCCAGCAGTCTTCAGGTGTGGAGGAGGGGCTTTTCTTGGCTAAGCACACCTTGCCTACATGCCTAAGATAAGATGGATTCCAGGAAGTAAATGTTACTGCCCTTATTCAAGATGGCCACAGCCACAAATGCTAGGGGGTATATTTCACCGTGCTTTTTCAGCAAAATAAAGTATAGAGACATGGATGGGGGAGTTTGCTACTCGCTCATTTAGTAAATTGTGGAGTTATCCTGTCCCAAGTGTGGACCACACCTTGACTGTTGGTGCTTGGAATGTTGTCCCCTAAGCTGGAAAATGACTGTAATTTCACAGTAAGCATTTCTAATTGTAGCACTACACCCTTAGGGATTGCTGATAAATTTGGGTCCCCCTATAGTTTTGCATAGCCAGTTAATCAGCAGTTTCCATACAAGCTTTCATCCGGAGACAAATTTTAGTCCTTGAGCATTTGGTTTTATTTTGAGGGGATTAGAACATGGATGGGGTAAGGGGTGTATAGGATGCCCAAGGGAGCAGATATCTGAGGACAACGTCCTGAACTATTCACAAGCTTCCCTTCTTCAGCAACACAGTTTCTGGAATGCTAGCCAGCATTTCCTAGTTGTACCACCCCAGACCGTAGATTAACTCTTCACCCAGAAATCTGGAGTCTTTCTTCCTGAGCAGGGGGTCTGGCTCTTGTTTCTTTAGCGTGCACATTCATTAGCAGGGGGCTAATCTGGTTTCCCACCAGGGTGCTCCTTTCCCTATCTGCCCAGGGGGTGCAGGTGTACTTGCTCAGACCCTCTCCTGTACTGCTTGCAGGATGGCTGCTGCAACCAGGCCTATCAGCTGGGCTGCTCCTTCCCTGCCATACTCTCTCTGAAGGCCAATGAGTTCTGAGTTTTCCTCCTCTCTGGCCCCAGGCTTGCAGGCAGGCACCATCCCACTAGGCCTCCTGGCAGCCTTCTCCACCAGCCTCACATCTTCCTGCTCCATGCTCTTCTCCTCACTCATGCTACAGAGCAGTCTCTTCCACTCTTAAAGGAGTCCCAGCCCATTGCCAAGCCTTCTGTTGGGGATTGGCTGAGATCCCTCAAGAGTGCAGCCAGCCACTCCTTGGATCCACCCTTTTGCTTCCAAGGCCCTCCTCTGAAAGCCTCAGAGCAGGGGGAAATTCCAAAGGGACTGGCCTGCAGAGTCTCTGTCCTTACCAGAATTTGACCCCTCTGGCTATCTCACCTGAGCTGCTAATCAGCTCCTGACTAACAATTAGTATCTAGCTCCCCCTAGCTAAATTAGGAGGGTGCTATGTAATGTTTTGCATAGAGTTTTTTTAAAATCGGCAATAGAATTTTATTCTTTATAAAATGCTTTATTTAATATTTTCTTCTTTTACACAGACCAATGAACTGGAAGCTGCCAACAATGGTTTCTCTGACTGCATGTGACTAACGCATATAGCCACAACCTTCTGGCATCACTTACTCAGGTTTGTTCTATTTAATACCCTATTAACGTTTCCTAAACAATTGTTTAGAAAGTGTCTTGGATACATAGTTTTAAACTTAAGCTGATCTCCAAAGCAAACCGCTGAATGTGCAATAGAAATGCATATGTGTGTGAAAGACTAAGTCCAAAAAATGTGCATTAAAGGATAAGCTCACCTTTTGTAACATGTTGCATGTTACACCCATATTCAGGGTGTAACATGTTACCGGTCCCTGCTTTGACAGCTAGTGTGTGATCATCTTCCCCCTCAATAGCTGTCAAGTTTTAAGAAAAAAAAGAGGAAAAAAAAAAGCCGTGCAGGGCTCCACCCGCCTGTCCGTGTCACTCACTCAGTCCTCTTTGACAGACTACAAGTCCTGACAGCCTTAGCAGCCGTTGGCTTGTAGTTCTCAGTGAACTACCATGGCGCTGTGGTAGTTCATTCATTGTATTTGTCAGTATATCTGCTTGCCTGTACATCCCATATGAGAAAACAGGTATGACAGGTCTGCAGGAGACCTGCATGGCACCAGCAATCTGCTGGTGCAATGGTTTACAGGCGAGTCCAATAAATAATGCACATTTTATTTGCAAAAAAAAGTGCATTTATTGTATTTAACTAAAAGGCGACCTTATCCTTTAATTGTTGCAAATAAACTTGCAAAGCATTGCAACGACAATCGTGGGTGCGAAGCACAGGCTGCTGCAGACTCTTCCTCCAGCTCTGTCTCCGTAGAGAGCTACAAATTCATGTTCCGTGACCTGCAGATTGTACTTTTAGTTTGATCATTCATAGATCTGTGCAGACAGAATGCAATGACAGCTCCTGCAGGGGATGTTGGGTGACCACATGGAGCAAAATGTGTTTAAATATTTTCTAATTTGCAGCAATTTTTTTTTTTTTTTGTGTGTGTGGGGGATTGGACAATAAGAGCATTATTGAAACCTACTATCAAGGGGATCGCTAAGGAAGATAATTGAATGAAGTGATGTACTTCTTTTTTTTTTTTTTTTTTTTTTTTTTTTTTTGTCATATTCAACCACAGAAACCTATTTAGATGTAATGTGTCAAGTAGTGAGGATTTTGCTGTCTGTATGAATAGTGTCTGTATGAGCAGCACTGCTCATATGTCTTTAACAAGGGAGCCATAGTTAAATGATGTATGTAATTTTTGGCTCCTGCTATTCTACAGGAAATACCAAAGTGTACACAGTCCAGTATTTTATACATGTCCCATTCCAGCCTCAAAAATATCCATTTTATCTGCATTTGGTTTGTGAATTTAAAATATTCCTTAAACAGACACTACATTTTCCCTAATGATCTTCTAATCCTATTGTTTAGCTCAGATTTTGTTTGTATTTCTTTGTCCTTCTTGCTGCAGCCCTGAGAATATTGAATAAAAATATTTCTGAGATTCTATAGAAATCTAGTATACTGTATTGCATGTACTAGGGAAATGGTATTGGTTGCCTTGAAATGTTTTTATATCTGCAATCCTCCTTCTCTTTTTTTTTTTTTTTTTTTTTTTTTCCTCCCCTTTCCATGTCTGTTTGCATGAATGTGGGTTTTTATATTGTACAGTGCAAGGAAAAGTATGTGCACCCCAATGGAATTGACTGGCAAATTACTGCAGAAAACAGTTCATTGCAATGGTGTTCACATACACCAAAAGCTCTTGTATGAAGCCAGGGGAACGCTGCTTCCATGCCCTGTACTGCGTCACCCTCATGGAAGATCAGATGCCGAACTCCAGCAGGAGTTTGTCCTATGCTCAACAGACTGCACAAGTCTAAATCCAACTTTATGCATCTGGAAAACATTACAAGGATCCTTGCCTGGGACCCTACCAGTGCATGACATGGCATAGTTTTTACAATATCAACCTAACAACGAAGGGTGAGAGAGGGTCACCTAAAAGGTGACCCAAAGCAAAGTAGTAGAGATGCCCCCTTTTTTTATCAGTAAAGACTAGTCAAGCCAAAAGAAGAGGTGACTTGCAGTTTCATTTCTTGACAAGAGACAAGGACGCTGCACTTTGGCAAGACCAATCATTTCCTCAAAATGTTCTTAATCTCAAAAATTAAAACTAATTTTCATCCAAAAGCCTGGACTTACTCTAAGTGCAGCCATATTTTTCCATAGAAAAACTTAATTGGTACTTATTTAGAGTGTTTGAGTTTTTAAATGTGATACACAAAGCGTCATAGAAAAGCTTCTTTACCTGATTAAGCCAAATCCTCAATATTTGTCTTGCATGCTTCCCCCATCCAGACACTGCGGCTCACAGTTGGAGAGTTTCAGCATCAGGGGCAGGTACTGTCAATCCAGAAAGCAGCGGGTGGGTCTAGGTGTTGATTGACAAGCCACAGGTTTGTGAATCAGCTGTGCCAATGCTCTCTGCAACACTTTTTTTTTTTTTTTTTTTTTTCCCTCCCCATCCCACTGCCTACATGAGTGGCAACTCTGCTCTGAATTTTGAAACCGTGCAGCTTTGTTGCCACACAATCACAGGAAGCCACTTTAGTCAGACTTCACTGGCGGGCTCAATAGATATTTTTAAGACTGTGTGCAGTGGAACTAGGTAAAAACTGTACGTGTGGAAGCGCTTAAATTTAAGTGCTGCTGCACATACAGGTATTTGATAATATCATACAGGAGACCATAGTTCAATTTTTTTTTTAATTGTTATTTTATAGTATATTGGAAGTACTGGGTTACTGTCTTTTTTTGTAAATCTGTGTTGCTCTTTGCAGTAGTTTATGAAATAAACCCAATTATTCTAGAGGATATTCAATCTATGTAAATTATGTATGCCTAGTTTTTCCAGTTTAGAAGATGCAGCTAGAGGATATCTAAAAACAAGAACAATAAAGTAACATATTGCAGTTTTACCAGTCTTTAGATATGAGGGCCACATTTAAATTTTTTTTTTTTTTTTCCCAGGCTAAAAACATTTTGAGGGAATACAGAAATTGCCTGTTATTATTGCCAAGTCCTTGTTTCCTGTTGCAAATTGCAACTTTGGACTTGGCTGGTCCTTTCTGATGCAAAGAGGTGGCTCTAAGACTGATAGGGATGTTGCTAAGCTGCTGTACTTTGTTGTTAGCAGCTGTCTGGATGAGCTTGCACTAAAAAGTCCTTGGCTCCTTAGTTCAGATTGCACCAATCCTTCCCTCACAGTAGAGGTATTGGTGTTCTTTTAAGTAAAAATGGAAGTCCTTTAAAAAAAAAAAACTATTGGTACCCCTAATGAGTTAGTGTTTGAGGGACTTTATTAAACCGTGTAAAGGTCAGTTCCAACCAAACTGAATGTTTGTTTTTTTTCATGGGTGTTTTCAAGATGGAGGAGAAGAGAAGAAATTTTTTAAGTCAAGGTCACTGGTTCCCTGAATAGCTGTCACATGTTTTTTCCCACCTTTTTTGAGGGATTTTTCATGTTGTATAATAAACAAATAACTGGGAAGTCCAGCAGTTTGAAAGTGACCACTTTTTTAATACTGATTGGGAGAGTAAGCGCACACAAACTACCATTGTAATTCAAAGATCTAGTAAACCATTCAGCTCACCAATGGTTTCTCTGTAATGGAAATGCCAACTTCTGCTGCAGATCCATACCCTAGCCATTACATGCTGGTGTTACCCACCCTTGCGCTTTTTACTATTGATTGGGAGACTGAACACAAAAACCTACCATATAAAGAACTGACAGGCAACACAGCTGACCAAAGCTTACTCCATAATGGAAATAATTTCTTGTAGACCTCCTGCTCTCTAGCTCCCTTGACACCTCGTCCCATGCTTGCCTCCTGGACTTTTCCCGAGCATCTCCCATCCTATGGAACGCCCTACCCCAATCTGTCAGGTTATCTCCTACTCTGCCCACTTTTTATATGACCATTGAAAACCCTTTTCTTCAGAGAAGCCTATCCTACCGCCACCTAAAAAAAACTGTATTTCCACTTTCTCAATCAGCTCATCCCCCACAGTTAAGACCTTTTTTTTTGTATCACTCGATCCTCCCTTTTTAGATTGTAAACTCTAATGAGCAGAGCTCTCCGATTCCTCCTTTATTGAATTGTATTGTAACTGTACTGTTTTGTTGTAAAGTGCTGTGCAAACTGTTGGTGCTATAATATAATGGTGCTTGTATAATATATCTGTGGTTTTGTGTATTTTTAAACAAAACTTGAGAAATCCAAAGCAAATTTGGCTCCATTACAGATCTGAATTTTGTAATACATTCAGGATACCAAAGACCTACAGTTGCAAATCTAAATCTAGTTTTAAAAAGAATAGTTTTAAAGGGGGTGTTCTGCATAAATAGAAGCTGCACGTTTTACATTTTCATAGTGCACACAAATAGTTTGTGTGAAAGTACCAACTTTGAGTTGGTCATAAAGTCTAACTAATGTAAAGTGTGGCTGCAATTACATTTTTTTCCTTTTTTTTTTTTTTTTTTTTTTTTTCTTTTTTGGATTATTATAGCTCATTATTCACCCTCTACAAGCAAAAAGTCATCTCTGTTCTGTGGGGGCTTGGAGGGACAGTCTCCTGTGTACACAATGAGAGTTCAGTCCCAGGTCATTAAAACCATATGGATTATTTCATCCTACAGACATGGCTTTTGAAACTTGTTTTGAGTAAAATGAAGAGGAGTAAAGGAGTCCTTTTCCAGTAAATTGAATGTTTGGCTTTTTTATTCTAACAATGTAATGATGGAACATTGAAAACCTTTTTGTCTGAATGTTTTTGTAGCCTGATTTCTTTTTCTGCTGCTATCCTTTTTTTCCTGTTTTGGTTTTCTTGCTGATTCGAAGTGTCATAAAAACATTTATGCTGTCACTTGATACCCCTAGTACCATATAGACCAAGTATCTCCAAACCTTTTTAAACAAAGGGCCAGTTTACTGTCCTTCAGACCTTTTTAGAGGGGTCACAATGTGGCCACCAGGGATAGAAAATGTCAAAGCATCAGTTGGAGTGAACAATACCCCATCCTTGGTGTCATTTGGAGGAAATTTGCCCCATCATTGGTGTCATTGGGCCCCACTGTTGGTGTCATTAGTAGGAATATTGCCCCATCCTTGGTGTTATTGGTAGGAATAGTGCCTCATCACTGGTGTGATTGGGAGAAATTGTGCCCCATCATTTTGATGTCATTGGTAGGAATAGTATTCCATCATTGGTGTGATAGGGAGGAATTGTGCCCCATCATTGGTGTCATTGGGCACCATTGTTGGTGTCATTGGCAGGAATTGTGCCCCATTGTTTGCGAATGAAATGGTGCCCCAAGGGCCAGATAAAGGCACGCAAAGGGCTGCTTTCAGCCCCCCGAGCCACAATTTGGAGACCACTGATATAGACTAACAGATGCTTTTACAGGCTGAAAAAATAAATGCCTGTAAAAGTGGCGTTTAAGCCCAGTGTACATGAAGCTTAAGGCTTGGTTCACACTACTGCGACCTGAAAGTCAAGCGACTTAGTGTGACTTCTATTTGCTGGCAACTTGATGCGCAACTTTCATACCATGTGACTTTGCCTGGGTAATTTTCCTGTAACATCAGATCCAAATCACATCAATGTAGATGAGGATCTGACTTGGAGGTGGCACAAGTCGGATAAAAGTTGTAATATAGGAACCTTTTTCTAAAGTCTAAGCGACTTCAGTAGTGCAAATTAAGACAGCTGTCATTGACTAACATGGGATTTCATAAGTCATGCCACTTGGGGTCTCCAAGTCGCAGCAGTATGAACCAAGCCTTAGTGGTGCACTGACCCCTCCTGCAGTGTACCAGGAAAGGGCATTTAGTTTGCACAGAAACTCTACCTCATGCTGACATTTTAAGCATCAAGGGTGTAGAAGATGTGACAAAGGTGGGTCAGACCACTGACCTTTTCACCAACTTGTGATAAATAACTGGTATACTTTGCACCACGCTGTCACTGATATGCAACAATCACTCTCTCAGCCTCACGCTACACACAGATTTTCCAGCCTGCGGGACCACAATCTAAGTGCCAACAGACTGAGAGTGATTGTCACTGGGTTTAGTTAAAATTAACTCTTTACACTGCCATCAGCAACTATTTAGATTGATAAATTGTAACTTTCACAAGATTAGCAATAGCAATTTATGATTTTAGAATACATTTGTAACACACGCTGTTACCACAGATGGGTATATTCAGAGATTTACACTACAGTAGCGCTCTTCAAGAGACGGGGATTCTTTAGTTCATATTGGGGCATTACAGTTTTATCACTTTTCAAAATCTGGTTTGATAATGCAGTACCGTAAAGCACGCCACCACTGGACTCTAGAGTGGTTCTCTGGGGTGACGAATTGCGCTTTTCTGGCAGTCCAATGGATGTGTTTTTGGGTTTGGCAGTTGCCAGGAGAATGGTACTTGCCTTTCTGCATTTTGCCAAGTGAAAAGTTTTGCTGGAGGGGGGATTATGGTGTGGGGTTGTTTTTTCAGTGGTTGGGGTTGGCGCCTTAGTTCCGTGAAAGGAACTCTTAAGGTGTCCACATACGAAGACATTTTGGACCATTTCACGCTTCCAACTTTGTGGGAACAGTTTAGGGATGGCCTCTTTCTGTTCCAACATAACTGCACATAGTGTACAAAGCAAGGTCCATAAACGCATGGATGAGTAAGTCTGGGGTTGAGGAAGTTGACTGGCCTGCACAGAGTCCTGTCCTCAACCTGATGGAACACCTTTTGGAATGAATTGGAGTGGGGACTGTGAGACAGGCCTTCTCGTCTGAAATCAGTGCCTGACCTCACAAATGCGCTTCTGGAAGAATGGTCAAACATTCCCATAGACACACTCCTAAACCTTGTGGACAGCCTTCCCAGAAGAGTTGAAGCTGTTATAGTTGCAAAGGGTGAGCCAACTCAATATTGAACCCTACGGATGAAGACTGGGATGTCCTCAAAGTTCATGTGCGTGTAAAGGAAGGTGTCCCAATACTTTTGTCAATATAGTGTATGTTAGGTCTTTGATGCCTGGTTCGCCTAGCAGAAGAATTGGGCTGGTTCTGCTCCTGGTACTCCTAGGGTAGCTGGTTTTGGACTGAAAAACATGACAAATTAACTGAGGGAGGTAAATAAGTCACTTTTATTTTGGCTGTGCTGTTATTTAGTTATGAATTACACCAGGATTACGGGTACTATAGAGAGGAAGAGACAGATGTGTATTCTACAGACTGCAGCTAAGGTTTTTACGATGGGGGTGGCAGGATTTGTTTGTTTTTCCGTGTTGCTCAAGCTTGCGAATTAGACAGTTTTACAAGGGTACCTAGACTAGATTGTGTATCCCTTAATGAAAAGGGTCTGTGTGTGTCAGATGAATGGACTGACAAGAAGGTCCTGGTATCAGTTAACAGTTTGTGCATTGTACCAGATGCCTTCCTGGGGGAATGTAAAAAGGGGAACCCTGCTGCATTAGTTCTTGTGATTCAAACTATCATGGCTGAATTCCGAACAACATGGCGTACTTGCTCTTTCTCACAGTTTTGTGAGGTGCCGGGTAGTAGTTACCATTACAGAAGAGGCCTGTGTCCTTCAGCCATCAGTGCTTTGGGACGGTATTTTTTTGTTTTATATGGGGGGGGGGGGGGGACGACTTCTCTCTCATAGGATCTCCTCACTATTAATAGATATTCAGTTCTTCCTTGCCATGACAATAACATCCTGCATGCAAGATTCGTATTGGTGAAGGGAGAGTGTTAGTGCTTGTGGTAAGTAGTAGTAAAACTTTTAAGTAACACACTGTAGGCAGGTGCGGTATGTTTTCTCCACTGTAGGTGGCGCTCAGTCTGAATGGTACCACCGCCTGGAGACGGGAATGGTTTCTCCATGGTTTCCTGGGTCAATGGAGCAGCGTTCCAGTTGGCTGCGCTGTGGCCCTTGGCAGCCATCTTGGCAGGGTCTATTTTAAGTCTACTCTTCTTTGTGTGTGTGTCTAGTGTAGAGAGAGAGAGAGCTTGTTAGCGGTAGGGAAAGGTTCCTGACAAGGAGGGGACAGGCTAGGGACTTGCTACCCTGGAAAGGAGCTTCCTTTTTGGGGCCATACCATACTTCACCCTCCAAAACAGATGCTGTTGGCACCTCTCCTCTGCCAACCATTCTGTTTTAATACTAGTTCCAAATTTTGCAGCAACCAGACTGATTTTACTGCCAGCACCACACTGCACCTCCCCACATTCCTCTTGTACACTGTACTATGAGCATCAGACACTCCTGCAAGGATGGGTTGTGCATGAATTTGCGAGTATGCACACATAAGCAGGAAGCATGGCGTGTGTTGTGTTTTTTTTTTTTTTTTTTTTTTTTTTCTTAATGCGCAGAGCTTGTTTACGTGCCTGGGGTGCCTATTAGTTAAAAAGGTTCTCTTTCCCCCCCCCCCCCCCCCCCATGATCTGAGTGGTTTCAAGCTGCTGTGTGCAAAGGGCCTCATTGGCCTCCTGAGCTATTCAAATGTAGTCACTGTACTGTAGTCACTGTACTCTAGTCACCAACCAAAAAGTGCAGAGAGTGTGTAATCTTGCTAATATCTTCTCCAGGTATGCTCCAGAGTTGTCAATACTATCTTTTTAGTGGCCTGAGCAGAGTAGCAGTCTGACGTAACCAAGAATCTCGAAATAAAAATGTCCATATTCCACACTCTAACCCACAGTCCTTGTGACTTGGCTTCAATTTGGTAGAATCATACTGTCTATATATCTACAAGATGTAATATATTGGAGCTTACATTTCTGTTCCTATTGACTTATTGACCCCATATAATGGACCCCATCTAAATCTATTAATTCAGCTAGAACTATACAATCTGATATGTACAACCTCTTTTCAATGCACCATCAACTATGTAATATAAGGGTCTGCCTGGTTTATTGAATGGATTGTGTAGTAGTTTTTTTTTTTTTTTTTTTTTTTTTCCCTCTCTCCTTGGTTTTTACACTGTAATTGGATGAAACTGGGTTGCAGCACTCTACACTCCCACGCTGCTTTCTACTAGGTACAAGGTTTCCACTGAAAACTGGTAACCTATATAAATTGTATACTCCTTCTTCTTTCTGTAGTTTATAACGTGCAGTTAATAAGGGAAAACAACTCTTGGGAAAAGTATATTTTACATAAGTTATTTTATGTTTTGCCTTGTAAAATGGGTGTGTATGTAATGCAATAATATCACTGATGTCCTGAACAATGTTACATTTCATATACATTATAGGATGTAGTTGGCATATAGCCTTACAAAAAAAGAGCAGGCACACTGTTCTCTTCTGCAATAAAATGTCTGGCAGTCATCTTTTGGATTGTACATTGAGCTTTTAGTTTTACATTCTGGCACAGATCCTGTTTGTTGGGGTGATTGCAATCCTGTGCATGTGTAGAGGTAATGTCATTCCATGCCCGCCAACGAAGGTGGCTGCAGCTTGGCACTTGGAAAAAGCCAGGTATCGTGTAAAAGTGGACAGAATAGGAAATAGTCGGACAGATTGGGGTAGGGAGTTCCATAGGATGTGAGAATTCCTGGAAGTGCGCATGGGAGGTGGTGACAAGGAAGCTAGAGAGATGGAGGTCTTGGGAGAAACTAAAGTAAAGATTTGGTTGGTATTTTGAGACTAGGTTAGTGATGTAGCTGGGGGCAGAGTTATGGATGGCTTTGTAAGTTATTTAGTATATTGAATTGCTAATCTGGTGCTCTAGAAACATCACTTCCTTGTCCTACAAGTGTGTAGACCAAGTACTCCATTTTGTAAGTTCCCAAGTTGTATGTGTCTTGTAGACTTTCTCAAAACAGACGGAGGCAGAGAAGTGGCACAACAAAGAATTGTATAAAAGGATGTAGGAGTACCCAAAAGATGTGAGACCTTGTAGGATGAAGTGGTTTTTTTTTTTTTTTTTCTGACGTCAGTAGAGTTGCATTTTAGTGAACAGCATTTGTGGCATGGTTTGCCTGGTGTTACCAGTTCTAGATTCTAAAAACAGAGCGAAGGAATTGGAAGGCATAGCTTGCAGCACCCAAATTAACCCCACACAACTTATTTAGTGCCATTTGTAAATTGAATAAAGTTTCATTTTGGGAAACAGTCAGCATCTGCAGACAAAATCCAATTAAAGACCCAAGAAAGTCATCTCCGTGCTTTGGTACTTTTTATAAAAAGAAAAAACTGTAACAAGACAAGTGTGAGCTTGAGAAATGTAGCAGCCAAGTTATGAAATGGCATGTACTGTTGCAAATGCTGTAAAAACTCTTTTGAAAAGCACTGTAGCAGAACTGCTCTTCTCTCTCATTACCTCCAAGGCACTTGCTCCAGGGCAGTGCTGTCAAGCAGTTTAAAATACTATGTAGTAGGGATGCTGCTTTTTGATAGCAAAGGGAGAGTGTGAGCGAAAATGGAAAAGGGGAGGGCACTGAGACTCCCCCATTTATGGAATAAGCACAGCCTTCCTTGCTCCCAGCAAGAGATCATGGATCTGTCTGTATAGCAGCCACTGCTGTCTTTCAGCATAGTAGGTGCTGTATGTGTGGGCATTTATGGAATTGGATCACGAGTACTGTACAATCCCAACCCAAGACATCACAGGGAAGGCAATGCAATAAGTGCAAGCCCAGCCAGACAATGTCTGCATTGTATAGTTGTCTGAAAGGTAAAAAGTAAGTCAAGCCTTCATTCTTTGTTCTTTTGTTGCTTCTGTCTTTTAAACGCTGCCTTGGACGAAACTGAATCTACGGGAAGAATAGATGGAATTCCTTCCTCCAATGCTGTTGTGACCATAGCTTTAAGTGATCTGTATTATTTTTATGTATTTGCAGAATTTTTGCATAATTTTAGAAAGCTGTGCATGAGCTTTTTTGAATTACTATAGCAGAGTGCTGTGATTGTTGGAGATTTGGTTTATTGCTAGTAATGGGAACACCATACTTGTGTGTAAAAAAAAAAAAAAAAAAAAAAAAAAAAAAGTGAAAAAGCGGCAGAAAATATAATTCTAGAAAGTCGGGAAAGGGTTAACTGTTCTAAGTGACTACAATAGCATGAGGAGATGAGTGTGAATGCCATAATTAAGACCAGGTACAGCAAAGTGACTGCTTTGTGTGCTGTAAATTACAGGTAAGCCACTTATTAAAGCCTTTGTGCAGTGACTTGTACTGTTTATAGAACCAAAATAGTTTTGTGTATGGTATGTAATCACCTTGTGGCTTGAAGGTGAGCAGGGCAAGTTGGGGAGAGAAGGATTTTCCAGTGTGTAGGTGAGGGGTGTGCTGGATTAGATTTGAAGAAAAGATAAAACTTTTTTTTTTTGTCATTTTTGTTATCCCCATCATGTCCGGATTACAAAAAGTTAAAACCTGTAATGATAGGGAAGCCAACGTGTAGTATTTGAAGAAGTTTGTATTAGAATTAGATGATAGTGACTTGATCTAGATGACCAAGGTTGACCAAAAGCAGCTAGGATCATAACTTCATCTACAGTCCTCCCCCTTTTTTTTTTTTTTTTTTTTTTTTTTTAATACTTTGAATAAAAATGAAGTGGTTGTAAAGGCTTAACTGCTGATATTTTATTATTTTTTTTTTTTTGTTTAAATTTTTTAAAATAGACATTCACCTGTCCCTCAATCCAGATGTAGCCTCGTGGCAGTTGGGTTAACTGGCCATCCTCTCTCCCTGGCACTGGCATCTTCAGTGTAGGAACCCAGCTGTGACAGCTTGCAGCTTTACGGCCGGGTGCCCAATGCGCATGCATGAATAGTGCTGCGCTTTGTAAATGGTTCCGTAGTCTTCTAGGACCTGTCGCGTGTCCCAGAAGACTGAGGGAGGAGGACAATTTCCGGTCGCCTAGGCGATTGCAGTAGAAGTGGGAGCAATTACTTGTCAAATTTGTGTACCCCCTCCCCCAGCTCCCCAAAGGTGGAAATCCTTAATGGGGGTGGAGCCTTAAAGCAGAACTTCCCCCTTTTTTTGGTTGTGTGTTGTTTATATATGAACCTTTTTAGGATCACTTTAACATAAAATGTATTCATCTTTGCATAGACATATTTGTCCCTAATTGATTTCTGAAAGGAAAATTCCTTCCATCCTATCTTCTATTGTTGTCTGTGTCTCCTTTGTGAGAATGTTGGGGAAGGGGGTGGGGGTGCAAACAAAAAATAGGTAGAGGTGTGTGTTTTTGTTTGTGTTTTTTTGTTTTTTTGTTTTTTCTCCCCAGTGTTCATAACTTTAGATCCAGTATTATTTGTGGTATAGCTTGAGGCCGTATTGTTTTCCTAGTGTGTAGGTATGTTGGGGATGAACAAATGCCAGAAGGAAGCTAGTGGTCTAAAGCAACACTGATCAGTGTCTCCTTGTTGACGGAGTACAATGGCCTCAACTAAAGTTGACACCATCCACATTGAATGTGTGAATTAAGGAATTGGGTCACTTTTTTTTTTTTTTTTTTGTCTTCATTAAACCTGCTCCTTGAAAGAGAGAAAATGTGTAATTTCTGTCTGCTGCCTTGTTTTTCTGCCACCTGAATGATTCACTTCTTCTGACACATTTTCTTGACACCAAGAGAGGTAACTGGGGAGGAAGAAAGAATCTGCACATAACCCGGGATTGACAGCTTCCGCTCTTTTCTTGGGTGCTGTGTGAAGGAAGATATGTTCTGCCCTCCAATCGGCTCTCCTCACCTAGTGTAACTTCAGCTTCCTGCCCCCTGCTTTCTGAAAGCTCAGATAAGCTGTAAAACCATGTACTTTGGCTGTAGGGAACATAAGACTGCAGATTAAAAAAAAAAGTACAATTTATGCAAGAGGATTTTTCTGTGTATCACCTGGGGCCAGTCTCTTTACTGGGTATATGTAAAGGTTTACAACTAGTTTTGAAGAAGCACTTCACCTGAAAAGGGAAGTTCTGCTTTTTCTTCTCCTTACCCCCAACACTTTTTTTTGTATGTGGGTTTTTTTCCCCCCGTGCTAGGGTACCTAGTTTTGACAGGTACCCACTCCCACTTTGACTCGCTTAGTAGAAGATGTGAGTGGAAGTTGGCCAATTACTGTGGGACACTCCACAGGTCCCAGGAGACTGCAGGGCCCATTCACAAAGTAGGAAGTCAGCTGTAAAGCCACAGGAAGTCATAGCTGGATTCCCATATCCAAGATGGTGGCACCTGGGACTTGAAGACTAATGAATAACCAGCCTGGTTCAGAGTTTGAGTGTCAGTCTTGGAATTTATTTCTAGATTAACTACCTTTCGGATTCCACAGCAGGTAGATGTCTGCGTATTGGAGGTCATTTTGTAGGGCTCTGGCAGTGCTCATCCTGTTCCTCCTTGCACAAAGGAGCAGATACCAGTACTGCTGATGGGTTAAGGACCTTCTACGGCCCTATCCAGCTCTCCTAGAGTAACTGTCTGTCTCCTGGAATCTCCTCCATGCCATGCTCTTGAGACTGTGCTGGGAGACACAGCAAACCTTCTGGCAATGGCATATTGATGTGCTTTCCTGGAGGAGTTGGACTGCCTGTGCAACCTATGTAGGGTCCAGGTATCACCTCATGCTATCAGTAGTGACACTGAAACTAGCCAAATGCAAAACTAGTCAGAAAAGATGAGTAGGGAAAAAAAATGTCTGTGGCCTCCACCTGTAAAACCATTACTGTTTTGGGGGTCGTCTCTTGATGCTGTACTCTGATTAAAAAGTGTTTCTAATTTTTTTGGTGTGTGTGTATTTGACCTCTAAAGCAGTGATCTCCAAACTGTGGGCCGAGGACCAGATACTGCCCTTTCCTTGCTTTTATGTGGCCCTTGGAGCACTATTTTATCCTCTCATACCAACAATGGGGCATAATTTCACCTACTGACACCAAAGATGTGACACTTTTCTTTTTTTTTTTTTTTTTTCCCCCACTGACATCGGGATTTCTTTACACCCCATGGCCACAGTCTGGCCCCCCTAAAGTCTGCAGGACAGGAAACTGGCCCTTTTGTGTAGAAAGTTTGGAGACCCCTGTTCTAAAGTGATAAGGACATGTCTGCCCTTCTGTTTACTCTTTCTCCTGAACCTTATTAACTCTGAGCTCTGTAAGTGGTATTTAGTCTTTTGTGTTGTCTTCCGGTTGTGTTGTGGCACCTTGAGCTGAGCTCTGCCCCATAGGCTCTGTTTTTTGTATTTTTCTATACTTATCACTACAATAAAGTGCATGTTGATTTTGAAGTCCCTGCAATAAAGTAAAAAACAAAAAACCCCACTATCTGCCCTCCACCGCACAGAACAGGTACATGCCATGTGTTGCAGACACAGTACAGAATGGGTCCTGATGTTCGTTGAAGGTGGTAGAGGCACACTGCATAGTTTTTGTCCTACTGCCATTTGTATCTTTTAGGCCCCATTCACACTTTGTGATTTGGAATTGCGGGCAGAATTGTAATTCCAAATCGCATGGCAATTGCTGAAAAATGTGAAACGCACGTTTGGGTGCCATTCTCCTGCAAACCCTGCCTTTTTAAAAATCATGTGAAGAATGATGCCAGAAAAGGAGCAGGAACTTCTTTTCAGGCAAGACGCTCATAAAACAGCCCATTCAAATGAATGGGCTGGTCCTATGTGACACGCAGAATCACGTGACAATCGTGTTTTGAAAACTGCATAGCTATGCGATATGTGAACAAGGCCTTAGTGGCCCCAGTTTCATAGCAAATATGATATTTTTGTAATTGGATTTTCAGGCTTAGCTCTACTTAGAAATCCTTTCCTTCATTGCCCTGAATGCCACAGCCTCCCTTTCCTGATGACTGTTGACAGATTCTCCTACCTATCCTTGTTAATACGTTGTCAGAAACCGGGGTATTCCATGTCTGCTGCAAATGAGATGTTTTGCAAGCTTGCAGACATACACAAGCACTCTACTGTCCAGCACTGTTGTAGTTGTTGGCACTGATGTTGAACTGATGAATAAAAATAGATAGGGATGGAGCATTTTAAAAAAAAAAAAGGTGAAAATTTTACTCGTATAGACAGAGTATTATTAACCAAAAGAATGTTGGCAGGAAACATCTGCAGCCTGATAATTTGGAACAGATCCACTTGTGGTCTTTTGGGATTGGCTAGAGAGATTCATTTCTGCCCAAGTGAAAGTATGTAAACTCTCCTTCATGAAAGGAAGACGCCTGTAGGTGGCTTATAACATCTGCCAAAAATGTAGGAGGATGGCGCTTCAGGTGGAATATCTTCTGAAGCAGTTAATGTGTCTATTGCAGCAGAGTGTAGATGTGGAGTTTTAAAGGAGAACATCAGTTGTACTTAAAATGTATATAAACCCTAATGATTAACTTCTTAGTTTCATTCTGGTCTGTTAAAACAAAACACGTTCAATGGTATGTTTATCAGTTTTGATAAATGTGTGAAATACTTGTTTTTTAGAAATTCAAAGCTGTCCTGTGTCTTCCTGTCTTTCAAGGAGTCTTCTTAACCTTTCCAGTTCTTGTATGCAAATTATTAGCCATTATGCTTTGGAGATGGGAGAGTGGGTAGGTCAAAGTAGTTTAGAAAGACAACTGGACATTCAGCATGCCTGATTGGCATCTAATGCTGATCCTTCTTCTGCTCAGATTTTGCAAACTCCACACGGGCTTTCATGTGCTTTGCACGGAGAGGCTTCCGTCTAGCTTCTGCCATAAAGCCCAGATCTTTGGAGGGCTGCAGTGATGGTTGTCCTTCTGGAGTTTTGACTATGAGATTTGACTAAGCTCCAGAGATCCTGTGTGGAGATGACAGAGTGACCATTGGGTTCTTGGTCACCTCTTATGAAGGCCCTTCTCCCCAAATTTCTCAGTTTGGCCAGGGAATAAGTCAAGGTTTAAGGTCCAGGTCAAAGGTTTTTTTTCCCTTTTGAGATTTATGGTGGCCACTGTGCTCTTGGGAACCTTCAGTGCAGCAGAGAGGTGCGTTGTGTTGGGATTTGTTGTTTTTTTGTAGCCTTCACCATATCTGTGTCTTGCAATACTTTTTGTCCCCGAGTTCTGCAAGTTATTCCCTTTTTTTTTTTTTTTTTTTTTTTTTTTTTTACCTCATGGCTTTTGCTCTGATACAGTATGCATTGTCAGCTGTGAAGCCTTTTTTATAGAGAGGTGTGTGCCTTTCCAAATAAAGTCCAATCAGTTTATTTTACCACAGGTGGTCTCCAATCAAGTTGTAGAAACCTCTCCGTAATGATCAAGAGAAATGGGAGGCACCTGAGCTAAATTTCAAGTATTGTTGCAAAGGGTCTGAATACTTATGCCAATGTGATATTTCAGTTTTTTTCCTTTTTTCATAAATTTGCAAACCTTTCCAATATTCTGTTTTCACTTTTTCTTAATGGAGTATAGATTGAGAAAAAAATACATTTAAACGACTGTAGTATCAGGCTGCAACATAACAACAGCACTGAAGAAGTGAAGAGGGTCTGAATACTTTATGAACGCACTATGGTGTCCTTTTATGAAACTGAGATCAGCTGCAATCCTAAGGATCGTTTGATCTCCGATCATTAGTAGTTTAGGAAACAGAGATGATCAGTGGAGAACATGTTCTCTGATCATCTCAGCACACAGACTGACAGTGTATGAAGAAGCAACGTCAGCCCTTCACTGGCGATCTGTGTTCTTCCTCCAGATTCTCCAGCCCAGAGCTGGAGAATTGGGGGAACCGCAAACGAAGCAGCGGTAAATTATCACTGCTTATTAAAATTGGGGTTTGATCTCTTACTATATTCTCGCGAGTTATAGTAACAGCAGCTGTTTTCCAGCGTTCAAAGCGTTTTGTAGATCGCTTCTCTCTTCATTTGGAGAAGCAATCTACATCGCTTCATAAAATGTCATTCAGAGGAGAACTCTCTCCTCTGAGAATGCCGGAGAACTGAGCAGCGGTCATTCACCGCTGCATGATAAAAGGACACCTATATACAGAACTGTATGTATGAAAATATATATATTTGCCTACAGTTCATATTTAATTTATGGCTACAGAAATATGCATGGATATATTCAGTGTTACTCCATGAGTTTGTTTTCTAAAGTAAAAAAAAAAAAAAAATTGTTTTTTGGCAGCGTCATTTATCCTTTTAATCTTGTATATATCGTCAACAAATTTAAGTTTAAAGTTTGTTTTAAAAGCCTGAACATTATTTTTTTTTTTTATCCTTTTTATGTTCCCATAAAACATACAAATATTATCATACCTATTTGTTTATAAAATCAGTCATTATCAATTGTATAAAAGTTCCATATTTTATGCTTTCCTTTGCAATCTCCTACCTATAGTTTACACACAGGCTCCCTGTGTCCTTTTTGGAAACAGTCACACTATGCAGAATGCATTGGACCATGGATGTACAGCACATTTTTTAATTTCCTTTGCAAATAGTGGAACTTGGTAATGCTACTCTTTGTTATTCGGTAGCATGTTTCATTTCAGAAAAGGGAGCTTGATCCAGGAAATTTGGCCAGTTTCACTTGTCCTGGAAATGACTGCTTGTTTATGAGGCTACCAGGGGGCACATTTAACACTGGCAGCAGGTCTGGCTGGCTTTTGAAACACTGCTGGGTTTGTAACTTGCATTGTTTTCAAGAAGTTGCTGTCTCCTAACAATGCTATTCAACACATAAAGTGAGAGGTTTTTATATAAAGGAAGTATGCTTGTTAACAAACAAAAAAAAGACTTGTTGATTATCTTTCTTCAAAGAAGGAATATATGAAAGCGTTGGCAGTAACAGAAAATTGATGTAGTTTGGTTTTGGCTTCCATATACAATACTTGGGTTTTCTGACAGTTTACACAGAGGATAAACTCAGAACAGGCTGTATGTTAAGTACAGTGGTATTAAACCATAAATCAAAACTGTATTATATTGCAGCTTAGCAATTCTTAGATGTGGTGGCTGTATTAATTTTTTCTTTTTTAGGCTGTTTTTTCTTTTTACTTATGGATCTGGTCAGTGTTACTTTTCAACTTCCTTTAACAGACATCGCTGTCTAGTTAGTGGCAGTTAGAGGCTGAAGACAGACCATTTCACACTGACAAAACAAAATCTTTTATCTCCATACAGAAAACTGTTGCTGTATCTAGAATTCTAGAAAATGACGGCAAAAAAAAGACCGTGGTCCATACATAATCTGCCTGTGGTGTGTAGAGGGGTGTGTTTTGGGTGGGGTGGGGTTTGAGTATAGATCTATGTATGTCCCAAGCATGTTTTGGAGTGATTTTACTGTCTCACTACCTCTGCTGGAAGTTTATTCCAAGCATGAACTACTGTTTCAGTAAAATAGTTTGAGATTAGTTTTGAACTTTTCCTCTGATTATTTTGAGGTCATGTCCCCCGTGTTCTTGTTTTTGGTTTCATATTGAAAATACTGCCCTCTTGAACCTTATTCACCCCCCTGATGGTTTTTAAAGGTTCATGTCTCCCCTTTCCCTTCTTTCCTCCAGACTGTACATATTAGGTTTCTGAAGTCTCTCCTGATATGTTTTATCCCCCAGACCTTTCACCATTTTTCTTGTTCATCTCTGGACTCGTTCTAGCTTATCAACACCTTTTTTGTAAGTGAGGTCTCCAGAACTGGACACCGTATTCTAAATGAGGTCTAACTTAAGATCTATATAGGAGAATCTGGGCCTCCTTCCTCCTGCTGGCGACCCCTCTAATGATGCATCCTAGCATTCAATTAGCTTTTCCCGGGGCTTGGTCACCCGTTTGTTCATTTTGCAATCATCTGTATCTGCTTAAAAAGTGGTAGCTAGAGGTTTTTGGCTTTAATTTGGTGTGTGTGTGTGTGTGTGTGTGTGTGTGTGTGTTACACACACGCTAGTGTATCTAGGGCAGGCCATAGATTATGATTCTTTCCAAATTAACTCAAACAAATTTAACCACACAGATTTCCCCTTCTCTAATGTACAAAGCCGCAAACACTTAAGAGACATCCTCCTCTTCTTATAAAAAAAATCTAACTGTTGCGCTAATGTATGGAAAATTCAATAAAATTTACATAATGTGAAAACAGCCATAAATCTGAAGTGATCAAATTGATATAAACAGTGACATATAAAGTCCACATAAATAATGGGCTCCGCAATCAATTTGTGAAACTAATTTCCCGTTCCATAAATGTGGTGTTAACGTGAATCCTTTTTCATCCAATTAATCACCAACGTGTGCAAACAATCACCATGTGAATAAATGGAGGCTTACCAGATGAAAAGACCACTTAACTGTAGGGGGTAATTTCCAGCTTTCTGTGGATAAAGTATCATCCAGATTTCCATAACATGTCAGGACCAAACATTTCTCAAATCATGTCGGGACACCGAATCCACAGGCATCAGTAAGTCAACTCAGTTGCAATGTCAAAATAGTGTCATGGAAAATAAAGCATGCCTCTCATAGTGCAATATGTTCAATGTACCTTTTTATTTGTGCAAATAAAACCCTACTTAAAGGCCTAGGAATAGTAAAAGCATAAAAAAAAAAGCTTCCAAAGATGGCTGACACCACGATGTCAGAGGGAGGCTCCGCCCAATGTTTCATCATCAAGATGTCTTCCGGGCCCCAGATGTAAGGGGGGCCCTGGAAATGCTGGAAACTGATATAAGTGGGACTCTGGTGTAAAGGGCAACTCTGATAAGGGGGTCTTTGGTAACCAGAGTTTTTAGTGTTCCCCCTTGCATCAAAGTCGCCTCCTTTTTTTAAATCTGAGTTCTCCAGTGTTCCTTCTTATATCAAAGTCCCCAGAGTTCTCCCTGGCATTGGAGTCCCCCTCTGTGGATTCAGATGTAAAGGGTGAACTTTTTTTTTTTTTTTTATTAAATCCATATAATTAGAAATGTTTAATCGTGAAATATATGTATAGTGTATACTACAAAAAACTAATTTGCTGCACACCGGTAAAGTGTTTGTGTTTGGCTTGAAGAAAAGGTGGCAGCCCTACCCAAAACAGCAGGAATGGGGTCTGCTGCAGGACATGTGAAAAGATCCCACTGCGGCACGGCAATAATGGGCCCCGTGACGGGAGTAAAGGGCCACAGGATTGGTGGGAAGGACCCTGGGACCAGAGTTTAGGGGGGGCCTTTATGGTTTCTTGCACCGGGTTATGCCTCTGGTGCTTGTGTAGCTTTTAGAGGCATGGGTACCCCATGAACTTTAAAGATTTGAGTGGGATGACATTTAAGTGAATGGATTATGTAACTTTCACATTAACAGTTGTAGGTGTAGCTGCCAATGTCAAAATTTAAGGTGTCTGGTGAATACATTTTGCTTAGGACCAAAAGGATAAAAAGGATCCGTTTTAGGATTGCACCAGTGGTGACCTATGGAAAGTAAATGGAGAAATGAGAGGAAAAAGTAGACAGCTGTGTTCACAGGTGAAGCATGCTGTATTTGCCTTGTGTATTCCTGATGGAGACAAACTTTGATTAAATGGAACCATAAGAGCATGGGCATTGTAGATGGACAAAGTGGGGCCAAACTGTCTGCATCTGAACTTTAAAATCCCCTTCTAGCAGAAAAGTTCATACAATCTTCTGACATGCTCTAATCATCATCATTATTATTATTATACAGGATTTATATAGCTCTAACAGTTTGCTCAGTGCTTTACAAAATAAAGGGAGACAGTACAGCAACAATACAGTTCAATACAAGAGGGTTAGGAGGGCCTGATCCTTGGAGCTTACAATCCAAAATGCAATAGCATGTGTGAACCTATGTACTCCTGTATTATTATTTACTGTTCTACTTAAGGTTGCTCGGAGTTCCTGTTGCCCGAGCACAACAGAAATTCTCAGGAGCTTTTTATGGACATGGGCTGGTGGCAGGGAGGGAAGTGATAAATGTCTGCATTGCGCTTGGTCGTTTGATGTTACATTACATCCACAAGGATGAAGGTTGCCTGCTGTGTCAGAAACTTCCTCCAATGTTTCCTGTAGTTAGAAGCTTGTCTTCTGAACATCCAAGCTGCTGTTAACTGTTTTACGAGATGAAAAAGTTTACAACAAAGCGTATTTACTTGTATCCTTCAAAAGCAACAAGTTCTAAACATTTGTTTTGTCATGGTGTGTGTGGGTGTGTTTTTTTTTTTTTTTTTTTTTTTTTTTTTATTAGTTTTCAGCATTTGCAAAAGAAGAAAAGGCACAGGTAGCCTAGCACACGCAGGGGCAGGCTACTCCAAACAAAACCAGGTACACCATACCAACAGAATTCTCAAATACAAAAGAAAAAGGCACAAAAAATAGAGAATGGCATGTATGTGTTGCTCATGCTAGACCCATTGGGAACCTCAATGATCGCAGCCTGACACCGGTTTCCCCCTAAGAAGGCAGGATACAAGAAAAGAACATTTAAAGCCTAAATTATATCCTACCCCCCCAAGGCCCAGGCCCAGATGCAAGTGACAAACTATGCACTAGCCACTTTTGTTAATCCAGATTGTTAAACCTCTTGGATGCAACCCATATTTGCATAAGTATCTTTGTAAAGCGGCAGGTTGGAGTTGACCAGTTGTTTCCAGTATGCAGCTGTGGGATCCAAGGGTTTTTTTCCAGTGAAGTGTGAGTGCCTTCCTGGCAAAGAATAGAAGCAATTCAATTTAGTATCCGATCAGCAATTTTTTTGGAGAAGCCCTCAACTAGGATCAGCAGGCAAATTCTTGGAGATGTGATAACAGAATCTGAGCTACCATGCATATAATACATCTAATGCAAGAAGTTTGGGGATTGACCAGGAACCATGTGGGCTAGGTACTATATACCACCAAAGGAGTACTTTTTTTGTAACTGGTTACAACAGATGATGCATTGCAAGAGCAGGGCTTGGCCGAACTCCAAATGTTGGCCAATCCAAGGTGCTCTAATTCTGTTCCTAGGCCCTTTTTCCAGTTTCCGCAGTGAACAATGACCAGATCCATTTTTAACATCCCCATACTGGAGCTAAAGTGCTCTTTAAAAGCTTTAACAAAGCTGCTTGAAGCTTGCTGAAAGGTTAGAAATGCTTGGTGTACACACAGTTCTTATATAGAGTAATGGCTGTGTGAACAAAGCCTTATTAAGTATTAAATATATATAATCAGCATGACAGCCGGACAACTGGGATTTTCAGAAAGACAGGTCCGGTTTTAGTGGAGCTGCAATGATAAATGTGTGCATTTTACATAGGACTAAAACATTCACATCGCTTTAGATTTCAAAATCTCACATTTGTGCTTGGCCCTTTTTAGGAGTTTACTTCAAAGAGCCTTCGTATTGTCTGAGACAAGCTACAGAGAAGTAGAGTAACCAAATCATGTGTTTTGAGCTATGCAAGTCAATGCACCTTTGGGAAAAGCCATGAAAACAGACATACATACATACATACATTCTTTATGTTCGAACTGAACCCAGATCCCAAGTGTCACCAAGAGACATCATCCACTGAGCCACCATGCTTTCCCAAATAGTTTCACATTCTATGCCACTGTCCACCCTAAGCAGAGAGAATAGTTATGATTAGAGCTCCCCTTTATTTTACCTCTAAGCAGAATGCCAAATGTTAGCATACAACTCGGATTTATAATTGCCTAAAAAAATCTTCTACAATAATACTACTAATATAATGACCAACAATAAAGCTAAAATGAATGTTTGGATCCCCTTACTTGCCCTTATAAAACAATGGTCTCTTTTGTTAAGGTGCAGTTCAGCTGCAAGGTCTTTTGCGTGTTTTTTAAATTGGGCCCGTTTGTATTTTCGTTGTTACTTTTTATAGTATAATTCGTTCTAAAACTGTATAGAACTTGCAATGTTGGTGGAGTCAATGTTATGAGACAAACCTTTTGGACTGGTTTTGTAAAATAGCTGCTGGTCATAATGTTTTTCTTTCTTGCAACCCCCCCCCCCCCACCCCGCTATGTAATTACTGGCTGAATGTGACCCCATGCACCAAAGGCATTTCCTCCTGTTACATTTTCAAAAAACAATTCATTCCAGCCAGATGGTCTGCATTACTACTAGCACACACAGAGGTGGCTGAGAAACATTTGTTTAAAACACTGCAGGCTTTAGCTATGAATGAGGAACATATATTGGCAATAAACAAATATCAGAAGAGAAAAGGGGGGTACTACAGTTTCAGATAAGCGAAAAGGCTTTTTTTTTTTTTTTTTTTTTTTCCTTCTTTTATGGTAACATTAGCTGATATATTTTGGCATCCATTTTCAGACAAGGGATGCTTTGGATCACAAAGTATACACGATTTGGAAATACTAAGGGCTAGTTTACATTAGTGTTAGCGCTCTGAAGAGTAATGATGGTGGGCTGCTCTTTAGAAGACCTCTTGATAGGCGGTGTGAGGAAGCATTGTCGCTTCCTCACTGCCTGGTTTAACTCCTAAAAACCCATGCCACAAATACGTGCAGTTGTAGCAAGACCCTATTTAGATGAATGGGTCAGGTTCAGCTGTTGAGTGCAACGAAAGGGAAATCTCCCTTACAGGACATAGTAAAGGGAAAAAGAAACTGACATGGGTCTTAAAAGAGAAGTTCAGGTTACAGTTAACAAAAAAATATATATATCTCTATCACGTGCACGTCCTGCCGTCCACTTTATTAAGTACATCTGTTCAAGTTGCCGATCAGCCAGTCACATGGCAGCAACTCGATGCATTTAGACATCTAGACGTGGTAAAGAAGACTTGTTGAAGTTCAAACCGAGCATCAGAATGAGGAAGAAAGGGGATTGAAGTAACTTTGAACATGGCATGGTTGTTGGTGCCAGCTGGGCTGGTCTGAGTTTTTCACAAATTGCTGATCTGGGATTTTCACACATAACCGTCTCTAGGGTTTACAGAAACTGGTCCAAAAGAGAATATCCAGTGAGCGGCAGTTGTGTGGATGAAAATGCCTTGTTGATGTCAGAGATGAATGGGTAGACTAGTTGCTGCGACATTCAGATGGCAGGGTCAGAATTTGGCATTAACATGAAGGCATGGATCCATCCTGCCTTGTATCAATGGTTCAGGCTGGTGGTGGTGGTGTAATGGTGTGGGGGATGTTTTTATGGCACTAGCAAAGTGTACCTAATAAAGTGGCCGGTGAGTGTATATATCTTCACCTAGGTGGATGCAGCATCGGTCTGATGCTGCATATGTCCCATGCCGGCTCTAAGACTGAGAACTGAGCAATCAAACATTGCTGATCATGCAGTTCTCGGTTCCCAGGCTGATGAGAGTTGGTGACTTAGTCACCAGCTCTCTGCTTTGCCCCTCCAGAGCTCACTGAAACAATGGGCTGGGGGTGGGAGAGGCTGGCTCAGGCTCTCTGGGAGGCTGAACCAGCTGGGTGGATCCCGACCATATAGTCAGGATCTCCTCAGAGCCTGGACCGGCTTTGTGACTTCAGCCAACAGTGGACTTTAGCCCCGTCTGCTGAAAACTGTTCACAAGAGTGCAGAATTAACTGCACTTCTGTAATCCATAGAAGTACAGCCAAGAAAGCTTTGGCTATACTTCTCCTTTTTTAACCATTCCCTGCTCTTTAAAAAATTGTAGGGCTTGTTTACACTTCAAAATGTGACATTGGACACACACTTTTTTTTTTTTTTTTTTTTTTTTTTTTTAATAAAGCACTCTGCCAATTAAAGCACCTCACTAAAATGGTTTGCTTACAGACTTGTTCACATGTGTTTACTTTGAAGCACCAAGAAAATATGGGGTATAATTTTTGAAGCAAAGTATCTCCAAAGTGTCCATAGAAGTCAATGACCGCTCATGAACGGCACCTGCAGCTTTTGAGGGACTTTTTTTATTCAGAGTCAGTTTTCGCTTTGTTTTGGGGGTATTGCAGGTATGAGATATCCCTGGATGCACTGGGAAACCAATAGCGGACCAGAAAGACAGACATAATCTGCTTTCAGTTCTGGTTCGTGTGTATGTATGTATGTATGTATGTATGTTTAGTGTCTGGGGTGAGGAATGTACGTATCTTGGAGATGTTGCGGAGGTGGAGCCTGCATGACTTTGATAGTGATTGGACATGAGGTTGGAAGGAAAGGTTTGAGTCCAGAGTGACACCCAGGACTTTGGCGTGTGGGGTGGGATTGATGGTGGCTTTGTTAGTAGTGATGGAGAGGATGGGGGGGCACGGGCTGGGGGGGGGGGGGGGGGGGAGACCAGGAGCTCGGTTTTGGACAGGTTTTACTTGAGGAAATGGAGTGACATCCAGTCTGATATGTCAATCAGGAGGTGGGCGATGCAGGCAGAGAGTGAGGGGTGGAGAGGTAAATTTGTGTATCGTCGGCATAGAGGTGATAGTTGACGTTTTGATGGAGTGTATCAGTTTGCCAAGGGAGGAGGTGTAGATGGAGAAGAGGAGGGGTCTGAGGACAGAGCCTTGGGGGACTCCAACAGAGAGGGGGAGGTGGCAGCGTTATAGGTGACGCTGAAGGAGCGTTGGGATAGGTAGGAGGAGAACCAGGAGAGAGCAGCATCCCTGATGCCAAAGGAGTGCAGTTTGGTAAGGAGGGGGTGGTCGACTGTGTCGAAGGCCGCGGAGAGGTCGAGGAGCAGAAGGACGGAGGAGTGGCTGTTAGCAGGTCATTAGTGATTTATAAGTAGGGCGGTTTCAGTGGAGTGTAGGGGACGGAAGCCGGATTGTAGTGGATCAAGGAGGTTGTTGTCAGTGAGGTGGGCGCTTAGGCGATTATAGGCTAAGCGCTCAAGGATCTTGGAAGTGAGTGTTAGCAGGGAGATGGGTCTAAGGTTGTTTAGGTCAGTGGGATCAAGGGAGGGTTTTTTGAGTATGGGGGTGATATGTGCGTGCTTTAGGGGGGAGGGGAATGTGCCAGTAGAGAGGGGAGAGATTGAAGATGTGGGTGAGGGAGCGAATGATGGAGGAGGGGGGTGACTGGAGGAGTTGTGAGGGGATAGGGTCCAGGGGGCATGTGGTGAGGCGGGCTTCAGTGAAGACATAAGTGACCTCCTCAGTGGTAGCAGGGCTGAAGGAGCGGAGCATTGGGGAGGTGATAGTGTGCAGGGCGTTAGGTATGGTGGGGGGCAGTGCGGTTACAAGGTCAGAGGAGGGGAGAGTTGAGGGGGTGGGAGGCTAGGTGGAGAGGTAGATTGTGAGTTGACAATGTCCTTACGGATTGCGTCAATCTTGTTTTGGAAATGATTGGCAATCTCGTGGGAGGTGAATGAGGTACTGAGTGGAGGGGGGGGGGGGGGGGAGCAGGGATTTGAAAGTGGAGAAGAGCCGGCAAGGACAGGTGGAGAGGGTGTTAATGAGGGTTACGAAATAGGCTTGCTTGGCGGTGTGGAGGGAGGTGGTGTAGGTGAGGAAGGCAGGTTTGTAGAGGGAGAACGCACGAGGGGATCTGGTTTTGCTCCATAATCGCTCCAGTGCGCGACTGCGTCGTTTGAGACATTTTGTATGGTCATTCTGCCAGGGTTGAAGCGGTCGGGGTCTGATGTTACACATGGTTAGGGGTGCCAGGGAGTTGAGGGCAGCCGACAGTGAGTCGTTGTACGCAGTAGTAGCCAGGTCAGGGCATGACAGTGGAAGGAAACTGTCGCACAGACGGTCAGCTGCCGGGTGGAGATGGGCCGGGTTCAGGTTGCGGAGGTTACGGCTGGTGATGGTTTGACACTTTGGGGGGGGGGGGGGTTAGAGGAGGGGGAGATGGAAAACGTGAGGAGGTGGTGGTCAGAGAGGGGGAAGGGGGTGTTAGTGAAGTTGTGGGGGGTGCAGAGGTGGGAGAAAACGAGGGCCAGGGTGTGGGTGGAGGACTGTGTGCTGTGTGAGCGCGAAGGAGGAGGTTGGGAGGAGGAGTTGGGAAGTAGCCGGGTTGTTGATGGGGATGTTGAAATCCCTGAGGATGTTTCCTTCCTCCTGCAGCACATTGATGACATGTCAGCCAAGGCACTTTTCAATGATAAAGGTATACTCTTTCAAAAATGTACTATACTTTATATTGTGACATGTCAGAAATGTATACATCCAGCATAGTTAAATCCCTGAACAGTTCACTTTACACCAAAATAGAAGGTACTTTTTCCCATAGTAGGTTCCTTGTATATAACAAGGAACTTACTTTTTCTTATTTTGAATGCGGAAATTCGGAGGGGAGATTTCCAAGAATTGTGACAATGCAGACAGTTGTGCATTGACCCGACATGAACTGGGATTTAGTGTGCGGATTATTTGTGGTAGTCTTTTATGTGACTCTAAAATGTCGCTGATGATTTTCCTTTGTTTGGCTCTAATTTCACAAGAGATGTGTATCATCTCACACCTATAAATAAACAGATTGCCAGCTCAAGTGTCAGCCTGCTAAATCTATTACTTGAACAAATTAGGCTGAACGTGTTGCTTGGCCTGACTACTCTCACAGGGTCATTTTCCAAAAATGAATGCCTTGCTCTGGCTAGCAAACATATTGTTTGTAATACTTCAGACTCTCTTGGAGCCGGTTGCAGTAGTTCCCAGAGAGGGGGTATGGATGTGTTGCTCATTAGTACCTGTTTTAAGTTGTGTACTACTCTCCTCTGTCAGTCACTGGCTTTGTATTCAGGACTATCCAGGTCTACAGAGAGAAGTCACACAGACCTGCAAAGGATCTAATTACATACAGCTTGTTCATTTTGAGTTTTTCTTTTGAATGAATTAACTTTAAAAGATAATAAATTAACTAGCTTTAAAATAGACTTTATATTAAAAGAAAAAAAATTAATGTCAAGTCGTCTTCTGTGTATTTATTTTTATTTTTTTTAATCCACTCCTGGCATTATGCCAACAGCCACTGTGAACTCACAAGTTAAAATCTGCACATTCTGGTAATTACCACATATGAAAAACAATGTGTGCCATGGAATGACATCCGATTATCAAAGGACTTTGGGGTGGGTTTTTTCCTGTTAAATTTGGGAACATATGTATTGAAAAGACTTAGTCCTGGTTCACAGCAGTGCTATTTGTCATGCAATTTGGAACTGTCAAATCACATGACAAGTCGCACCCTATTTATGCCTATGGAACCGTTCTAATTGGTGTGACTCTGATTTTGCAGTGCGGCACTAATTTTGAAAAGTTCCTGCGCTATTTTTGGCGATTTTCATGTGACTTGCAAAAACATCTGTGCATGAAGTCTCACAGATGTCAGACAAGCCACACTAGCGGCTTTGAAATCTTGCCATGTCAAGTGAAGTAGAGCGATTTCCATTCAGTGTGAACCAGTTTTTAAAGCGGTATTAAACTCAAAACCGAAAATGTAATCTATTGCAATTTACCAATCAGATGTTGTGGCTGAATCTGTTTTCTTTTTCAGGCTTTATTTCCCTCTGTTTTCACCTGGTAATCTGGCCAGTAACATATCTCCTGTATTGGAGTAACTGACATGCCTTTGGAGAGCAGCATTATTAATCTGGGGGTGGGGAATGTTAGTTGCAGTAGCAGATTTAGATAGAATAACAAACTGAAGTCAAGCCCCAGCTAACCATTTTTTTTTTTTTTTTTTTTTTCCTTATGCAGTTACTGCATTTCTTTCTTTTGGGATAAAGGTTTTACAAAGAAAATAAGATAATCAGTCATTGTAAGCACCCCTTTCTGTGGAAAATGTTGTTGTTGTTGTTGTTGTTGTTGTTGGTTTTTTTTTTTTTTTTTTTTTTTTTATAATTCAAGCCTTGGATATCACTTTAAATATGGGCGTTTTTCTAAAAGGCGGTTTTATACTGTTAAATGCACATATATTTGTTTTTTGTATAAACAATATTTTCTTTAATTTCTGTATTTCATATATGCAAGCATTGTTACTGTTGAAAACATTAAATGTAATTCCAATGGTACCATATGGTAGCTCAGGCATTAAGCTCCAGAACACAATCATACATCACATATGGCCTGAATGGGCAGGGTGCTGCCAGATATCACCTAGTGTATTCAGATGAAGTGTGTGTGCACAGTTGATGAGCATTGTCTCACTAATTGACCGTCTTTATATGCATTCAGAATATTGCTGAAGAGAAATATGGCCAGCTAAGGAAAAGACTAACCTGCTGATTTCTTCCTTAGTGACACAATTATGGCTGCAAAACCAGCAGAGGGCACACAGACCATTGAGAATGAAGAGACCCCTGGAGACTGCTCAGGTAAATGTACATTTTAGATTTTGTGGTCTTTAGACAGTACTAACATTTTGGTGTTAAATTGTCTTGCATTAAAAGATAAGTTCACCTTTATGGAAAAAAAATGATAAATGCACAAAAAAGAAAAAATGTGCATTTATTTTTGTCTGCAGGAGCCTCGTAAGAGCAGATCGCTGGTGCCACATAGGTCTCCTGCAGATCTGTCAGTGTATCTGCTTGTCCATATGGGATATACGAGCAAGCAGATATACTGACAGGGAGAATCATGGTAGTTCATGGAGGACTACAAGCTGACAGCTGTTAAGGCTGTCGAGACTTGTAGTCTCTCATTCACAGACGACTGTGAATGAGTGACATGCTGTGTGGGTGGAGCCCTGTAGGCCATGTGGGTTTTTTGTTTTTTTTTTAATTTGACAGCTAGAGAGGAGGAAGAAGATCACCCGCCATCTGTTAAAGCGGAGAGCGGGGGCCGGTCTGAACATGACATGTTACACCCTGAATATGGTGTAAAATGTTACGAAAGGTGAACTTTTTTTTTTTTTTAAAGGCTGAAAATTTCAGCTGATTGTGAGAGAGAAACCAGCAAATGTAAGCTGTTCTATATCTGGGTGGTGGTGTTTGTTTTTGTTTTGTTTTTTTGGGTCACTTTTCTTATGTTTGTGTCTTCATGGACAAAAAAATCCTTTATATATATGGATAACCGCATAAAATGCAAGCCATAGCGCATAAAAACATGCACAGTAGTGAACACCTTACTGAGGTTCAAACACTGTATCAAAACTTGATATAAAAATGTTCTGGCTGGTGTTTTTTTTTACTTTTTTTAAAAAAACTGAAGGGTTTCATATGACAGTCATGTACAAAATCCAGTTACTATGTGATGTTTAAGTGTCAATGTAAGCAAAATGCATTTTTCCTTCCTTCTCATATGTCCCTATCAGACGCTGCAACTCCTAGTGGGAGGGTTTCCACAACAGAGGCAGTTACTCCAATCTAGAATGCAGTGGGCAGGACTAGGCGTCACCCGCTGCTGACTGACAAGTTACAGGCCTGGTAATGGGCAATGCCAATGGTCATACTCCCTGCAGAATTTTCATGTTTTACTGTACATCAAACAGGCACAGCCTACATAAGGGTAGCAACTCTGCTGAGTTCAGGAGCGGTGCATCATTGTTGCCACACAGGAAGCTGCATTAGGTATATTTCACTGGCAGGTTCAACAACACAGTTGGCAACATTTTGAAAATGAATTAGGAGGGATAGGTTTTTGTTGGGGGGGGGGGGGGGGGTGTTTTAGGGGAATAATTTTCAAATTTCATTTTAAAATAACACTCACATGGCTAGGAAAGTAATGCCTTGAGCTGGTGTTAAAGCTTTGTGAATTGTGCCTATTGAATGAACATGTAAAACAATATATTTGGTGTGAGTGCTTAGGTTTAGATGCACTTTAAAAGCCATTCTAAAAAATGCTGTGATGGAAACATATAAGAGTAATAGAATAGCTGACATGCTTGCCTTTCCAGTAGATTTTCCCCTTGCCTTAAAATTGCTGCCAAGGTAAAATTATTTACAGGATAAGCCATCTAGGGACTGAATGACTGTGTAAACTAATTGTATATGCAGTGGCAGTTTATAGACACACTCCTTCTTTTTTAATAAGCAGTCACTTTTAAGACTGTAGAGAAGGCTGCTGTTGTAAAGTGACTAGTATTTTCAGACACCACTAGGCCTTCCCTGTGAGAAAGACTATCCTACTGTGTAATTATAAACACTTCTTATTTTCAAGACAGAAGTGCAATTAAAGCTGTACAGGTTTATTCAACATATAATCTATATAGAAGTGATAAAACTAAAGGTTTGTTGGGTAAGGTATGTCGTTTTGCTGATGACACAAAGGTATACAATGGGGTTGATATCCCTGGAGGTGTCTGTAACATGGAACATGATTTGGCATTGCTGGAAGATTGGTCAAAAAAGTGGAAATTGCAGTTCAATGTTTTTAAATGTAAAATAGTGTACCTAGAGAAAAAGAATCCCTTGAGAGTCCAACATTGGGGGTACAGTGTTAACCAGAACTACAGAGGAAAATGACTTGGGGATACTTGATTACAGGTGATTGCAAAATGAGCAAACAGTGTGGCCAGGCAGTGAGGAAAGCAAATAGACATCAAGGATGCATCATTAGAGGGGTCAACAGCAGGATAAAGGAGGTCCCGATTCCCCTATATAGATCTTTAATTAGACCTCATTTAGAATACAGTGTCCAGTTCTGGGGACCTCGCCTACATATAGATATCCATAAGACAGAACAGAGTCCAGAGACTGGTAACAAAAATGGTGAAAGGTCTGGGGGATAAAACACATCATGATCGACTTCAGGAACTTAACATGTATAATCTGGTGGAAAAGGGAGACATGATTGAAACCTTTTTTAAATACATCAAGGAGGTGAATAAGGTTCAACAGGGCAGTATTTTCAACATGAAACCAAAATCAAGGACCTTGAACAAACTGGAGGAATGCTCAAATCTAATTTCAGAAAGTACTATTTTACGAAGAGTAGTTGATGCTTGGAATAAACTTCCAGCAGAGATAGTGAGCCAGTCAACAGTACATTTTTGTACCATTTATTTATTTATTTATTTATTTAGCATGTTCAAATATGTCTACAAGTATTTTTTCATTCAGAATTCTATTAAGCATAGAAAAAGATAAAATCTTAAGGCAACAGTAGACCATTCTCTGGCCCATACAGCGAATGGGGGAGGGGGAAAGTGCTTCTTGGGGCATACATATACGATGTCAGGTCTACCTCAATTTGCACATTTTGTTTAAAAGTTTGAAGTTCTAAGGCCCAACTTAGGCAAAGTGAGTTTTTTCTGTTGAAGCAAATGTTTGCAATAATATGGAAAATGAATGTATGTTGTGAACGAGGCCTTTAAGGAGGACCTTCACTTTTCTATATTATCCCTGCATTCGTTCCCCCAAAATGCCGGTTTGGCCTTACAAACCCAAACCACCATCATTCTTTCCTAGACAAAACTGACTGTCCTTGGTCATTAGACTCCTAGGATACCGCCTTACATATCACAGGAGGCTGCAGGAGCAGAGACTCGTAGTAGATGGTGTGCAGGTCCGGTGCATATCATCGGGGGAAAAGTGAAGAACCAATAGAAGCGGCTGACTATATATTTTTTTTTTTTTTCCTGCTGTTGTGCTATGAACAAAAGGCAAATCTCAAAGAACTGATGGTCAGTAGTAAGCGAATGTTGTGCTTTTAGCATCCCAAGCTACAAAAAAGACCCACCTATCAACCTAAAGTCCATACTTCACTGTTAAGGAAATGTTCCCCCACCCCTTTCCTAACCTGCTGTGCTGCATACCAGAACAAGAGTCTGGTATGAATTTTTTTTTGGGGGGAAACCCCACTTTTTGGTGTGTGTGGTGTTGTGTTTTTTTTTGTTTTTGTTTTTGTTTTTGTTTTTGTTTTTACAGTGAGTGGAACTCCACTTTAGGAATAGAACTCATGTGGTATTTTAGTAGCTGTGTGGTATCTTGCCACATACTCAGATGCGGTAAGATACCGCTTAGTGAATTGTCCCAGTTCGAAATTTGCTTTAGTTAGGTTTGAATGTTTGACTGCGAACCAAACGGGGGGTGTTCAACCCATCATTTTGTGGACGGCCATCTCTTGGTAGGTTTGCAGTTGTTCCATAGTCCTTCTTTTTTTTTTTTTTTTTCCCATTTTCAGATGATGGATTGAACAGTGCTCCATGAGATGTTCAAAGCTTGGGATATTTTTTTTGTAACCTAACCCTGCTTTAAACTTCTCCACAACTTTATCCCTGACCTGTCTGTTCCTTGGCCTTCATGATTAAATGTTCTCTATAATAGAAAAAAAAAAACCAAACCTCCTGAGGGTTTCACAGAACAGCTGTATTTTATATTGAGATTAAATTACAAGCTGGTGGATTCTATTTACTAATTTGGTGACTTCTGAAGGCAATTGGTTCCAATAGATTTTAGTAGGGGGTATGAGAGTAAAGGGGTCTGAATACAAATGCATGCCACAGTTTTCAGATATTTTATTTGTAAAAAATTTTGAAAACAATTTGTCATTTTCCATCCACTTCACAATTATGTGCCACTTTGTGTTGGTCTATCACATACAACCAAAACGTAAATGTATTTTGTTGGGATTTTAACATGACAAAATGTGGAAAATGTCAAGGGGTATGAATACTTTTTCAAGGCGCTGTAGTTGATACCGTTTCTCCATTTATTTAGTTGAGGATATTCTCCACTCTCTTGTAAACACTTTTTCTAAATCGACTACCTTTTTTGGTGCTGCTAGACAGATGCCAGGCCTTGGTTTCTACACTTGGCCACACATAAGCACTCACACAAACACACTTTTAGAAGAAGCTCCAACAGAACCGATGTAGACAGCCTGTGCCGTCTCTGAACGATACGGTTCCTTTTTGTTTATACCAAGCCCTGTACTTAGAAGCAAGCAGTTTACAAGCTCGCCTCAAAGACCACATCTGGCTTTTAAATTACTGTGTGTTTTTCCCAAGCAGAGTGCTATATTTCATTTTCTTATGTATTGTTGCCAAATGAAACTGCCCAAAACAAAAAGAACAGGGACCAGTCTGCCAAACAGATTGCTGTAGATCAAGTAAAGGGGGAGGTCAAGAAGACTTTTCATCACCTGTAAATGCTGAATCAGGGATTCTCTTCAAAGCCAACTGGGAAAAATTCAATGATGTAGTTTGGGAAACCAGTCATGACATACTAATGCATATCTGGTCTGCCATGCATCCTTTTATGTATGTCTGCACCTTTCAGAACTTGCACATATCTTCAATCACAATTCTGCAGAGTAGTGATGTAGTGTCTCACGTTAATTGTTTCCGTAGGATTCTGGCATATCCTTCTAGGAAAAAAATGTCATTACTGTTATCTATTCTTCTGTTTATTACAATGGAAATATCTCCATCTGATTACTCCATATAGTTCTCATAAACAGGTCTTTAGTTGGATGTAAGAGGAGGAACATACACCTATAGATGGTGAGCAGTCCTTGCCTCATATAGTAGAGGTATACTTCCATGGACCGTGGCCGTGGAAGTCAGAATCAGCCCAATTGAATGACAACAAAACGTGACACTCAATGAGCTCATAAGTGTTCCTTTTTATGTAGCAGTATCATTTTTACAGGACTTCTGGGATTCGTGCAAGGGTTTGCATATATGGCCGTTTGTGTTATGCTGCTAATGTGCATTTGTGAAACCTTTTTTAAAGGCCCTGGAACTCTGTTTTGCAATCGAAAGCGGATAGTTTGGAGAAGTGTCAATTACATATATATTGCATTTTTTTTTTCCATGCCCTGCATTGAGTTGCACTTTCTAAACGCCTATTGTACTGTGTTTTTAATTGTTTTTGTCTATATGAATTTAGCCAAGTGCTTGGTTAAGAATGAGGAGTGAGTGTAACACTGGCTGCAGCTGCTCTCTGGAGCTGCTGCCTTTGTAGTGCTCTTGCTGCTATATCAGCAAGAGCAGGGAGCCGTTGGCTCTAAGAGTTCAATAGTCAGGCAGCTCTGTAATAAAGACCTTTTTTTGAACTGCATTTTCTAGAGAGATTGCCAGGAGGAGGAGGTGAGAGCTGTCTTTCCTCAGGCTGAACAGGCCACAGCCTCCTCTTGCCAAGAGAGATCAGAGTTCTTTGCTTCCCAGTATGCACCATCACTGCTGCATATCAGTGGCCTAAGCAGGATCTGCATCACTGAGTTTGGGGGTGCCAACAGCCAGAGTCACCTGGGTGCAGAGCAGAGAGTGGACTAATCACTGTGTTTGACTGGATGGTGAGCTTCTGCTGTGGCAATGTTACAATTTGTTGCTAGAGAGAGCCCTTTAGGAACTGACCATATAACCATCTAATAGTCTTACTGCTGCCTGCAGGTTTGACTGGGACTATTCTCACGTGCACCAACAGTACAACCAGGCCCCAACTCTAGCCAGCTGAAGAGTAAAGACTGTCCCATTATAGCTGCTACACAGACTTTCACCTATTTATGCTAAAAGGTACCTCTCATGGGACAGTGCACCATATCCTAGCAATTATCCTAGAGTGCTTTCTAGACTAGTTATAGTGTTCACATTGCAGTTACTGCTTATATGCACTTTCTTGCTGACCTTGCTGATTTCATGAGTTAATCCCAGTCTAGTGGTACAGAACTCTGTTCTAGGTTATCTTGGCATAGTGATTATATTTTCTACTAGACTGTGTCTGAACCTACCGTCTGTATGTGTGTTTATATTGAAACCACCATTTATTCTAACCAATATCCATGCATTAAGTTAATTTACCACTCAACGGTCTTGGATTTACAGTCATGGCCGAAATTGTTGGCACCCTTGATATTTCTCCAGGAAATCATGTATTTCTCACGAAACGTATTGCATTAACACATGTTTTGCTATACACATGTTTATTCCCTTTGTGTGTATTGGGACAAAACAAAAAAAGGGAGGAAAGAAAGCAAATTCGACATAATGTCACACAAACCTCCAAAAATGGGCTGGACAAAAGTATTGGCACCCTTTCACAACTGCGGATAAATAAGAATGTTACAAGCATGTGATGCTCCTGTAAACTCACCTGGGGCAAGTAACAGGTGTGGGCAATATAGAAATCACACCTGAAAGCAGATAAAAAGGAGAGACGTTCACTTAACCTTTGCATTGTGTGTCTGTCTGTGCCACACTAAGCATGGACAACAGAAAGAGGAGACGAGAACTGTCTGAGGACCTGAGAACCAAAATTGTGGCAAAATATCAACAATCTCAAGGTTACAAGTCCATCTCCAGAGAACTAGATTTGCCTTTGTCCACAGTGCGCAACATTATCAAGAAGTTTGCAACCCATGGCACTGTAGCTAATCTCCCTGGTCGTGGACGGATGAGGAAAATTGATGAAAGATTGCAACGCAGAATAGTCCGGATGGTGGATAAGCAGCCCCAAACATGTTCCAAAGACATTCAAGCTGTCCTGCAGGCTCAGGGAGCATCAGTGTCAGCGCGAACTATCCGTCGACATTTAAATGAAATGAAACGCTATGGCAGGAGACCCAGGAGGACCCCACTGCTGACACAGAGACATAAAAAAGCAAGACTACAGTTTGCCAAAATGTACTTGAGTAAGCCAAAAGCCTTCTGGGAAAACGTCTTGTGGACAGATGAGACCAAGATAGAGCTTTTCGGTAAAGCACATCATTCTACTGTTTACCGAAAACGGAATGAGGCCTACAAAGAACAAAACACAGTACCTACGGTAAAATATGGTGGAGGTTCAATGATGTTTTGGGGTTGTTTTGCTGCCTCTGGCACTGGGTGCCTTGACTGTGTGCAAGGCATCATGAAATCTGAGGATTACCAAAGGATTTTGGGTCGCACTGTAGGGCCCAGTGTCAGAAAGCTGGGTTTGCGTCCAAGATCCTGGGTCTTCCAGCAGGACAATGACCCCAAACATACGTCAAAAAGCACTCAGAAATGGATGGCAAAGAAGCGCTGGAGAGTTCTGAAGTGGCCAGCAATGAGCCCAGATCTAAATCCCATTGAACACCTGTGGAGAGATCTTAAAATTGCTGTTGGGAAAAGGTGTCCTTCCAATAAGAGAGACCTGGAGCTGTTTGCAAAGGAAGAGTGGTCCAAAATTCCGGGTGAGAGGTGTCAGAAGCTTATTGATGGTTATAGGAAGCGACTGATTTCAGTTATGTTTTCCAAAGGGTGTGCAACCAAATATTAAGTTAAGGGTGCCAATACTTTTGTCCAGCCCATTTTTGGGGTTTTGTGTGACATTATGTCATATTTGCTTTTCTGCCTCTGTTTTATATTTGTTCCAATACATACAAAGGGAATAAACATGTGTATAGCAAAACATGTGTTAATGCAATACCTTTTTTGTGTGAAATACTTGATTTTCAGGAAAAATATCAAGGGTGCCAACAATTTCGGCCATGACTGTATTTCCTGGTGCCAATTCACAGCTGAGTTAAAGATCATCTTCTACCTAGTGTTCTTAAGTTCTTGCAGTAATGTGAATTCAACCAGGTGTTTTCAGAGGGGCTGAGGTTGTTCTTGGAGTTGAGGCATACAACGGAAAACCCAGAATACGGCGGCTTCTGCAGAAGTAGTGCTACACGAATACCTTATCCTCTATACTGGCAACACAGAAATAAGACCATGATTATAGGTTCTGTTTTATATTTGAATCCAGTTGTGTGTAATGGATATTATCTATGCGTAGAAGACAGAAATTTGGAGTTATTGGTTAGATGTTAGATCTGTCATTTCTCTAAAGCAGTGTTTCTCAACCTTTTTTCAGTCAAGGCACACTTTAAAACCCTTTAAAATTCTGTACAATCCGAGGCACCCCATTCTAAAATTTAAAAACTTAGTTTTACATAACACAGCAACCTACACATGTGTAGGATACCCAATATTAGAGGTGGTTTATTCTTCCAAAGCAAATAGACCTTTGTACACTGAAGCTGACTAGTATTCCAATGTTTCTTTTCTGGCTCAGTTTCTCCCACTCACTTAGATAATGTGACCCCAGTGCTGATGGAGAGGGGCAGAGTATGGGCAAAAAAGGATGCTCTATATGTGCCAAATGTCCTCTTTATCAACCACGACATGATTGGTTGTTAAGACATCGGTGGCTAAGTGGTTTTAGTAGTGCACAATGAAAACCTGTGGCTTTGTGTCACTAAAAGGCAGGCTGATCCATCTGCTGACTTGTGTGCAATTTTTAGGCATTTTGCCAAGGCACCCTTGGAGACACCTGAAGGTGTGAGAAATCTGACTAGGTTCCCTAAACCAAACATTATAATATTAGAGAATACTGTTGATGGCAAACATCTGTCCGTCTTTTCAATTGAAGGCTTTATTGTTTATTTAAAAATTAATAAAATCACCCCCCCATATTTCACATCAGAAGCTCTTCATTACATCTCAGTTCTCCTTTTACTTCAGAAGCCCCCCCATCACATCAAAGTTCCCCTTTTACATCAGAAGCCTGTCATTACATCAGAGTTGCTGTGAGCTAGATATGACCCATCGGTCGTCATAATTTGGAAACCCCGATTTTATTTTTTCCTAGTAGCATAAATCTTGTAAAAATAAGGGGATATGTAACGGCTAAATTCTTACTTTTTTTTATTTTGCTTAACATATCCAATGTGGCTAAAACATCTAACTATTGTGGTGAGCAATAGGGATCTGTAGAAGGCAGCTGTGTTTTGTTAACCTTAAGGGATCTGTTAGTTGCTTATGTGTTTCTGACATCCTCAGATTCTAATCTCACATTGTACTTTTGCATACTTTATTCGTTTTTGGAAATGGTTATAGTCATTGTGTTTGCCACCAAATGGAAGGATTGACTACACATCTACTTCTTCTTTTTTTTTTTTTTTTTTTTTTTTTTTTTTTATCCTCGTGAGTGAAAGGTCCTGTAAAAGGGATTTGTGTATTTTGTTTCACATTGTTTCAGTTCTAGATTTTTGGGAAGGAAATATTCCAGTGCAGCAAACTATGGTTGTGTCTGTGTGTCTTTTTATGTGTGTTTTTTTTTTTTCCCCCCTCACATTCTATTCTGTGTCTTACAAATTTCTGTTCCCTATTAGTGCCAAACAATTGTTATACTGTTACTGTGGTCCACATTTATTGCTTGCAAGTACTTTTTTTTTTTTTCCTATTAGTCACACTTGTCTGGGCCTCCAGCAGTTAGCTGAAACGGTGTGTACATTTATATACATTCAAATGTAATGCCTAAACCTTTTTTTAAGCAAATCTTGTTGGCACACATTTGTAAACTGACAGATGTTAATGGCTGTAAATGACCTTCAAGCAGTAATAAACCCAAAATAAAAATGTAATATAATGCAGCTTTCCAATCTTTAGATTTGGTGGCTGCATTAGTAGGCTTTTTTCCTTCTGTTTTCGCCTGGTGATCTGGCCATTAACACACCTTCTGTATTAGAGTGCTCCCACTCTGAATGAAGGAGCACAGGGGCACATTTGGACAGCAGCATTGTAAATTTGGGGGGAGGGGAGTGTTCGATGGACTAGTATATTTAGTTACATTAACAAACTGAAGCCAAACTCCAGCTCACACTGCAGTTACAGCTATGTTTTTTTTTTTCTTTTGGAATAAAGATTTTACATGAATAAATAAAAGCTGATCTTTGTAAGCATCTCTGTTAGTGGTAGATGGTTTGCCTCAACTCAAACTGATCCATTTGCAGGAGAGCTTGTTCTGTTGCAAAAACAAACTTACTAGTCAGATCACCAGGTGAAAATAAGGAAACCACCTAAAAAGTCCACTAATGCAGCCATATCATTTAAGAATTGGCTGCAATATAATGGTGTTCTTTGGGTTTAATACTGCTTTAATGTCATGGAATTGTACAACCCCTTCAACCAGCCACACAAATCCCACAGTGAACCATCTGATCACGAATGATGATAAAGAAAGCCAGGAAACGGATGTATGGAAAATTGTCTGTGGCACCTTTATTTGGGTTTAAAACAGAATATGATGACTTTTTATTTGCTATACCTTTTACCATTAAACACACAGGTCAATATACTCTCTGTACGCCAAAAGATGGTTGGTTTTAATTTGCTCCACTTTTGAATTTGGCACATTCAATGTGACACAATGTAGAAATGGCGCATTCAATGTGACAAGAAATAAAACTGTCCCATTTTAGAACTGTCTGAATTTGTTGCATGAGTCGCTGTCATAACCTAGTGTTGTAAATGCTTCATTAATTTGCTGCAATACAGTACCGAGAGGGATTAATGTCAGAAGAGTGGCGCAGCAGCTTTATTAAATTCCCCCATAGAGTGTGAGACCTTTTTGATACTTTTGAGATTTTTGATTATTGGGGGGGGGGGGGGGGGGGAATTGGAGTTTAGTTGCACTCCATTTCATTAAGATTTTCAAAGCTCCTCGCACATGGTATTGGGGGGGTTTGTTTTCTGAAGCGTGTGTTTTGTGTTACTTCTCCACTTTCTACTTTGATGTATTATTAGCAGTCATATTCAAACTTTGAAGGCTGGTTTGAATCTCCTTGGTGATTGTAGGAATGTTTGTATGTTGCTGTCATTTGCTACAAAGTGGGTCATAGAGCGAAGGAGAGGTGGTTTCTGGTGCTGTCATTTGCTATTCAGACTTCATGTATGAGATGCATGAAGAAGGGTAGTTGTGCTTTTTTTTTATATCTTTTTCACACAAAAATGGGAAACAAATGTGTTCCCATGTTAGCATATTGGTGACCAATAGGATTGGGGTGGAGTACATCTTTACCTGGATGAGCAGCTGAAGCCTTGAGTCCTCTTTTGTAGGATGTATTCCCTGGTTGCATTGCAAGGTTTTGTCTATGTGCATTTTTAAATCGAGCACTGACTTGTTCTTGGGTGTGAATGATGCCCATCAGAATTGTGCAATTCCAGAGTTGTGGCAAAATGCACAATGCGCTTACAGTGCCATTATGTTTGACACAGGGAAACGTGTAAATTTTACAAAACTTTTGAGCTGGTCACGCGTTCTAGCTATGTGAAGAGTGAACAGGGTCTATCTAATTGTGTGGTAGAAAGTGCAATGACATGAGATTAATATAACCCAAGAGTAATATTTTGGATTTGGAGTTCCTCCTCTCCAGACAGCCTGCCCTTTAACTGATCATTCTGCCTCTACAGAGACTGTGTTGGAAGGATCCTTCGCTAATTGATCTATCTAGAACTGTGACCTTCAAACTGTGGTACTGGGGCCAGATGTGGCCATTTGTTTTTATCTGGAACTATCTCTCCCACTGACGCCTACAATGGGGCATAGCTTTTGCCACTGACACCAACATTGGGGCACCATTCCTCCCACTAATGCCAAACACTCCTTCACCTGGTACTAAAGATGGTGCATTGTTTATTCTCACTGATGCCAGGACACTTGCTACTCCCAGTGGCCACAGTTTGGCCCCCAAAAGCCTGAAGGACTCTAAACTGGTCCTTTTGTTTAAAAGGTTTGGCAACCCCCTGATCTAGAGCAAGGATGGACAACTGCGGCCCTACAGCTGTTGCAGAACTACATGTCCCATCATGCATTTGCCTCCGCAAGTAACTCATTCTTCCCATTATGCCTCTGGGAGCCATGGTTGTAACTGTAAGTCTTGCAATGTCTCATGGGGCATGTAGTTCCACAGCAGCTGGAGTTTCGCATTTGCCCTCCACTAATCTAGAGCCAACTGCACTGTTTGACACAAGTTACACAAGCTAAACAAAACCTAGCTTCAGCCATATAGAGCTATATCTTGTGTAGCTTGCTGCATCTTGAACCATAGCTAGAGATACATAAAACAAGAGAAGGTCAGTGCAAAATTCAATAAGCAAAGGTATGCATGATTCTCAGTACAATATATGTAAAAAAAAAGGATATATATATATTCAGGTACCTCAGTCAGGTTTGTGTTTTTTTTTTTGTTGTTTTTTTCTATAAAGGTGTAAGGTACATCCTGTGCTGCATTGATGTTTATTTTCTTGTACAGGAAAAAAAAAATCTAAATTCCAGGCATTCAAAAAATTATTTGTCAAAAAGAAGAGGAAGGAATCTCCAGCTCCAAGCAGGGAAAGCAACCTAAAACCTAGCCAGTCCAGCAGTGATGTCAGTGTGTCTGGAGCCAATGAGTCTGCCTTTCAACCAACTCGTGAATCTGTGTAAGTAAAGACTTGTTTAGTTTTATACAAAAATATTCCTTTTAATGGGGAAGTCTGTTTAGCCGAAAAAACCCTTTGTGATATGTGTACAGTACAAACCATACCTTCAGCTCACCTGTGCTGTAATGACTGGGGTCGATTTGAAAAATATATTCTCATCCATAAAGTGGGAAGCAAATAATATATCATCATAATAAAACACTGCATGTGTAATGCATTTGTGAACTGAGCTTATGGGTTTATTGAAGCAGGAAAAGCAAAGAGCAGTTTGCTGTGCCAAGCTCAGCCATCCATAGAAACCCAATTACTATAGACAGATTAGATCAGAGTTGAACAGGATTATAGAATATCTTTTGTATACTCTAAATCTCTGGTGCCCACCCTGTGACTTTGTGGCACTTTTTGTGCAGCCCCTGGGGTTCCTGAAGACAGTAGCTGGTGTTTTCCTTACCTAGGTGTTATTCTTTAGATTCCTTTCTAGTAGTTCAATGGCTGGATGTATTACTTTCAAGCTCTTTCTGTGCAGTCAATGGCTTTCTTTTTTATATAACCGTTTTCTCTGTGATCGTTTATAATGGATCGTGCTGGGTGAAACCTATGTGGCACAGGTAATTTTTAAAAGGGCTGAACAGAGAAAAATGTGGAAGCATTGATTGTCCCTGTAATAACAATGATCTCTAGCAGTCTCCTTTTTAATGCATTTCAGATCTGTCTCCTAAACAATACCCACAGTCTCCCAACAACTCTCAGCATTTTTTATTATTTTTTTTTTTTTTTTTTTTTTTTTTTTTTTTTTGTAATCTAACCCTCTAGACGGTCTCCTGTAGCATGCCCAGCCACCAGCAACTCCTATAGCATTTTCATTCCCTGATCATTTATTAGGACATGTCTGCAATCTCTGACCATCTCTTGCAACATGTCCCTAGTCTTTGACCATATCCTTTTGCTTGTCTACAGTCTGACAACGTTCTCTAGCATTACACTCACCGAGTATTTGAAATCCTTTGATTTCGAGGGTTGTACTGGAGGCTCCCTATTTCAAGAAAGTTGTCCAAAACTACTCTTTAATTTTAACTACACAGTGAAGCAACAATTATCCTAAAAAAATGTAGGACATTCCAACAATATGGATACAAAACTGCTGCCTTCCAATGAGCATTAAACATTCAACAGAAAACTGTAATCCCATAAAGTTGCTGTTTTGTAGACACAGGTAGCAAGATGTCAGTAGCATTGGATGCTTACACCGATCAGCCTAACTTTATGACCACCTACCTAGATACTTTTTGCTGCCAGCCCTGATCCTTCGGTCCTGTAAGTTGTGAGGTGAGGACCACGTGGGTCAGACTTGTTTTCCAGTACATCCCATAGATGCACAATTGGCTTGAGATCTAGAGAATGTTGGAGTCAAAGTTAACACCTCACACTTGTTATGCTCCTCAAAGTTTTCTTGAACAATTTTTGCAGTGTGGCAGGGTGCATTATTCAGTTTCCTTGAAGGGATATTATTGGTCAGCAACAATGTTTAGGTAGGTGGTACATGGCAAAGTAACATTCACATGCATGACGGAAACAAGATTTCCCTGCAGAGCATTGCCCAAAGCATCACACTGCCTCCGCTGGCTTGCCTTCTTCCCATACTGCATCCTGGTGCCATCTCTTTCCTACGTACCCGACCATCCAAATGATGTAAAAGAAATCATGATTCATATACCAGGCCACCTTCTTCCATTGCTCCATGGTCCAGTTCTGATGATCCTGTGCCCATTGTATACAAAAATATGTGAAATGGCGCCAAACCAAATTAAAAGATAAATTACATCTCAAAAATCAATACTTCTAGGCAGCTGCCCCTTTAAGTGCAATCACACTTACTCCTATAAATAAAGTGAAGAAATAGGGCGCTAACCAATCTATAGCATGAAATGTCAAATAAAAAAACAAAAAACATTTAGAACATAGAAGACCTGTGCAAACCATTTCATAAAATCAAAAAAATAGTGAAGTAAAGTCCCAAACACCAATCTGATGTGACAGCCCCAATAATAACCAAAGCATACAAATCCATTTGTGTTCCATCACCGTGTGCAGCCAAAATGGGATCTCATCAGATCCACTTGGCCAACAAAGTAGCCAGCAACATGTAAGCACAAATCCCCTATGCATTCGGTGTGCTGCCTAGTTATGCAGAATCCTTGAGGCTTTCTCAGAAATTAGCCCCCCAAAAATATATTCATAGTGCAGCAAGTTTTTATTACAAATATTAAGAGTATAATCTAATGCACTTGCATATATTTGGCGCTATAGGGAGCACCAACCCAAATAGCTCACTAAGGGGATCCCTCTTTCCAGACCACCGCTATTCACATGCCGGCGCTGTGACGATCGTGGCGTCAGACCCCCAGCCCTTCTCACCAACTCGTGACCGAAGGACTAGCCAATCTAACACCGCGCTGTCATGTGCGTACCAATGCCACGCTCAGCTGCACTCTGCACAAAGATTTTCCAGCTAATGGACCACAATCTATGTACCTGCAGCCTGAGAGCGATTTGTTACTGGGTCAGGTTAATTATGCAATTAACCCTTCACACTGCCACCACCTCCTTTTTGTAGAGAAAAGGAGGAAACTCGCCAATATTAGCAATAACACTATGATGTTTGAATAATCGTCTGTATACCACGGTCACCGCAGGCAGAGGTATATAGTGGTTTAAAAACGCACAGTAGCGCTCTTCAGAGACAGGGATTCTTAGTTTGCATTACAGAGCTTTAGAAACAGTTCAACACTTTTCAGAAAATGAGATTTATTACTAAAAAGGTCAAAATGGTGCAATAAACGTATTTACATATCTATAAACACAGAGCGCAATAACACAGATAACAGATGTTTAGAGGAGTAGAGTACTTGCCAAAAGTCCTGGGTTAAGCAGATCAAGTATCAGAGCAAAAGGGTACCGTCTCCCAAGTTGGTTCCGATGTTAAAAGGGAGAATTCTTCAACTCTTCTCCAAACCTGACAACCTTATTTGTAGGCCTCCAGCAGGGGGTGTCTCTGAAGCCAAGGGCCAATCGCCTTATTTGGGGAGGGGGTGTCTAGGAAGAGACCCAAGCTAGAACCAAAATCCCTCTCAAGTTATACCAGGGTCAATAACCTTCCCTAGGTACATGTAACATTCTATCCACGGGTAGGATAATCTGCAGAATATTCTGAATGTCCAGGTACCAGATATGACAAATCTGCTTGGGACGGTTAAGGAGATATCGCTTTCTGCTCTCGGGTATACGTAATCCAGGGGTGTAAGAGATTTGATGACTCGCATTAAACTGAGCTATACGAATATATGCTTGGTTTCCTGGTAATTATTTCCTATCTCAAGCTATGAAATTTTATATGGGAAAGTGGGTTTTAAATATGTCTGTTTTACGGCTATCTGGAATGCGTTTGAAGTCCAGTGAAGGACTGGTTTATGGCTTTATGATAATCTCAAATTGAGAAGTTAACAGACACCCGGGCACCAGCTAATTTGGGATTTATAACCATGAAGCTGTGCCTGTGCACTTCTGAACCCAGCACACAGGGACCACGTGTCACTCAACAGGGAGGGGGGAGCTGGTTTGGAGTAGAAATGATACAAGATGGAAGGCCTTTGGCAAAATGGAGGTTCGCATCCATCTCTGTACGTACAATTGCTACAGACGCGTGCTCCATCCACCGGAAGTGACTTCAGAGGAACTGGAAATTGCGTGTGTTACTCTGGCCTCAATGCATTTTGCGCATCGTGCATCTTCAGGAAGCTTCATGTTCTAGATTGGCTAGCTCCTATTTCTTCACTTTATGTGCCCATTGTAGCTGTTTTTGGATATGGACCCAGGTAAGCATAGGCACCCTGAGAGGTCTGTGGCTACACAGCCCCATACACACCAAATTGCAATGGCGCCTTTTTTTCTGCTTTAACACATCAAATTCAGGGACAAGTTTACTTGCTACCTAATCTATCCCACCAATTTTTTTTTTCAGATGCCACTGTAACAAGATAATCCATGTTATTCACGTGTCAGTGGTCCCAAAATTGTGGCTGATTGGTGTATATTAATATGGATCATTTTAAAATTGTATAAAAATTCTGTCTTTTCACTTTTCACAGGGCCAAAAGCAGTATGGGAAGTAAGGCAGTCTCCCATGACAGTGTATTCATTTCTGAGGTGGAGAACTCTACAAAGGGTACCTCACAGGAAAACACCCCTGGCAAGGTTAAAGCTTTACAGGTATGAATAGTTTTATTATAATCTAAAGTGCTCAATGTGGAAAATTAGTAGCAATAAATTATAAAACCTTTAGGAACAGAAGCACCAAGACTATCCATGCAATGCCCCAACACTCCTCTAATGTGAACTATACAGCCTATTCTGTGGGTGATTGGTGGCATGGGTCTCTCATAACTCCCTTTATCACCCAATTGAGCTTCATTTATTCTCATTTATTTATTTATTTATTTATTTTTTGTGCACACTAGTTTAGTGATACTAAAGGTTAATTTTTTTTTTTTTTTTGTTAAACATGTCTATATTTACCTGCTCTGTGTAGTGGTTTTGCACAGAGCAGCCCCAATCCTCCTCTTCTCGGGTCCCCCGCAGGATCTCCTGGCTCCTCCTTTCTGTCGGGTGCCTCATAGCAAGCAGCTTGATATAGGGGCACCCGCTGCTTCGCGTGTCCCCTCTCCCCAACAGGACCCTCTGCTGTCTCGGCTAATGAGGAGAAGGAGTCCAGGATAGCAGAGACTCCAGTGCACATTGCCAGATCGAGAGGGGGCTTAGGTGAGTATTAGGGGGGGCTGGGTGCTACACAGAGAAGGTTTTTTACCTTCATGCATGAATTGCCAAATAGGAGGTTCAGGGGCTGCATGGTGTAATTGTCTTGCGCAGAGCAGGCATGTATAACAAATATAAATATATATATATATATATATATATATATATTTTTTTTTTTTATGCAATCTCTTGCAATAAAGAAGAAATGTGTTCTGTCTTGTTATGCCACACTGTGAAATAAGGATGTAGCTAGTATTGTAGTAGGGGTCAGCAGTCTGTTGAGCTTTATCTACCAGTAGATTGTGGCTAGGTGACTGGTAGATTGTGGTCTGTTCTTGCTGACCCACCATGCCAGAGCATCAAACCTAGAACAATGCAGGGGGACTATATGTATAGGTGGAGCTGCATAAGCCGATGCCTCCTCTGTAGTGCTGGCTCCTGTCCCATGTGGAGTGATACCAACTGCACTCCACCTCTTATCCCGGCTAGCGCTGTCCAGAGTGGTGTTAGCAGTGGGAAATAAAATTTCTTCAGGTCCGTGTGAAGCAATACACTGGGCATAATAGTGTAAGGCTGCATTCACACTGATGTGGTGTGGTTAACCCACACTGAGGGTGCAGTGCAGTGTACCTGCAGGTTTTCTGTGGGTTTGCTGCGCTTGGCCAAAGACTTCTATTATATCCTGCGGGTTTGGTGCACTTTTTTTCTAAAAGTGCACCAAAACTCTTGACTACACTTTCAGAAAGTGCACCACACCCGCAGGATATAATGGACTGTGGCAAAGCGCAGCTAACCCAGGAAAGTCACAGATGCACTGCGCACCCAAGTGTAGGTAAACTACAGCACATCAGTGTGTAAGCAGCCTTCTAGGGGGCTCAGAACAGTAAGGGTTAGTTTACATTTGCAGTTTTGGGGGTGGTAAAACCTCAGTTAAGATGTTTTTACCACCCCTGTCCCAACTGCACCCCCTTTAGCTGCCATGGCCAGGGGTGTACACATGCTGCAGCAAGAGTTATACGGTTGGTGAGCATAACACCTGCCAAGCATGACTTATTCAAGTGAATGTGGCCACTCTGCAAGTGCCCTGCAATCTTTTGCTGTACAGCAAACAAGGGGTTAAAGCAGTGTTGCATTGCTTTCTCACCACCTGTTTTAACCCCTTGGACCCTGCACAAGCATGCAGGTGTGGGGTGCTTGCAGAGTGGCCACATTTACTTGAATGTGGCACTTACCAAAGCAACAGGGGGTTTAATTCCTGATTGCCAAATGCAACTTAGGGCTCATTCACAAGTGCAGCAGGCACTGTTGCTCCTCTGAAATGCGATCTGAGTGTGTTTGACACATGGTGAGGAGGTGATAGGTTGCTTCCTCACCACCTGATTTAAACCGATTGCTGTGCAATGCACAGGATTTCATCCTGGTAGCACAGCAATTAGAAGTTTAAATCGGGTGTGGGGAGGCAACACTGTGCCCGGTGATCTTTGACTTCGCCCATGTTGTTCAGGTAGATCTCCACCTCTTTAAGGTTACCTACGCCTGCTGTAGACCTACTTTGCAAGGTGCATGGCTAGGACATTCTATCTCAGGAAGTACTCAATGGGACAAATCAAATCTTTTATCCGATCAGGTGTGGATCAGCATTTGACCTTTTAACACCATCAAGGTTCAGAGTTCGGTCCTTTGTTCAGGGCTTTGCTTACTTTGTCCCTCATGAATGCTCCTTAGTGACTCCTTGGGATCTCAGCCTGGTTCTATCAGGCTTTGAGAAGTTGCACCTTGAAACCCATCTAGAATATTTTCCTGACTACCTTACTCATGAGGTTACCTTCCTTGTTGTGATCACTTCTGTGAGGAGAGTCTGAAATAGTGGACCTATCATGTAAGGTTGTCTAATGTTCTACAGCAATAAGGTTGTCCCCTGTAAAGATTTAAACATCTGTGTCCCCTTTTTGAAGAGATTTTTCCTGATTTCCTAATATGAAGCCCTGCATATTGACAAGAAGTGAGAAATGTCCCTAATGGAAATTTGGAAAGTGACACCGTCCTTATAGAGGTTGCCCATCTTCCCAGTTCTCAAAGTTTTTATAGCTGTCTGTCTCTGTTGGGGTAGATTACCCCTCCATACCTGTTCTTTCTAACTTCTGGAAGAATTCTACTCGCTTCCTATTTTGACAATCGAGGACATGTACAGCAAAGAAAAGATTAGAAAAATGGCAATATTTGTTATAGAGGGTTGTTGGTTCTATGGGTTAAAAATTGACAAATCCTGTTTTTATTTTTTTTTACTTTTTGGAACTGACATTTACAAACAGTTTTGCATTGTTTGCATTTTTCAATGATAGCTTGCTTGCTTCTGTGAAAATTTGTGTGCAGTTGCTTTGAACTACTAACTTTTATGATTGGCTTTTATCAAAATACACTCTTACTACAAATACAGTGCCTTGAAAAAGCATTCATACCCCTTGAAAATTTTCACATTTTGCCATGTTACAACCAAAAATGTAAATGTATTTTATTGGGATTTTATGTGATAGACCAACACAAAATGGCACAGAATTGTGAAGTTGAAAGAAAATTATAAATGATTTTAAAAAGTTTTTACAAATCTGTGAAAAGTGTGGCAAGCATTTGTATTCTGCCCCCCCCACCCCCACCCAATACTTTGTAGAACCACCTTTCACTGCAATTACAGCTGCAAGCTTTGCACATCTAGAGCGTTTAAATACAAAAAAATTTTCAGACTGTGCTAGTAAAAAAAAATATAATAAAATGTCCGTGAACAAATAAATCTAGATCATATTAATCATATAAACCCCCCAAAAAACAGTCATATCAATCATAAAGTCCCAAAAAAATTGATGTCCCAAAAAAAGTGATGATGAAATAAATTCAAACGAAATCCACCGCCGAAAAAACTGAATAAACTCACCAGAGCAATATGCTGATCATGTTCTAAACCAGCATAAACTCTTTTCTGCTGTGGGAGCAATGATGAAACGCATAGGGCGGGTATGCTGTTACACAGTTAATATTTATGTTAATGTACATGAGAATTCATATAGTTTATTCTTTGTACCATTTCCTATGGACATTTCTATAGTTGGTTATGCTGCCATCCAGTGGTCTTATTTGGTAATGCATTTGTTTTATATTACCTCCCTGAGATCTATGACACTATTCCTTTGTATATGAAGCTCCTCCCTTCTTCTTGAGTTCAGCACTTCCTGTGTCATGGAGGCAGCTAACAGACCACATGTAACAGGGACACATGTATTCTGCATAGTACGCTACAGAAAGTATCATCTTTTGACCGCATAATACTGGAAACCGTTCATTCTGCTGTATCCTGTTGTCACATGTACAGAATAAAGCAACTTCTGGATGAACACCGTATTGGTGAGTTCAAGCTATCTGATAAGGATTGTCCACAGTGATTATATCTGCTTATACAGGCTAGGCAGAGAGGTCTCGCAAGGGATAAATCGCTATCACAACAATCTGAGTCAGAATAGCGGGGCTTGAGTGGTGTGACGTCAGCGCGTTCTGTGATCGTTACAGCGCATGTGTGGTGACGTGGTCTGTGTACTTGCATCTGGTTATGCTGACTGTGCTGGTGTCGGCTTGGACACCGTTTTTTGTAAGTGTGTTTTAGTTTTAATAAAGCAACGATTTTATGAGGTACTGCACCATGAGCTTCTATTCTTTGTATATTTTGAGTGGCCATTCCAATAACTAGCGCAGTCTGAAAATTTTTTTTGTATTTATATGCACCTTATTATAGGGCAGATTTTGCAGCTGGTATTATTGACATAGAAATTGACTGTAATTATTACTAATCTTGTTCTGGCTCCACCTATATCTATTTAGTCACATCTAGAGTTACATTTTTGCCCATTCCTCTTTTCAAAATAGCTCAAGCTCTGTCAGATTGGATGGAAAGTGTCTGTAAACAGCAGTTTTTCAAGTCTTGCCACAGATTCTCAATTGGATTTAGTTCTGGACTTTGGCTGGGCCATTCTAACACATGAATATGCTTTGATCTAAACCATTCCATTGTAGCTCTGGCTGTATGTTTTAGGGTCAATGTCCTACTGGAAGGTGAACCTCTGCCCCGTCTCAAGTCTTTTGCAGACTCTATCAGGTTTTTTTCCCTGTATTTGGCTCCATCCATCACATCAACTTTAACCAGCTTCCCTCTCCCTGCTGAATAAAAGCATCCCCACAACATGATGCTGCCTCCACCATGTTTGTTTTTGGGATTGTTTAGGGTGATATGCACCACACATAGCCTTTTGCTTTTAGGCCAAAAAGTTCCATTTTGGTCTCATTTGACCAGAGCACCTTCTTCCACATGTTTGTTGTGTCCCCCCACATGGCTTCTCGCAAACAGGACTTTATGCCTTTCTTTCAACAATGGCTTTCTTCTTGCCAGTCTTCCATAAAAGCCAGATTTGTGGAGTGCACGACTAATCGTTGTCCTGTGGAATGATTCTCCCACTAGAGCTTTTGATCGCTCCAGACCCTCCATAGTTACCATGGGCCTCAGTTGGAAATGGAATATCAGGGTTTTGGCCGTGGCTGCAGCAATGTGGCAAAACCTCGGTATTAGTTTGTTGTGTGTTTTGTGTTTTTTTGGGGTTTTTTTAGCCAGCAATTCCCTTTCTCCTAAAAGTCGTCTGAGCGACGGATTCACCGTTAGATCACTTTTAGAAGCAGAGGGCTCAACCCATGATGGGCCCCCCCCCCTGCAGGCTCAGCCCCCCCCCCCGTCACTTTCTGGTGGTTCTCAGGCTTTGCTAGAGGATCAGTGAGCCCAAGAGCCCATTTCCAGCCTAATGTAAACAAGCCCATGGTGTATGGCCCTATGGCAATTTCTCAAGCACGATTTATATGAATTTCACCGTATGAGCGGTAAAAGGAGGGTGGGGACTTGTAAGATTCAACCATTAGCTTTACTCTACCAGCCCAAAATGGTTAATCACAATGACAGCAGAGACCAATCTATGCATAAAGGCTCGTTGTAACGCACCATGGGCCCCAGATCTTCAGATATGTTACATGAGTGTCTTTAAGTACTGCTTCTGATTAATGCTCTCCTTGCCCGGCCTTTCAGTTTAGGTGTACGGCCATGTCTTGGTAGATTTGCAGTTGTGCCATACTATTTCCATTAGGATACTTTTTGTATAACCTAACCCTGCTTTAGGGGTTCACAGAAGAGCTGTATATACTGATTATTAAATAACACACAGCTGGACTCTATTTACGAATTAGGTGACTTCTGAAGGCAATTGGTTCCACTAAGTTTTAGTTGGGGGTATCAGGGTAAAGGGGGCTGGAGAAATGCACGCCACACTTTTCAGATATTCATTTGTAAAAAAAATTTCAAACCATTTTACTTATATTTTCCATCCACTTCACAATTATGTGCCACTTTGACATTTTGTCCCATAAAATCCCAATAAAATACATTTTACGTTTTTGGTTGTAACATGACAAAATTTGAAACATTTCAAGGGGTATGAATACTTTTTTCAAGACACTGTATACCCTGCATCCCTTCAGTTGACTCTGCCTGTACAAAATGTCCCAGCTGTACAAAATGTCCTGTCTGTGGATGTCTGTTATCCCATACGTATGTGCAATATATGTGCTGGTACATTCACGAGCTACCTGTTGGTGGGACAGAACCCAATGGAAAATACTTTCCTATAGTGGCATCATTTCCTGTCTTTATATCTTGCAACTGTTCTTGGATCATAATTGAGTTTGTTGCAAGCCACTTTATGGATTGTAGCCTGGAACCTTTCACAGTGGCAACTGGACATTTTTTAAACATAAATTTGTTAATATTTTGTTATAGGAAACTGACTTCTCAGTACACAATATTTCCATATCACTTGTAGGGGTTCATTACCAGGAGAGAGAAACATTTTTTTTATGTAATGGTATTTATTTGTTATAAATTGCACACCCCACTGAGTGGCCTACTATTCTCTATTTGCTAGCAAAAAGTTGACTGAGACTCCATGCATTTCCAGTTATTACATTACAAAAAGAAAAAAAAAATCCCATTACCTGGAGGTGGACCTGATGATTTTTAGTTGGCAAAGATGCAGGGGTCTTATGTTGGCTATGGGTAGAAAGAATTTCAAGTTAGACTAAAAATAAAGTGTGCTGACTTATCTCTTGATCTTCATGGAGATGAATAGATGATTCGGTAAAAAAATCAAAGTCGTCCAGTCTCTAGTGGCACAAAAGCCTATCTCTCAATATGATCTTCCATGCGTTATACATAAACAAATTTATCATATGAAGCTGTGAAATATGCCATAATGTGTGTGTGTGTGTATGTGTCCCTCTTACCGGTTTATAGCTAGATCTCTGTGTTTTAGAGGTGTGCGTAGTATTATATATTTTTTTGCCAAAATACTGTTTTATAAATCTTCCAGTTTTCTATAAATTTTATACATGAATGTTATTCAAAGATCGTTCATATAAACCAATTTGTAATTTACTGTTCCTTTTAACCTTTAATGATTTATAGTACTCTCAAAGTATAATAGTGTCTGTTGCTCCTATTGAGAAATAATGGACATTACTAAATAAATAATTACTACTTTCATCAAGAGCAGGAGTCAGTTGTATACAAAATATCTGGTCTTTTGTGTGGCTGCCACTAAGGTGAAAGACATATGCAATAGGTCAGCTCAGCTTAGCATTCTGTGTGCTGCAGATGGACTAAATTGTGCCCTGTAATGTTTGGCAGCTGCAACTTCAGCATAACATCCGCATAGGCTCTCCACCGCAGGGTATCCTTTACAAGAAAGTTGAGGATTCTGGGGCACTTTCGGAAGATGACGGGTTACCAAGGAGTCCTCCTGAGATAACTTCTTTGCATGAGATTCTGGCACTTGCATCCGGAAAAGTAAGTTTAAGTCAATATCATACTTGTTTTTGTGTTCTATGAAGTGTGTAAGGTGATCAATGGAAACTTTCAAATACAACTGAGTTTACTGTATTTTTATTTTTTTTTTTTTTTTTTATAGAGTTGGGTACAAATGATTAAACATGGTATTGTAGCACTAGCCTCTTTGATAAATGAAGTATGTAGCAGCCCATTAATGTGCAGCCAGTTTTTTTTTTTTTTTTTCTTTAATTTGGATATGATGGCAAGGGTTAGAGCCACTGTCATGTTTTTTTATCTTTTTTTCATCTTTTTTTCAACACCAGAGCAAGAGGTGATTGTATATCGCTCAATGGAGGCACATATTCCAGTGCCAACTGTCTAAGAGGGGCGATTCCCTGATGTTGGTTAGATCGATCATTTCTTGTTGCATTTCCAGTACAGGAAGTGATGGGAAACCTCAGCAGTGGGCACAGACAGCAGAAAATAGTTTATGCAGTCAAGTGATCTGAGAAGATTTTTAAAAAACATTAATGTGCTTACCTGCTGACCATTTGGGCCCCCTGAAAGCCTGTTTGAAGAACTCCCAATTGGCAATCCTCACATCCTGCCTTGTTTTCGGAACATGAAAATGGTTGGCTTCACTCCTGTTGTGTTGGTGGTGAGCATCCAATAATTTATTTTTATATCCTACCACCAAGGCAGGACACTGCTAACTGGGAGTTGTATGCCCAGGGCTCCTGTAGGGCTGGGGGTTGAGCATCCAATGGTTTTCATATCATAACAACAAGGCAGGACATCACTAACTGGGTGTTTTTGCCCAGGCTTCCAAGGAGAAGGGCCAAATGACCTAGAGGTTGTGCAATAAAAGTAATTCACGTTTAACAAAGCTGCACCTTGTCTGCATAGGCTATTTTCTGAAAAGGCCAACTAAGCCTTTAGCCTTTAAAACATTTATCTGTGGTGTGTAATATTACCTGTAGTCCCTTTTTTGGCATGGTTACAGAGACCAAGCAGTAACCTCCATAAGCTACAAATTCACAAATCCTACAATACATACATTATTTTGGGCATTTCCAATAAATTGCATTGGACCTGTCTTAGGCCCAGTGCGCACTGTCACATCTCTAAAACATACCACAAACTGCATTTTGAGCAAAGTACCCCTTTTCTCCCAGCAACACCTTTTGCATTGGGAACAGTCAGACAAATGCTGGCTCCACAAGAAGAGACTGGATTTTTGCATGTTGCCAGTGGTCTTTATAACACAAGGCAATGTTTATCTTCTTTTGACATTGGCAATATTATAAATTGTATTTGCTTACAATACACTGGCAGTAGACTTGCAAGAAATGGTAAATAACTCTACAATAATTATTAAATTATACTATGTATAATGGTGACTGCCAGTGTTGTGATTATGCCAAACATCCTAATGTGAGTATGGAAGAGCTGCTTGGTAAGATGGACCATCGAGTGCCATTAATTTGAAATTTGATCATTGTATCTGTGGTTGTCCTTGTTGATTTTCTTTACATTTTTTGTTTTTTTTTTTACTCATTTTGTATTTATTTTTTCCTCAGATCCCTGGCATTGCACAGAGACGCAGCTCTTTAAGTTTAGGAGGAACAGACAGTGAAGATGAACCGGTAATTCCACTTATGTTCAATCTGTAATTTTGGTTATGTCTTTTAAATTTAAAATGTGCCTATTGAATATTGGCTTTTTGCCATAATCATCTGATTTCAGATCCTAGTGTCAAGTATCATAGTAGCCAGTACAATAAATGTTGAGATTTGTGTCATAAGATCTTTGTTGCCTCGAGATCTATTCCGAGATGACAAATATTTGTGATTTAAACCTGATGAATTTGGAAGGACTGGGGGCACACTGCAAATGTAGATTTTGTCCAAATAACTGTCTGCTTACTAACTTTTGAAAATGAAGTACATTGTTCAATTCTGCTTCATAGAAAAGTCCAGCCAGCTCATCTGACCATATACTCATTCCAGTCCCTTCATCATGGTGCCTGAGCAGTATGCTCCTGTTAATGGACAACTGGAAGCCGAAAGGATCAAAACACCTTTGGTGGCGTAAGATCACAAATTTATTGAGTCCAGGTAAAACTCATTACTATCATTGCTACAAAGCTGTGCATGTTTTGACCCATTGGGTCTTTTTCAAATTTTTAATCTTTGATTTGAATACTACCCAGTGGGTCGAAACGTGTTGTTTGCATTATAGCGCAGCTTTGCTGCATCGGTTCTAATGTGTTTTGCCTAGATTCAATGAAGTTGTGATTTTATTTTATGGAAGCATTGCTGACTGTTTTGGTTTCTCCTTGTGTTCTAATTTGACACTCCATTTAATAAAGAGTTCTCATTTTAGGGGCGGAATCTTAAGGGTGGTCATCTGTAGCAACTAATCACTCTGCCAAAGCCATACCAGTACAAAATGGGATCTAAATATTTACTGTGGGCAACTGTAATGTTAGAAATGGTACTAAAGATTCAGAACGTTTCTCTTTTAAACAGGTGAGGAAAGTGGGGGGGGGGGGAATAGTCCAAGAGCTGTAAGGTTATCGTATTGGTAGTGCTATCTTAAAGTATTGATAATGGTGTATGTAATCTGGTTCCTGGGTGAGGTAGGTTCTGCACCCCAGAAGATCTCCTTGGTTTTTAGAATAAAGTAACAAATATGTAAAATGAAGCTCAACACCACTGCTAAATGGTCGAGGTCCAGATAAGACTTTTTTTTTTTCCAATAAAAAAAAAAATTAGGAGGATAGTCCAAAGAGTATCCAATATGTTTAGTGGTCCAAAGAGCAGCATAGGTCTTGTCAGCAGGTGGTTTGGTACCTGAAAGAATTACTACTAAAGGTCCAGTTATCTTCTAGTCCACTCTTTTTGTTTTCAGTTTCAAGCTCTGATGAAAGTAGTGTTTTGGACCACCGAAATAAATTTGGTACTCGTACAAGTACTAGACAGCACCATTCACTTGACTAGCTCTTTACCAGAGTTGTGCAACATGTGGTCAGGACCCCAAGTAGACCCTACAATCAATTACTGGGTCCCCAAAATTAAGCATTCAGTCCCTTTTTAATGTAACCATTGCAAATGCTAATACTTTCCTCTAGGTGGCAAAACCTATGAATATTGTCCTCAAAGTCTACAGCAGGAATTCTGTCAAGGAAATGCTGAATGTGTGATTCATCGAAGAGCTTACATTTCCTGAGCATTCCTTTACTTGCCAAAAAAATGTAAAACGAGTGCACTGCCCTTCCCCCTTGCTCAAGATCTGACAAGAACTTCCTGTTCCACTTTATTTTCTTAGGAAAAAAATATTGTTTTTTTGAACTTTAATGTCCGAGGTCACGGGAGAACTTTTTAGAAACATCTTTATGATTTTAAAGAATGTATCCATTTACATTGTATTGAAATGGATAACAAAAGTAAGATATTTGGTTGTAAATATGGCGGATAAGCTGTGTGGGCAGAACTGTTTATACCAGGAACATTCAATTACAATGTTTTAAACATTTAAGTTATTTTGTTAAGGGGAAGAGTCACTTGTGTTTTTGTGGTTGTGTAATGTATATCCTTGAGGGCCATATGTAGGCCAGCGCCAAAGCCTTTCTTAATCATCCGTACACAAGTTAACTTATTCGTTTCCTAAAGGAGTTTCAAAGCATTGTAAGGTTACTCATCTTGGTTTGACAAAACTACCGAAGCCCAACTCCAGGCTAAATCGGGAAGGGTTAGAACTTGCTGAGTGCTCCTTTCCAGTGTGCTCATTGGGACAGGAAATGAGGTGCATATCTGAAATAGGAATACAGACCACAGGCAATTTAATTTTTTCTTTTTTCTCTTTTTTTTGTGTTTTCCATTGAGATTATTTAACGTCCTTTTCAGGGAGACGGAAGGAATCTCCATAACAATTGGCTTCAACACAAATTTGAGAGGTTCTTGCCTCATTTCTCTATTTTATGAAAAACTGTGTTCATGAAAGATCTACATATAAAGCAGATGGCATGCTACCCATGATACTGCATTTTAGCATTAATATTTGCATGCGCTTAGGACAGCATGAGCTCTGAATGCAGCCCCGGATATAATACGAATGCAAATGTTTCTCACAATAATCTTTGTAATACTCTATATACATAAGGAATGCTTCTGAATGGTGTAAATCTGAAGCAAGAACAGAGTGTTCCAATCACTAGACAATACAATTGAATTTTATTATATAGCACTTTGGCATATGCTGGTACTGCTTGTACACAGCAATTTTACCTAAAGGGGATGTGGCTTTGAGTCAGGGTCATCAAATAATTTATCCACTGCCTCCATTACATCTGAGTTTTTTTTTTTTTTTTTTGCTCCTTTAAATATTTTTTGGAAAACTTTGAGGAAGCGCATGACTGAACGTTTGACTAAAAATACAAAACAAACTGAAATAAGTGCTGTATGTAATAGCACACAGAATTGGTTTGTAGAATAACTCCATGGCACGTCCTGGAAGCTGACAAACCCAAAGTGTATGCAGTATTTAAAGCTACCTTTTTTTTAAAACTTGATCATTCCTCAACACAGTGCAATGTGGGCTTCTCTAAGCAATTGAGTAATGGGGGGAACATGGGGATGCTAACTGCAAAGCTGAGATTTGCAGATGTGTGTCCTGTTTTTCACTGGCACTGAGGGCAGGCAGATAATATGGAAAAGCCAGTTCTATGGGCTTTACTCATAATGCCTCTTTTCACACACACATATACACTTCTTCTTTTTTTCTTTTTTTTTGCTGTGTTTAGGGGTACACTAGTGTTTTTGTACTGTCATATTTTTTGTTATGGCAAAATGTTAGGTTTTAGCAAAGTTTCTGTTGTGCCAGGCTCAGCGGTTTGTATCTTGGAACCTTGATTACCAAAAATGGGGTATGTGTTGTGGGTTTTTTTTTTTTCGTTTTTTGTTTTTTTTTTTTTCTTCCCTGCAGGAGTGTCAAACTGGTGGCCCTCCAGCTGTTGCAAAACTACAAGTCCCATTATGCCTCTACCTTTTGGAGTCATGCTTGGAACTGTCAATCTTGCAGTGCCTCATGGGACTTGTAGTTTGGCAACAGCTAGAGGGCCGCCAGTTTGACACCCGTGAAGTGTATTTTGTTTTGTTTTCTTTTTTTGAAATGCGTTTGAAGAAACCGCTACGCAAATACCATGTGACATAAAGAATTGCAACGATCGCTAGGTCATTCTCTAGGGCCTTTGCTAAAAGAAAAATATATTCTGTTTGGGAGTTCTAAGTCTGTATTTTTTGGTAAAAAAAAGTTTTTTTTTTAAACTTGGAAACAAAACGTCCCAGAAAATGCTTGGTCTTCAAGTGGTTAAGGATATATACATTCATTGTTAAGTTCCTTACATCCTGTTAATTTCAGCTGCAATTTTAGATCAGATTCCACAATACATGTGTTAGATTTACCAGGTTAAAGATTAAACTGCTGTTTATATTTTATGTCTTGTTCCTTTTTCATACAGTGGTAAACAACACTGCCTTTACCTTTTTGGTTAGAGGAAATTTGTTATCAGAGGACTTTGGGGGGTATTTGGCACAGTTTTAATTGCACAAATTGTTTAAATCTGAAGTATATTTTTGCTTATGTTTTTTGCTTTCCCCGGTACCCTTCCCTTATCTTCCTGATTAAAATTTGAAATAAAACTTTCAATTTTCATTACATGCATTATGTCATCATGGTGTCTCTCTGCTTCGCTATGCAACACAGGCAAATCATAGTTGGCGAGAGGGGCCAGCGTGGTACTTCCTGAAAACAGGACAGCATTCTGCCTCAGGACTCCTCTCAAGAGCCCTCAGCCCTGATGCAAACAGTGGCCTGCCCCTGGGGGGAGTTATACAAGTTAGTGGAAACCAAAACAAACCACCTGTTCTCAGGGACCCAGATCAGAAATCAGCGGGTTGAACCATATATGAAAGTTCATCCAGTGGCAGATCAAAGGTTGTGCAGCTCTAAATCAAGGCTGGGGAAGCCCAATAACAGCTGTAATAAAGAACAAAAACAAAAGCGCACCAACCTTGCACATTACCTCAGTGAGTAAAGGGTAAATTTATTAAATTGAGATGTATACTCACAAAAGTAGCAATATAAAAAGCATACAAAATCCAACATCAGCGCACTGGGATAGTAGACACATGCAGGTTCCATCTACAGGGGAGACTCTCAGGATGAAGCTGACCCATTTCGAAGGGTGATCCCTTCTTCCTTAGAGCTCTGAGGAAGAAGAGATCACCCTTCGAAATGTATCAGATTCATCCTGAGAGTCTCCCCTCTAGATGGGACCCGCATGTGTCTGCTATCCCAGTACGCCGATGATGGTTTTTATATTGCTACTTTTGTGAGTATACATCTCAATTTGATTAAATTTACCCTTTACTCACTGAGGTAATGCGCAGGTTACATCTAGAGGGGGGACTCTCGGGATGAAGCTGACCTGTTTCGAAGGGTGATCCCTTCTTCCTCAGAGCTCTGAGGAAGAAGGGATCACCCTTCAAAATGCGTCGGCTTCATCTGGAGAGTCTCCCCTCCTAGATGGGACCCGCATGCGTCTACTATCTCAGTGCGCTGACGTATACTCACAAAAGTAGCAATATTAAAGCCAACATCAGCGCACTGGGATAGCAGACACATGCGGGTGCCATCTAGAGGGGAGAATTTCAAGATGAAGCTGACATGTTTCGAAGGGTGATCCCTTATTCCTTAAAGCTCTGAGGAAGAAGGGATCACACTTTGAAATGCATCAGATTCATCCTGAGAGTCTCCCCTCTAGATGGGACCCGCATGTGTCTGCTATCCCAGTGCGCTGATGATGGTTTTTATATTGCTACTTTTGTGAGTATACATCTCAATTTTATTAAATTTACCCTTTACTCACTGAGGTAATGCGCAAGGTTGGGGAGTTATGAAAATATCAAGGTGCCTTGATGGATAGACGTCGGTCAGAAGGGGCAGGTGTTCCTAGACAGACTGCATTCGCATTGAAGCCACACTAGGAAACTCCCACCTGTGATGCTGAGCATCTATAATTTGAAAACTAAAATCCATTAAATGAAAGGGGTATGTCAGGGATGGTATGGCTTTTGGAGAAAAGAGTTAGATGTTGCTGAGTGTCTTCCAGCCAGGAAATGAGGCAGGCTTTATCTTGCTGCAGCTTCTAATGCACACTGTAAGAAGCTCACAGTATGTAGTGAAATCAGAGCAAGCTATTTCAGTGCAGGAGAGAAGCCTGTATAGCTTTGCAAGACTGAAGGTAAGGCTGGAATTGGGCTTTAGAAGCCTGCCTGATGTCATGAACACTCCGCTTAAAGATGCTAATATTTATGTTCATGAATACAGTATAATGATAATTGTCATGTGTGAATTTTGAAGACATTGCTAGTGTTTTTCTTCAGGGAGGGATGAAAGAAATGCTAATGTTTGATAGAATGTAATGAAACTTTCTCATGGGGGGGGAGGGGTCATGTAAACACCAAAATGCTGAGAGGGGACATTTCATGTCTCTAAACTATGGAAATCCTGAGATTTGTGAGCATCTGCAGACCAGACTATGGAGCGGAGCTATTTTTAAGTCGCTCTCAGATCTATGCATTCCTTTGTGTTTCAGCCTCCTTGTTCGACTCATTCGTGATTTGCTATAAACCGTTGATTCTTACACCCTTTGTATAGAAGCCCCCATTGTATGAAAGTGATCGGTCTTCCAGCTTGGAACTTCTCCTGTGCAGGGTGTCTGCTGATAGACAACAGTAATGATCTGTCAAATGTCACTTTACAGTATGCATGCTGGTTGCTGTGCTCAGAGCTTTGTGTGAAGTTCGAGAAGTGTGCTGATGTTGAAGAGCGCTTTCCATTGAGAGGTATAGAAGGCTGCGTCACTAAACATTCATTGGGGGGGGGCACAAATAATTAACTGGCTTTCCCACTAGTAAAAGGTACCCAAGAGGCAGGGGTGTTTTTATAGGGTCCTAGTAGACCAGAGGCTACTTTTGGCACTCCGAATAAACTGTTGAGGGGCTGTAGGATACCATGATGACCACTATGGATCAAATCTAAGACTAATATGATCTTTCTAACTAAACAAAAATGAATTGTTCTGAATATTGCAATACAGGCGTACCTTGGTTTATCAACACCTCTGGTAACGTAATTTTTGGTTTACAAATGAAAAGAATGCCTTGGTTTACGTTTTTTTTTTTTTCTGCAATACCAACGGATTAATTTGATTTTCAGTGCATTTACAAATTTTTTTTTTTTAATCATGTCCCTGTACAGTATTTTCTTTAAAGTGCACTTTAAAAAAAAAAAAAAAAGTCTTCTGTTCAAAACTCTTTATACTTTTTTTTTTTTTCTGACCTCCGGAAAGGATTTATTGGTTTTCAATGCATTTACGAATTCATTTTTAATCATGTCCCTGTACAGTATTTATGCCTTTAATGTGCACTTTATAAAGAGTTTTGAACAGATGAAAGACTTTTTTTTTTTTTTTTTTTTTTTTTTTTTTCACTTTTTTTGATCTCCAGAATGGGTTAATTGGTTTTCAATGCATTCCTATGGGAAACCCTGTTTTAGGTTTACAAATTTTTTGCAATATGAAAAGTCCTGCAGAACGCATTAAATTCGTAAACTGATGTAAGCCTGTATTGCACTATGATGACAAAATGCTAATGTATGATGCATTGGGAGAGATTTCCTAAAGGTGGTGCACTCAGAATCTGGTGCAAATGTGCATTGTAGCCTATCAGCTTCCAATGTCCGCTTGTTCAGTTAAGCTTTGGCAATAAAATCTGGAAGCCGATTGGGTGTTATTTACTAAAAAACTGGAGTGCGCAACTCTGCATAGAAACCAATGTATTATGTTCCAAAACTGTATAAAGTGTAGATTATATCATTTCCATATCTGAGGGTCACTCAGTAAAGGTCCTGGGGCATGTGCACTGGGTGCCAGGGTCTAGCAACACCCCTGTCGAAAGGGTAATAGGATAGTATCTATAAAGGGTAGCTCCACTTTTGTTGGAAATAATGGCAAATATTAAAAAAAAAAAAAAAAAAAGTGTAAACAATTGTGATAAAAGTCATATAGTAGTTGAATGTTAATAAAAATGTACCCAACTTTTTTTAATCTGCAACTCTGTAATTTTCTGTAAAGTGCAATAAGACAACATGGAGGCCTTCTATACACAGCGTACTGCACGCCCCCCAGAAATGTAAATTAAATGAATCTCTGTGTCCACATTTCTGCAGACCAACAAAAGGTAGGGATTTGCAACAATGTTTAGTAAAATCCTTGCAACATACTTGGATCACCCAATGGGGGATGGTTTTTTTTTTCTTACCAAAAATTGAGTTACTCTTTAAAATCTATACCAAAGAAACCTTTTTAGCTGTGTATCTAATATACGTTCATTCTGTTGTCTCAAAAAGGTACAACTCGCTTGCTATTCCATTTTGAAAAGTTTTGTAAAGTGAATTTCAGTGGTATAAGGTGGCAGGAGAGTAACATGGGTATTACAAGTGGCTGGAGGCAGTGGACAATCAATGATGTGAACCTGTTTTTTTGTGGGTTTTTTTTTTTTTTTTTGCCCCGCACAGGTTTACTTTATTTGCTAATAGGAGGTTTTTATATTGGCATATATAAATGTGTGCATGGTTTTTTTTGGCAGCTTTTGTTGGATATTTTCAACTAGGCATTTTTTTTATGTAGCTAATGGAAAGCTGAAAAAGGGGCAGAGAGCTGCTATTTGAGTTGTAAATGAGTGACAAAACGCTCCAGAAAACTATTGAAACCGCTCATGCCACACTTTTCAGGCGTTTCAATTGAAATCTGTGGGAACCAAAATGCTCAATTCTGCCTGAAAACTATCTCATGCACTTTTTTGAGCATCCAGGCATTTTTCTACAAACAAGCAGAACACTTGTGTGTGAACAAGGACTGTTGAAAACAAAAACATAGTTTTTGCTTAAGCTACAAAACTCTCAAGTGTGAACGGGGCCTTAAAATTTGCAGGACATCATGCAGAGTGTGCCCCTGGTGGGATTTGAACCCAAAAACCAGAGCTGAAAGTTGAATACTAGCCATTTGGCCTCAAGAATACTGGATATAATTTTTTTTTTTTCATCTGCTCCTAGAGATGTCTTGCATGTGGGTTTTTTTTTTTTTTTTTTCTGCCTCTACATGCCCCTGCATTTTGGCCTATGTGTCCATGTACACATAGGCTTTTTGAGGAGTTTAGAGGCAGAAAGAAAAAACACTTGGAGTGCATCCAGGAGCAGTAGAGTTTGGCAGAATAAAAATGCTTGACGCCTGTAAACATGTCTAAAATACACATTAACGTTAGTCAGGTTTAGCACTTGAGTGTTCATTTCAACGGCCAGAATAAATGATTATTCTGGCCATTTTTACCAGCATCAGACGTTTTCTGCCCAAAAAATCTTGTGTGCATGAGGCCCCTTAATGTTCCAGATCTGTTTTTGTGAAGAGGGTGAAGTGCAGGGCTAAACATACAGAAAGAAGTGACATCAATACTCCTACCTATACTGTTAATACTCTTACCCTTATTTGTGTTCTTCCTCCTCCAGAATGTAATTAAATGTAAAAAAAAAAAAAAATGAAGACTTTGTGCATTTTAGTCTGATAATCCCTTGATCATTTGTTTTTTATATACAGACCGTTTTGAAGGTTCCTTAACATCTGTTACTTCTGCTATACAGAACCTATTGGGTCTGAGGGTCCTGTTAGCTTGATAATTTTGTTTAATTTACTGCAGTGTCACCATCAGTGCTCCTAATAATTTTGTGAAGCTGCAGTGCACTTACTGTAGGAGGCGCTGCAGGCTAGTGTGGTCACAGATGAGTGCACCAGACTCGGTCCAGGACATGTATCTGTAAGTGGTGCATATATTGTTTCAGTTAGTGTATAGAAAAGATTTTTCCTAATTTGCTGTACAAGTGGAAATGTTTTACTTAACGTGGAACTGCACTGCATCTGAGCACCACAAACCATAAATGCTATTTAATTTTTAGTATTCAAAGCAAACTCTTCCATCTATCCATGTCTCCATGCTTTATTTTATTTTGCAGACAACTAATTTAGAACCCCCCCCCCCCCTAGCATTTCTGGCAATAGCCATCTTGATTAAAGTCAGATGATTCATGTAGCATTTACTTTCTGGAATCCATCTAACCTTAGCTCAGGCATTGGCTGTGCTGGGAACCAACCTTCCCCTCCTGAAGACTCCTGGGATGTATGACATAATTTGCCTAGGCATGGAAACCAGGAAGTAACTGAAGAAATGTAAAAAGAAAAGTTTAAAACAAGTAAATATAATCTACTTTCCTAACCATTTATTAATACTAGCATAAGAATTAAAAATAATCAATATTGATTGAGAGGCTGAAGTTCCACTTTAAAGAGACATTAAACTCTGAAGCAAATTTTTTAAAATTATATTGCAGCTTACCGATTCTTATATGTAATGGCTGTAATTCATTTTCTTTTTTAGGCTTTCTTTCTTTTTTCACCTGGTGATCCTGCCAATAAGTCTTATTTTTCAACAGAACAAGCTGTCCTGCAGTTGTAGCAGTTAGAGGGTTGAGACAAACCATTTAACAGTGATGGGCGCTTACAGTAGTCAGCTTTATTTATATAAAACCTTTTATCCCAAAAGGAACAAAACTGTTATTTTAACTGTCTAAAAAGCTTTAACTGGAGTTTTTAGCTTCAATTTGTCTAGTGGATTTAAATTTGCTAGTGCATAGAACACTCCCCTCCCCCTAGACTGACAATGCTGCTGTCCAAAGGTTTCTCTGTTGCTCCTTCATCCAGAGTGTAGGCATCCTATATACAGGCAGCGTGTTACTGGCTAGATCACCAGGTGAAAAGAGAAGGAAAAATGCCTAAATGGAAACTACTGCAGCCACCACATCCAATGTGTAGGTTTTAATATGTTGCCTTTTTGGTTTAAAGGAGAAGTAAAGCTAAAGCTTTTATGTACTGGACTTCTCCTATGGATCACAGGAGTGCAGTTCGTTCTGCACTCATGTGACCTGTTTTCAGCCGACAGTAACGAGGTGCTGGACCCAGCCCCTGGCTCAGCCTCTCAGCGAACTGCTGTGAGCCTGAACCAACCCTTCCTGCCCCCTCCACAGCCAAGTGGAGGGGCAGAGCAGAGAGTCAGTGACTGACCGTTACAGATCTCTGTTCAGAGCAGAGTGGAGAACTGAGTAATCAGCAGTGTTTGATAACGGAGTTCTCGCTTCTGAGCCGGTGGGGGGCAAATGCAGCATTGGATCAATGCTGCACCCACTTGGGTGAGTTTTTTTTGTTTTTTTTTGTTTTGTTTTGTTTCCAGAGCTCATACTGTTGCTTTAACTTGTTGCCGACCGCAGATAGCCGAATGACGGCTGCACTGCGGCTGGCCAGTTCTGAGTGGACGTCATATGACGTCCCCCCAGAACGCGCTCTCCTGCGCGCCCCAGGGGGCGCGCACCCGGCAATCTCCGTGATCGCTGTGTCCTACGGACACAGCTGATCACGTGATGTAGTAAAAGGCCAATCACAGCGGCCTTTTACCACCTGATCAGCGGTGTCCAATGACACGCTGATCAGAGGGAAATGCAAGTGCCGGTTCTCGGCTGCACTTTCCTCATGCCGTCAGATCGTGAGGAAAGTACTTCCGAGAACCGGCAGTTGTCAGAGCGGGGATCGGCACCGATCATCAGGGCACCGATCATCAGTGCTCTGATGATCGGTGCCCAGCAGTGCCACCCGCAAGTTCCGCCCACCTGTGCCCTGCAGTGCGCCCACTAGCCCCGCCCACCTGTGCCCAGCAGTGCACCCACCTGTGCCACCCTGCAATTTCACACACCTGTGCCCAGCAGTGCCACCCACCTGTGCCCACCCACCAGTGCCGCCCACCAGTGCTGCCAGTCAGTGCCACCAGTCAGTGCCCAGCGGTTGTGCCAGTCAGTGCTGCCAGTCAGTGCCCAGCAGTGATGTCTATCAGTACCCATCATTAGTGTCACCTATCAGTGCCGCCTATCAGTGCTGCATATTAGTGCCGCCTATCCGTGACACCTCATTAGTGCTGTCTATCAGTGCCGGCTATCCGTGCCACCTCATTAGTGCTGCCTATCGGTGCCCTTTAGTGCCGCCTATCAGTGCCCATCAGTGCCGCCTATCAGTGCCCATCAGTGCTGCCTCATCAACGCACATCAGTGAAGGAGAAAAATTACCTGTTTGAAAAATTTTATAATAGAAACAAAGAAACGTCTTGTTTTTTTTCAAATTTTTGGCAATTTTTTATTTATAGCGCAAAAAGTAAAGCGCCCAGTGGCGATTAAATACCACCAAAAGAAAGCTCTATTTGTGAGAAAAAAATGATCAAAATTTCATATGGGTACAATGTTGCATGACCGTGCAATTGTCAATCAAAGTGCGGCAGCGCTGAAAGCTGAAAATTGGCCTGGTAAATAAGGGGGTATAAGTGCCTGGTAGGCAAGTGGTTAATGAGGGGGTGGGGGGATCTGCAATGGAAGACAGACAGAACAAAAAATTGAAAGGGGTTCTAGCTTTCTCCTACCAAAAAACAAAGAAAACCCCTAAAGTTCTTACTTTTGTCAAGCAAAAATGTACCAACAGCGCAAGTAGTGGGGAGAAATTTTGTCTGACTGTGCTCTCGATAGCAGTAAAAACCCAAAAGGGGTTACAACTTTCCCACTTGTTCCAAAACATAGGTTTTTGGCTTGCCATACACTTGTTTTCTTTGGCTTCCTGGATCTTTCTACCAAAGTTCTCCACCTAAATTCTCAGATCTCACTTTTAATATTTTTTTTTTTTAATTGGTTTTATTGAGAATGCAGGAGTAGAATTAAAGCGGTATTGACCTCTGATATTTAAATAAAATGCTGACAGGTAGGGTTTTTGTAACTGTAAAGACCCTAGTGGTCTCTTATGTCATCAATGCTTGTCCTGGCCTATCAGTGGTAATGTAATCTGGCATGTGTAGCTTAAACCACATTTAGGGCACCCACTGTGTGCCATGGTGATGTCTCCTATACGGGAGTGGCCTCATCTCGGTCCGGCCACTCTAGGAGCCGGAATGTGTGGAACCAGAAGGAAAATCTGGTGAAGATAGAAGCAACAGGAGTGGCGATAGCTCAGCACTGAAGGTCTATGTGTGAAAGGCAAGTCCTTTTGTTATGCGCTAGTGTGCAGCACATATGGCATCAACTTGCAGGGGGCATTTAACTTTTTTTTTTTTTTTTTGAGAAGTTCAATACTGCTTTAAGACTCCTGAAGTTGCTACAGGAGGAATGAGAGTCACTGTGGGGGTGGAGTGGGAAAGGGGTGACAACATTTTTGATTTTTTTTTTTTTTTTGCGATCTCTGGCGCTACTGCTTCTTGTCACCGGACAAGCAAATTGAAGTAAAATGTTGCCAAGAGGGAAACTGTATTTGTAGATTGGATAAGGATTAGAGTCTATAGCTACTCTAGCTAAATAAATAAATATAAATATATATATATATATATTCTCTAAAAGTGGAACATCAGAGACTTTTCTCTGATGTTCCATCAAGGTGTATCAAATTTTGTAAATGGATTTGAGGACCATTGGCAAAGGATTGCCAATGCTACTTAAAGCCCATATACCAGTCCTCCAAATGAGCCCATCCATAAAGAATCTTGGCTGACACACGCTATCAGATCAGTCCTTTTTCCAATCATTCTGTTTCCATTTTGAGGCGACTCAAGGTGTGAATACTTCCAGATCTAAGATAGGTTGCACAGTAAGAAGATACATTTTGTCTGCATTTTGAGGTTTAGCATTCAATTTACAAGGATGGACAATGATGTTGGACACAGGCTTTTGGTTCCAATTGCAGTTACTTTTGAAAGCGCTCTTTTTGCTCCAGAAGTGCTGAATACAGATCTTAATGGGTGCAACGGCTGTACTTCAAAGTGGGCATTTAAGAAGCTTCATCAGCACAAGCTTTTTACAGCCATTTGACATGTATGTTTATGTACACCACTAAAATGCATTGCAATCTGTTTCTATTGTTTTTGATGGTTGAATGGCAGAAGCCCAGTCACAGTATATATTAAAAGTCTATTTTAGCTGTATGGTTTAGGAAGAGTGTAACTAAAGTCGCCAGTTACAGTGCCAACTTTAGTGTCTCTGTTTTTGTCTGTCTATAAAGCATAGTTGTAATTACAGATGGATAAAATATATAGCATAGCTAATAATAAAAGCTCTTTTCTGGTGTAATTGTGGGTTCAGATACATTTTTATATAGTAGTTTTCTTGGCCAAGCCTTGGAATTTTAGTTTTATAAAGTTAAGCATAATAAGTGGATGCCCAGCTTGTGATTAAACCCTATTTTGATACTGTTATCAGAACAGATGGTGCTTGCTGTGTATATCTTGAGGATAACTCTGGCAAGAAGAAAGATTAATGGCATGGCAAGATCTCAGCACAAATGCTAAACATTGATGCCAGATGTTCTATGCAGATTATGTCTATTCTTTCAAAATGTAAAGCACTAATATTCACTTTTATGTTCTGTTCACTTCTTGACAAGTAATTATGTGGCCATGTTCTAAGTCACTGCATGGGCTGTCACATGATTTATTTATTTTCATCCAGTAATGTTCTCCTTTTGTCTGTCTCCACAAACTTCATATCTGGTTTTATTAGGAAAGGGTCTAGATACCAATGTGAAGATTGCACAGAAAATAAACTTCTTTACTTGGGTAGGCCCTACCACAATCTTGTGCCCTTGAAATATAAAAGGCCTGACCTGGAAAAAAAAAGACTGCAATTGCTGACCTCTAGAAAAAAGCATACAGGTGGTGCAAACACCTAGTCCATTATCCAAGGTTTATTAAATATGAAAAAAGGACAAAAACATTCTCACAATCATAGCATGTATGTAAAGCTTGTAAGACCATGGAGCTGGCCACGACAAATGGCAGGGTGTCTATCAGTGTGGTTGGCTTTCTGACACGTTTCGGGGACGAGCCCTTGTCCTCAGAGCTTTGGCCATAAGCTCTGAGGAAAGGGACTCATCCCTGAAATGCGTCAGTAAGCCGACCACACTGATAGACACCCTGCCATTTGTCGTGGCCAGCTCCATGGTCTAACAAGCTTTACATACATGCTGTAAGGAACCGCCTGGCGGTACCTCTAGCAGCCCACTGGTCAGGCTTCCCCAGAGTGCGGAGTCCAAGTCCTGGTTCACTTGTTCACCAGGGCCCCTGATGGTGGGGATGGACTTGGAGTGAACCGAGACCAGGTCACGGCCCCCGGTTATACCCACCAGTGGTAGAGGAGCTCGCCAGAGGTTCCTGCTGGGTGAGAGCCTGAGGTGAGGAGGCAGGGATAACCCGACTGGATGGACGGATGGATGGAGGAGCAGGTGCGAGGTCAGACAAGCCGAGTCGGTAGCCGCGGGGTCGGTGCGGTACAAAGCGGGCAGAGAATGGTCGGGTCACACGCCAGGTCAGCAACAAGAGATCAGATCTATATAGGGACATTCAGCAGCGAGGTCAGGCAAGCCAAGGGTCGGGGCAGGAGAAATCAGCAGATTAATCCGGGTCAGCAACAATCACAACTACACAGGTTCAGGAACAGGACACAGGAAAGACAATACGGCAACCAGTGACAACACAGGGGGGATTTAAATACCGCGCCCTGCGCTGTCATTGGTGCCAGGCGCGCACCCGCGGACCCCAGTGCGCATGCGTGAGCCCCGTGGCCGGCCAGGACCTAGCGCCCGCACACCAGTGCGAGTCGGCATACTGCGCCTGCGCCGGGACCAGCGCTGCGGCGATCCCTGACACATGCTATGTTTTTTGTCCTTTTTTTCATTTTTAATAAACCTTGGATAATGCACTAGGTGTTTGCGCTTCCTGTACGCTTTTTTTTTCTAGTTGTTGATTTCCCCATCTGAGGGCTGCATCTCTGAAATGCTGTCCATAGGCTTCCTTCTGTTCTGGTTCCCCTGGCCTTCCTTTGGCATTGATTCCCTGGAGCGCTGGAGAGTATACACTGTTGTCCATTGCTGACCTCCTGTCTAAATAAATATGTAAACATTCTTGTTTCCTGGCTGTCATTCTGGTACTGCATATCAGCTGCTAGATAAATTGTTGTGTGGTGTATCAAAATTGCTACAAAATACAATTAAAGCAAATGTTATCTTTTTAAATACATACCTGTAAGTGTGTCAAATCATAACGCTCATACGTACAACAGAAAACATATAATTTTGTGCAGAGGAAGTGGACTCTTAATCAGAATTGATAACTGATCATAAGTGGATCAATACATTAAACAAAATGTCCACAAACTATGTGTTTAACTAATCAAAAGTAGATCATATGAAGGCGGGTTCCACCACCATTTATCTGTACGATACGTGTCTACTTCCAAGTGTCAATACACAGCCAAGTGAAATCCCCGCCACCAGTTAAATGGTCTTTTACCAGATGATGAGACCCCATGTTATAGGTGGTCTCAAATAGGCATGTATATCAGCAGTCCACAATCCACCGTTTCTGAGATCACATGGAAAGCCTCAATGACTTAAAACCCAAAGGCACTTCAGGAGTCTCCAAATACACTACCAAAGGTCATGTAGTGCACTGCCACTCTGCTCAGTATGTTTGTAGCATGTAAAAAAACAAATGGGCGAACCATAGTGCAAAACCACCACTTTATTCAGCCAATTTGAGTTAAAAAATACTTGCCTAAGTATAAATATAACATTCATGTAGGCCACCATTGCCTCCAGCTACTCACGGCGGAAGTAGTGATGTCTGCACAAGCTCCACCCAAACGCGATTCAACAAGTAGGCGGTTATCAAGGGGTACTCCATATCAGCCTGGAAGGAATTCCAAGAAGGGTTGAAGGTGCATACTACTTATTCTATGCTATTTGTTTAAATACAAAATTTTACTTAGAATATTCAAATTCACTCTGAAAAAGTGAATGAATCTTTGGTAAGATTTGATGTTTTTGGGTTTTTCCATATTCCAATTGTGGTTCACTTTTTTGTTTTGTTTTTTGTAGGTGACATTATGGTTTACAAATAGAAATCAGAACTTTCTATCCCTGTTTTTACAGGAGTCTTGTGAAACCTCTTCATGTCCCATCAGTCCACTAAATTCCAGTATCCTTCCGAGTTCCAACTCTCCAGGGAGCCACTATTTAGTAGATTTCACAGCTCCACCAAGTTCTGTGACCTGTCTAGATAATTCTGCAGCAAAGCACAAGATTGCTGTTAAACCAAAGAAGAGGAGAGGACCAGTCATGAATATACATCGAATACAGGTATTCCTATTTTAGTTTTTTTGTGTTTTTGTTTATGCATAAAGTCCTTTCTGTGCTTGTATTTCTGAATTCTACAAAAAAAAAAAAAAAAAAAATGCTTAAGGGCTGATTCATGCTACAGGCTTTCCCTTTTTTTTTTTTTTTTTTTTTTCTGCATTGAAAATGCACAGAAAGTAGGTTACATGGTTCTCAATGGCATGGTTCACACTAGTGCTTGCAGTTTCAGTGCCTTCCGGGTTCCAGTAAGAAAAAGTAGAACATGTTGCACTTTTCCTGCACAGAACTATAAAGGAACATGGTAAAATGCAGCGGAATGCATCAAAAATGCACTGGACCCCAAAAGGCCCTAAAAAAGGCGCAAAAAAAAAGCATCTGGATCGCATCTAAAACACGCATGCAGAAACACATTCAGACTGCGTTTCTATGGTGTGGACCAACCCTAAACCCACAAGTGCTTTATTACCACTACTATTCCTTTTATATTTGGCTTTTGAAATTTACAAATGCAGCAATTCAGACACTGAATGAACGTTTAGCACCTTGAAACACTTTTTAATCGTGCATTTTTTTTACAACTATATATATATCAGACCAAATGAGTAAGAAGGTGGGGCAGTGGGACTTTGTTCCAAATGAGGGACAGCCCCTAGAAATAAGGGACAGTTGGGAGCTATGATTTGATTAATATGTATGTATGTGGATACAAAAGTTCATCTAGACACCACATGATCAGTATATTATAAGTGTTACTAAAACCACAACAGAAAATTCAGTCTATGCAGTAAAGCATGGTTGTTATACTCACTGTGGAACCTAAAGGGTTAATCCTCCGCATTGTGTAAAAAGGTTTGATCCTGGCTTCTCTGATCCTCTTCTTCCACTGTCCCCAATCCATCTACTGATAGAACAGAGCATTGGGGGTAAGTTGCACATGCTCAGTTTGGTGTGTATTGCTAGTTTTTGTTTGTTTTTTTTGGGATAGTGCATGTGATCAGTACAGGGCCGATCAGCACTGTCCAGACAGAGGGTCAGGGGTCCTGCAGTCTCTATAGGACAATCAGGGGAGAATGAAAACTCCTCATACAAACTTTAACCAGTACTCTGCTGGACACTGGTAGAAGTCACAAGACTGCTCTAACTGCTGATTAGAAAAGGTACTTATTTACTAAAATAATTGCATTTCCATGTTCAGTGTACAGTGGGAGACCAGATATAGTGAATGCAGGTTCCTGGGTTTAGTAACACTTAAAAATCAATACTGTGATTTAATTAATTTAAAAATTCTATGCTAAGCAACATATTGGAGGACTTGCAGAATTGCTATGTCAAAATTTAATAAAAGTCTTCTTTGTGTAGTCCTCTGGGTCCTGAAAGTCCCTTCAATAGGGAAATGGCCCACTAGTACACATTAACATATTACATGCAGGAATTGCATCAATACAAGGGAAGAAAGTCATTCCACCACAGTGTTACCACGATGTTGTAGTCATGCTTACCACAATATTAAGTAATATTGTAAATGTGTATATTCTGTCTAAAGCTGGATACACATGGGCCTAAAATCATCTGAAAATGGTTGGTTTGGCAGAAACTGGTTGACTTTTGGCCCGTGTGTATAGTACAGCTGCCTCTAGGACAGAAGCTGGTATCATAAACGGCTTCTGTCGAATGAGCATGCTTGAAAACCAGCGTCCAATCAGCGCTTGCAACCAATGACTATGAGCACTGATCCATGTGTCTTGTCGAGGGGGCGATCCTCTGATCAGAACACAGTAGCTCAGTGTGGGAGATTGCCGCACTAACATTTGCATAGTTAGTACAGTGACCTCTCAATTTTTATTTCTTCAGCCCGCTGGGTTGAGTGAGAAATGACTTTACACATGTGTACCTAACATAAAGCTGGCCATACATTGATTGAAATTTGGCCGGCTCAGCAGGGATCAGCTGAAATTTGAAAATGTTGTTGCAGTCCCCACTCGACAGAAGTTGATCGTTTGACTTCTGTCAAAGGGTCATGTTAAAAAAATTTGACCATATCCAACTTGTCTGCCTGTATGTGTACTCAATTTGCTGCAAAACATTTTCTGGAGCATATGCTTCTTGAAATACACTGGACTATCAGTCTGATAAATCTTTTTAGCTGCTTGATTAAAGGTTGCAATTGCAGATTGAGGGGTAGATTTACTAAAACTGGATAGTGTAACATTTGGTGCAGATGTGCATGGTAGCCAATCAGCTTCTAACTTCAGATTGTTCAATTAAGCTTTGACATTAACATTTCGGTCACCTCAAACCCCACTTTGAAAATGTGCGACTTTCGCACAATTTCAAAAGTCGGGTGAGATGCCGATTTCAGGTGTGATTGCAAGCCATCTGACACAGATGTCTATGCAAATCGCACCAAAAGTAGTACATGTACTACTTTAGAAATTGGTGTGGCTCCAACCAAGTCACAACCACACTGATTTTACCGCTGTACTTGTGGTCAATAGGGTGCGACTTGGCATACGATTTTCAAGTTGCATGGCATATAAATCATATGTCAAGTTGCACCTGATGTGACTGGGTAGTAAAACCTGAAAACTGATTTGGTTTCTCTGCAGAGCTGCACCACATTTTGTACCATTCAGTGTTAGTAAATCAACCCCTGAGTGTAATTTTACTACAATATTCATTTTTATTTCCTTCTCTGTAGGATGGCACTGGCATTACCAAGGAACTGCACATCAAATTAAACGAAAAGACTGAAAACAAGGTAAATATCACAATCGTACAGCTGATATAAGGGAATACCTGGCTTATATTATCAATGGATATTTTATTATCATGGAGATTCTTTCTGTTCTAAAGAAGAACTTTAATATTAATAAATATATATATATATATATATATATATATATATATATAATTATTGGGTTAAGATGCCCACTACCCCCCCCAAGAAAGTCCTACCCCAAATATATATATATATATATATATATATATATATATATATATTGTGGGAACTCGCTTATTCGTGGTAGAGCTTCTTCAAAGCACACGGCAACTCGCTTATTTTTAAGGGCCTTTTTGCCCACTTTTATTTAAATGAAAGTCCTGTAACATAAAGGTTTCCCGCGCAGGGGTTTCCACCATCACACAAATGCAAACAATACTCAGCCTTCTGGCTCTCTCAGATATCCCGCTTTATATATGTCTCCTACAGACGCCTTCCACGAGGTTGCTTTTGCACACAGCAAACTTCTAGCACACAGCTAGTCTGGCTTCCACCTCTCCTTGGTGAAGCCCACCTGACTCCAAGGCAGAGACCTCCCGTCTGCCAGGGTGGAGCCCAGAATCATGGCCTGGCCTCCCCTAAAAGGCCTGCACACACCTGTGCAATCAGCACGCTTGCTGCTCCCAAAATATGGGCCCAGGATTGAAGATTTCATCCCTCCCAAATCTCTAAGAAATCTCCAGGCTACAGGTCCCAAAACAGGCTTTACAAACCAAAGCGGAAACTGATAAACCAGTTTCCTCTGCATTATGAGATCTGCCTGGAGCCCCTCAACCTGTATAGTTGAGAATCCTGGGTCTCCATCGTGATTTCCACCGTGGCAGGATACTGCACTGCCACATATCCCCCCCCCCTTTGTTTTGATCCCGTAGGGGGCAGAACACACAAGCCCAAACTCTTTAATTTGGCACCTCTGTGCCAGCCTTCACCCATATGAGCCCATTCCTGACTGACCTTGCTTTCAAAGGGAAACTTTCCTTCCTGTCTTAGGAGGTGACTTTCCCTGTGTTCTAGTACACGGACTTGGGCTCTATAAAGACACTGTGCCTTTTTACGGGTACGCTTCCAAAAGCGTTGCCTCTCTATTTTCCTTGGGGCCACCCAAGTCACCTTCCCATTAAGGAACTTCCAAAACTTGGTACCTTTCTGAGGATGAGGTTGACGCCTGAGTTTTAGGTGTCTGATAATATTAAAGCTACGCTGCACTTTCAACAGCCGGTTACCCTCTACCTTTGAAGGGGTCACGCTTTTACACACAAAAAGTGTGGGCTCTTTTATTTGGGGTTACCTTAGTCCCTCTCTGCATTCTATGTACATTCATCCTCTTACTGACTAAACTTAGCTCTGCTTGTTTCCCCCTGTACACTGCATGCTTCCTTTTGTCCCTGACATTCTTAGACGACAGCAATGTCCTACTCCCTTTCTGAAGTACAAAACGATTGTCTTGCACTTCAGATGTTTTTATGTCAGGGGACCTCTTTACAAATTCCACTTCCTTCAAGTTTTCCCTTGGGGAAGATATGCCATTTAAAGTTTCTCTTCCCAGACTACCCTCCTGAACCTGTAGGGGGGGCTAATTCTACTGCAGCCTTTAGCTCAGCTGTGTCTACCACATCCTTACCCACCACAGCACATGTTTCAGGGTTATCCGCACACATGTCCACATGACCTTCAGGTCCATCATTAGGTTTATGGTCACCCACAGAAACTAAATGATCAACATTTACCAGTGCCTCGCACTTTTTCTCATCATAATAAATATCAACATTTACAAGGGCCTTGCATTTTTCCTCATGGTCAGAAACATCCACACCTTTGTCAGAATTAATTTCAATGTTTGGCAGGGCAGTGTCTGGAGACCAAGTGCACAGCGTGGAGTGGTTGTCTCCCATGGCAACGTCACTATCCACCAGCTCCACTGGCACATGAACCTCTTCCAGCAACTGTCCTGACACCTGACCGTCATAACATAATTCCACATTTGGTTTACTGACCCCAATCACTTGATTTGTGCCATCTGACACTTCCACCAACACCGGCTCATTTGGTATCACACTATTCATTACTACACCATTCGATCCTTTGTGGTTTGTGGGCACGATCTCTGCTATGCGCTCAATCTCACTTGGCCTTTCCATTTTGGGAGGGAGACCATCTGCCGCAACAGCAAGTGCACCCTTGTCTATAAGCTGCTCTGCAGTCCCTCCATTTAGCACAGCAGAAGTCGTATCCACTCCACTGTTGGAAACAGAGGTCCCTTTCAACAAAGCCAACAGGTTTTCAGCCCATCTGTCCCAGTCTACTTTCTCTGCGCTCCAATCAGAGGTACTATGCAGTACTCCATCAACTGCAGGAGGAGACACAGGACAGAGTGGCTCAGCAGACATATCACATCTATCACTTTTGTTCAAACAAAACTGTGGCACTAAATTTTTAACCTCAACAGGTTGCAATACCACACCCTCACCACCATACTCTGATGGCGCTTCATTCAACTCAGGAACACTTCCATACATATTGTCAGTACTGACAGCCTCAGTTAACCCATTATCACCATCATACATTGTATTGTCAGTACTGACAGCCTCAGTTAACCCATTATCACCATCATACATTGTATTGTCAGTACTGACAGCCTCAGTTAACCCATTATCATCATGAGCGTTTAACTTATCACTAGATTCAAGTACTCTCTTGTCCAAAGCAGCACCATAGTTGTCCCAGGCAACCTCTGGCTCCAACACACACAGCTCCCAGGAAGTTTCCATGGACACCTTTGCAGCCTTGGATACTGTTGCCAAGGGCAACAACATATCTTCAATCATATTCATATCAACACTTATCTTTAGTGAGCTGTGCTAGCCAACCATAACCTTACATTTACCAACAGTAACACTTTTGTCGGCATTACCATCAGCATTCTCATTGCATATAGACATGACTGTGGTTTTTGCGGGTAATCCCTGGCTATTACCCAGCTGAGCAGCCTGTGAGCCATGCTTCACAGCACTCTCTCTCTTTAAAGGGACACTATTTTCAGTTTTATCAGCTCCATAGCTGACCTGGGAAATCCTCTGCTCCGTCACTGCGGGCTCCTGGGAGGTTTCCCTGGGCATCTCTGCAGCACCTGGCACTAGGAAACACGGTGCCATGACAGTTTTGGTCACCCCCTAGTCTAACTTCACCAGCCATCTGCTGGATTACAGCAGGCACATGCAGAGTCCCCATGTCCTTTTCCATATTTAGTCCTGCTAATCGTTGGGCTGTTCCCTGTGCCTCCCCACTACTCAGGGTAGCACACAGCAGCCAGTCCATGTCCATCTGTATTGTGGAACTCCCTGAAGGACAAACTCTCACTTCCTTGGACTCAGTCCCACAACCTGAAACAGTCTTACCATTTCCTGAAGCAGGTGTCATAGCCTTCACTTGAGTACGTAGTCTCTCCTCTGTGGTGTCTCCACAGGCTGACTTCCCCAAGTGGTCACGGTGCAACACTGCAGCCATTCCGGACCAACTTACACCCCCTGCAGGTAACACAAGATCCCTGTTGCTAGGGGTAGCTGCCAACATTTTTAAACATGAATCTGGGCTTGCAGATGAAGACTTTTGCCCAGTAGCACCCTCATCAGTGGTATTCCATAATCTGGGGCAGGTAAAGATACCATGCCCAAACTGACCACATTCCAGGCAGGGTATGGTTCCACAGATAACCTTCTTGGGATACGGAACCACATCTCCCTTGTAGCCCTTTCTCCTGTTGCTATGGGAGATGGCACTCTCCCAGCTGAACTTTGTGGGTTCCTCAAGATGCGCTGAACTCTCATCTCTGCATTGCCACAATCCTCTGTAGACGACACTTCTCTCACAGGGTCCGCAGGCCTGAAGTCACATGTGTTGCTATGGGCAACCACATTCTTCTGAAACTTTTGGGCAGCCTGCTGCTCCTTCCTGGAACTCCAAGCAGGCTTCCCAGTTGCATACCCAGACCTTTGTCTGTCTCCAAGTGCCCTTTATCCCAGCTTCCAGTACAAGGTGACAGAAACAGTGTGCCCCCATTCACTGCACCGCAAACAGCGCTCTTGCAGCAGTATCTTGACCGAACTTCCAACACTGCATCCTCTTTCAGGCTTAGTACTCTGCACACAGAAAACTGGTTTCCTTTCACCAGCATTGCCAGGGACAACAGCATGCACTTCCCACTGTGGCAAACTCTGTGCAGCCATGTATGGGGCTTGTTCTGGTGGTAACAACCCCTCCAGCCACAGGGCTCTGTCACTCATTTCAGAAAATCTGGCTTCTTTTTTGAGTTTTGACCGCCCCATCTTTGCAGTCACTCCACAACACTTTTGCACAGTCCAGCAACACAATGGAGCACGGTCTCTTTAAGGCAAGTTCCTTTTCTCCTGCAGGATCTCCTCACCTGCACACACAGTGCAGAGTCATGCACCAAACACAGTTCAACACATGAACTTACTTCCTTGCTGGGATCTCTAGTTCTGCCCACTGCATCCTCCACCATATGTGGGAACTCGCTTATTAGTGGTAGAGCTTCTTCAAAGCACACGGCAACTCGCTTATTTTTAAGGGCCTTTTTGCCCACTTTTATTTAAATGAAAGTCCTGTAACATAAAGGTTTCCCGCGCAGGGGTTTCCACCATCACACAAATGCAAACAATACTCAGCCTTCTGGCTCTCTCAGATATCCCGCTTTATATATGTCTCCTACAGACGCCTTCCACGAGGTTGCTTTTGCACACAGCAAACTTCTAGCACACAGCTAGTCTGGCTTCCACCTCTCCTTGGTGAAGCCCACCTGACTCCAAGGCAGAGACCTCCCGTCTGCCGGGGTGGAGCCCTCCTGACTCCCGTCTGCCGGGGTGGAGCCCTCCTGACTCCCGTCTGCCGGGGTGGAGCCCTCCTGACTCCCGTCTGCCGGGGTGGAGCCCTCCTGACTCCCGTCTGCCGGGGTGGAGCCCTCCTGACTCCCGTCTGCCGGGGTGGAGCCCTCCTGACTCCCGTCTGCCGGGGTGGAGCCCTCCTGACTCCCGTCTGCCGGGGTGGAGCCCTCCTGACTCCCGTCTGCCGGGGTGGAGCCCTCCTGACTCCCGTCTGCCGGGGTGGAGCCCTGAATCATGGCCTGGCCTCCCCTAAAAGGCCTGCACACACCTGTGCAACCAGCACGCTGGCTGCTCCCAAAATATGGGCCCAGGATTGGAGATTTCATCCCTCCCAAATCTCTAAGAAATCTCCAGGCTACAGGTCCCAAAACAGGCTTTACAAACCAAAGAGGAAACTGATAAACCAGTTTCCTCTGCATTATGAGATCTGCCTGGAGCCCCTCAACCTGTATAGTTGAGAATCCTGGGTCTCCATTGTGATTTCCACCGTGGCAGGATACTGCACTGCCAATATATATATATATATATATATATATATATATATATATATATATATATATATATATATATATATATATATATATATATATATATATATATATATATATATATATATAATTTGGGGTAGGACTTTCTTGGGGGGGGGGGGGGGGTAGTGGGCATCTTACACCAATAATAAATAAATATATATATTAATCGAAAAACACAATGTCCATGCAGTTTGAGTTATAGCCATGAACATGAATGAGGTTTCTGTGCATTCCTTGGTAATCTAATTGATCAAAAGAAAACTGCATATCCTAATAAATTATTAGATTTAGGAGTTTTTAGTTATAAAAACTAAATATATATATTTATACCGCCTTCTGTGAGTGCTATAATTTTTACATAAACCAATTCATTTACATGTATTGATGTATTTATTTTTTTAGCAAAGACGTAGCAGAATACATTTTGGCTTAAATTTGACACTTTTTTTTTTTTTTTTTTGTGCTTTTGTTTTTTTACTGGACATGTTTTAAATAGCAAAATTTTTTATTTTTTTTTTAAATAGTACAAAAAATTAAACACACAGGCGATAAAATACCACAGAAAGAAAGCTCAATTTGTGGGGAAAGAGGATGTAAATTTAATTTGGGTGCAGCGTTGCATGACCGAGCAATTGTCAGTTAAAGTAATGCAGTGCCATAACGCAAAAAAAAGGCCTGGCCATGAAGGGGGTAAACCCTCAAGAGGGCAAGTGGTTAAAGATTCTGACACACTGAAGCTGTACTATATATTGAATCTGAAAACATGCTTGCAGTGTTGCCGGGTCTGCTTAAAGGTTCTGACATTGAAGCTGCCCATTGTTTTGGATCCAAGGTGTCTAACCTGCTGCTGGTACCAGGCACCCCTAACCCAATCTCCTACTGTCTGTAGGATAGTATAGATAGTAGGATGTAGCATGTCATTCTCACATAGGGAAAAATAGACTGGAGTATAAATAAATACTGTATATAAAATATATGGGAATTTTAAAGTTCAACATTAAAACTTTGAAAAGACAAAGTGACTGCCACCCAATTTCTGCTTTTATCTGCCCATTGTAGCCACAGACTCAGCCCTGGGGTAAATGCTAGCTCACCTGCCTCTGGAGGTGTTACCTTGTCTTCAGAGGGTCAGGGGGGTGCTACTATAAATACCAATTGGGTCATCCACTCCAGGCCCGCAGTATCTCTCTATTTTTAATGGATCACCTTACATGAACTGCTAGTTATTGCTTAATAGGTTTAGACCTTCTTTGGCAGGTTGCCATAAAAGGTGGTGCAAACAACTAAAACAACTTTCCCTTCTTCTAAAAAGAATATAATGGATTTATTCAGTAAGCGGATGCAAGAAAGGGCAGTTGGCAAAGTACAATTACTTCTAGCAAACTGGAATTCAGGTTTCTGTAGTGAGATTAGCGAACTATAACTTGAAAGAGGTTCCTTTTACACTATCCAAATGTTTGATCGCTTTTTCTTTTTTTTTTTTAACATTAGATGTTATGAGGAGAAGCGAATTATATCTTAAATTATTTTTTTAGGTTGCGTGTGAGCATAAAGTCTATATTTCTATCAAAGGAGAAAGCTCTGCTGAGCAAGAAGCACCAAAAGAACAAGCCAAATGTATAGAAGGTAATTGAAGAGATTTGTCATTAAATCACGGCCATAAAACAAATCTACAACTTAAAGTATATTAGTAGACTAGTAATACAGAAATTGTTTTATTAACACACTGTAAGTTTATATTTTTATGCAATATAGTCAAAAAAGGGGTTGCCAGATTAGGAGGTAATTTTGCTTCTATTCATCTCTACATTTTGTAATTGCCCTGTTAGTATGTCTGAAAGGGGGATTATACTTTGATTTGTCTTTCTCGGGTCTCTCCTTCAGTGAATGACTGTAGTGCTGCCAAATGCTAAACATACAAAAATGAGGGACTGGCAGAGATCTTGGCAAGCCTTTTGATATCACAAGCAACTTGTAGAATTTACAGAGGAAACTCCACCCCCCTGCCCCCCATATATTTTTTTTTTTCTATTCCCTCCCCTCTTACCTTTTTTACAGGGTTATCTTCATATTTCCAGACCCAATGAATCCAGCATTGTCCTGCTGCCACACACTGGGTCCTGCACCTGTATCTTCCCTTTTTGCATCAAGATGCTGCCAGGTCTGCCCTTTTAACCGCTGTATGTCCCTGCTTCTGAAGCCTCCTGAAATAAGTGATGCAGATATCTCAGCAGGCTGCGGGAGCAAGAATATGTCATTCTCACCTAGGGAAAAATAGACTGGAGTAAAAAATACTTTGTAATCAACCCCATCACTTTTTAAAATTCCATATATTTTCTACAATGTGGAAAAGTCCATTTTTGGAGTGAAGATCCATTTTAAGGAAATGTGCTTCCCTTTGGAAGAGTGTTTAATATGTGTAACTGGTTCTGTTTGACCAGTTTCAAGTAGCCTGCGAGTGATAACTTCTGCTGGAATGAATGTCTGCAATGTATATTTTCAGCTTGATACTTATGTGATGCTAGATTTTATTACTTTTCTTTTACTAGTATTCCAGAATGTATTGACATGGTTAAAGCCTCCACTTCCACATTTTCGAGAGTTTTTTGACACACAGGTTACCTTTTCTCTGTGCCTGCATGGTCCGCTGATCATGGAGTTCTCACAGCCCCTCAGAGCAGAAAGCAGTGACTGACAGTCACTGCTCTCTGCTCAAACATTCCCCCCCCCCCCCAGGGCTCACTGGAGTGCTGGGCTGTGGAAGGGGAGGGGGCGGCTGGCTGAGGCTCTCAACGGATCACTGAGAGACTGAGCCAGGTGCCGCTCCAGACTTTAAGGTCGAGATCCATCCACCCCAAAGTCAGGATTTTTCCCCAGCCTGGACCAGCTGAGTGATGTCAGCCGACAGCAGGCTTCAGCCCACTGTCAGCTGAAAACAGATCACAGGAGTGCAGAACGGACTGCACTTCTATAAACCACAGAAGCACAGCCAAAAGCATTTTGGCTGTACTTCTCCTTTTTAATCAGATTGCAATGCTGATGTTATGATATCAGTGCTGTGCTTTGCGGGCCAGGGCCACATGTTGACAAGCCACTAGAAGGTGTGCCCATGATACCCTGGGCCCACAGAAAATAATGCTGGGCAACATCCAACATGGAAAAGGGCTGGTGCTGGGCAAAGGAGCAGTTAGCCTTTGTAGGACCACACCAGGGAGAAGACAAGTATTGCAACGAGCAGTGGCGTCCCGAGACAGGTGCGAGAGGTTTGGCCCACACCGGGTGACATCGACCGCACGGGGTGACACCGGACCTGCTCCATGAAAAGGTAAGTTGTAAAGCAAGCCGACGATCCCCGCAGGATGGATCGGATCCATCCTGCGGGGATCATCGGCTTTCTTTTTCTTGGCGTGGGTCTGGTGTCACCCCGTATAGGTTGCATGCCGCCTATCCCCGCATGATGGATCGTCGGCATGCAACCTATGCGGGGTGACACTGGAACTGCTCCAAGAAAAGGTAAGTTGTAAAGAAAGGCGACGATCCCCGCAGGATGGATCAGATTTGTGGATTGAGCATAATGGATCGGAGTCCGATCCATTATGCTCAATCCGCAGATCCGATCCATTCTGCATGGATCGTTGGAGGTAGTGTCACCAAGTGTTACCGCACCGGGTGACACCAACCCTAGGGACTCCTCTGGCAATGAGAGATGCTATTTTATAATTAGGCAGTAAATTATTATTTTTATTAAACTTGCAATTGGGCTTTAACCAAATTCTTAAAGTAGAATCAAAGATAATAAGTTGAGGAAACCTATTCAAATGTATTGTTTACTGTGGCTGTGAAAGTTTGAGTCCTTTCTGCATGGAATGATGCATTCTATTTTTATTAATTTAGACCAGGAAGGAGAGACTGAGATTGACTCCATGTCTCTGACTGCACAAGAGGATTCATCAGTAGAAAAGACCCAGATTTATGACACCTGTTTTACTGGAAAACCAATAATGTCACTTCCGGAGGAAACTGATGAAAGTGATGTGGATTTCCATGTAAGTTGTTTAACTGTGGAAGATCAGGTAAATGATGAGGAAGACACTGAAATCGAAAGAAAAAGTACAGGAGTGCAACACATCAGCCAATCTACCCCTGTGAATGAGCTAAATGACATTCCGGCTGAATTGGAACTTTCTGAAATGGAGGAAAATGCAGTAGAAACCATTCACTTAGAGGTTAGTGATGATGTAGAATGTGATCTATTTGAAGATCCTTTTAAAATCCAACAGAACACAGTGTTTGAAGCAGATGAACCTATAGTCAATGACAAAGATCAAGAGATTGAGTATGGAAAAATGTTTCTCCATATAACAGAGATACAGAAAGATGTTTCAGAAGTAACTACATGCATTTTGGATTCAAATGTGATATCAACTTCACAAAAACACATAATGGAAATTGAATCCGACACTTCCATCATAAAGATTGATGAACATGTTTCTAATATAGCTTCAGAATGTGTTATAATTTTTGAAAGCACTGATATTGAAAAGACTGCAGAAACCTTCCAAGAATCCAGTACGAATGCTACACCTGATCAACTCAGAATTAATGATACACTCTCAACAGATGAAAATGCAGAGATTTGTGATCTCAGGATAACGGAAACCCCTACGGATGTAACTGTTGATAGTCCTAGTAAAAGAGCAACCTGTTCTATAAACTTGGGCAGTGGAGCAAATAGCAGTGACTATATTAGGTACACAAATGAGTACGCTACAGAAACGAGCAAAACAATCAAACCAACAGATTCAAATGTTGACAGCAAGCTTAGAACATCCAACAAGCCAGTTAGGTTTACTGTGGCTCCAGCATGGCAAAGATCACTATCAGTTGGTGGTAGTGCCAAAGATACCACCTACCCTAAAAATAAGATATCTAGTGCTATGAAGTCTGAATCATTTGATGGGTCAGAGGAAGCTGTGATGGGCATAAATCAGGAGCACTATAAGAAAGGTGAAAACAAAGAAGAAGATTCATGTGTTGCTTTTGGAGTCAGATTACGAAGGACCTCATCTTCTAGGAAATACAGCGAGGAATATCCTGAAGAGCAATCTAAACCAAATCCATCCCCTGTTGAAACTAGGTCAATAGTCCAGACCCGGACTGTACAAACACCAATAAAAACACCACCGCTTCAGTCAGATTTCACAAAAGTTTCTAAATCATTACATACTGGAGAAGATAAACCTCGAAAGAAACAAAAGGCAGAAGATCTTTCTTCACATGAAAGCTCAGGTATTTACCAGTGGTTTAGGTTATAAACTAGTTTAAAATTGTATGTAAATGTTATTGTGTGTAGTATTTGTAACCAAGCCAATATTCTAGTATTGGATGTAAAAGAAGCAAATCTGATACTTCTAAGTAATATATGGTACTTTGTTGCAACAAGGTCAATGCACAGTAACAGACACCATCTGTATGACACACTTTTGCAGTGGTCTGATAGTTACGCTGATTATCTCAAAGAGTGTTTTGTTTTATTACATATATTTCCATTGTGTAACATTTTATAATGTATACTATAGCATCAAATACCAGTTTGTGTATTTGGACCTCTGGCTGGCTATGGTATAATCCTATGTAATGTTTGTAATAAAATGTATTCAGAAAATGAGTGAATGGTAGAACAGCACAAAGAAAATGTACACTTTATAGACCCATAGTCAGATGTTTCACAGAAAAGTGTGTGTGTGTTTGTTTTTTTTTTTTGTTTTTGTTTTTTGTTATATAGCAGTCCTCTAAAGGTTTTATTCACCTTCACAATCAGCTGCTGCTCATTACTGAAATACATAGTCAGCTCAAAAATGAGTCATGTGACCTCTAGACAAAAATTACTTTTTGCTTTATTTAATGGTGTAATGTACAGCATCAGTGGATAGCTATCATGTTATATAGTTAATATGGATCCAACGTGGATCATCTAGGCCTGTGTCAATACCATGCCCATTATGGACAAGAGCTCCCCCATGCTTTTTTGTATACACAGAGCTGAATAAGGTTTGTTATTATACAGGATTTATATAGCGCCAACAGTTTGCTCAGCGCTTTACAAGATAAAGGGAGACAATACAGCAACAATACAGTTCAATACAAGAGGGATAGGAGGGTCCTGCTCCTTTTGGAGCTTACAATCTTAATTTGCCTTTTTGTCCCCAGTCACCCACTCTAGATTATTTTGTAAAGGGCCTACAAGCTCGGACTGGACCTTTTTACTATTAATATATTTGAAGATTTTTTTTTTTTTTTTTTTTTTTGGGGGGGGGCCTTTATTTCCTTTCTACATATTCTGTTATATGCTTTGTAATGTTTAAACGATGATGGCGTTCCTTCATTTTTATTTTTAATAAAAGCTCTTTTCTTATTTATAGCTTTTACCTTTGGCCGTAAGCCACATTGGTTTAATTTTTAGCTTTTAAAACTTGCCCATGGGAATATATTTTGCAGTATGTTCAAATAGTGTTTTTTTTAATTTTTTTTTTTTTTTTAAAAGAACTCCCATCTGTGTTGCATCATGGAAGCCAATATTCCCTCCTAGTCTAAGTCTTAGAGTAGCTCTCAGCCTTTGAAAATTAGCTCATTTAAAGAGCATTTTTATTTTATGTTCACTATGCTTACTTCTGTAATATATTTTTGTCCTCTCTGGAATAAATGTGATTTGCGGTTACTTGTTAGTAAAGTACTGGATGTTAGGTACTGGAGTGCTATACCCTTTTTTTGACATTAGGTCTACACAGAACACACGTACTTAATACAGCCCCTTTAAAGGAGAAGTATGGGTTTCACTGACACTGCATCTGTCCCCTGCCAGCTCTAAGACAAAGAACTGAGTGACCAAACACCACTGATTGCTTAGCTCTTAGTCTTCAGGCTGCAGAGAGCCAGTGACTGTCAGTCATCGGCTCTCTGCCCCTCCAGCACTCACTGGAGCTCTGATCTGTGGAGGGGCGGGAGGGGACGACTCAGGCTCTCAGTGGCTTGCTGAGAGGCTGAGACAGCTGTTGGTCCAGACATCTAGATAGATCCCAAAAATATGGTCAGATCTTTTAAGAGCTTGGACAGCTCTGTGACGTCAGCTGACATGTTCAGTTGTAAATGCTTCAGCATGCACACAAAGTAAAACCTCAAAATATGAAGAGGTATAATTACTTATTGATTATATAGATTCTCCAGAAAAGAGTTCAACTAGATCTACTTCTTACAAACGTTGCAGATGATTCAAAGATTTATACCTCCGCAGATAATGTTGACTGCTATCTCAGGTGTTATGATCCTCAACAACAAACTTGTTAGGCGAGGTGCTGCTATCTACATCTCCCATAACAACCATTTTAGCTTCACTGCTAGCTGATTTCAGATACAGATTTATTATTATTATACAGGATTTATATAGCGCCAACAGTTTGCTCAGCGCTCTTATGCTCTATACATACTATCTTTTTTTTTTTTTTTTTTTTTTTTTTTTTTTTTTTTTTTCAACCCAGCAGGCTGAAATGTAAACAAAAGAATGCTGGCAATTATCCGTTAAGGAGCGGCCTGCCGCTTCCTTAACAACCATTGACTCCAACCACCTACCCACTCCCACCAGTCAGTTTTAAATGTGCAGAATTTCTCTAGCACCATTCTGAGTGTGCTGGGAGCCTTCCCCAGACCGCAGTGTTGTCTGCCTCCAGTGAGTTATATCCTGGGCGTTCCTCTGCAGCAGCCAGTTTCCCTCCAATTTTGCTTGTGTGTGTGTATAGGAAAAGCGGCGGAGGGAGAGGGGCAGTGCTCGTTTTCGATGGCGGAGGTATGGCAGGTGTGCTTTCCCTTCCTGAAAGGGAAACCGAGGAACGGCTGGGTGGCTGGACCCCAAAACAGTACTGTCTGGTGCTGGGAAGCTCTGATCAGCCTGATGGAGGACATGGAGAGGTGAGGATCCACCGATCTACATTGCACTGTGTGTGGGGGCTGTACTGAGGGCTGGAGATGTGCGGGACTTGCCAGTCTGAGTTAGTAGGAGCCGGGTAGGTCAGTCAGTGTAGTAGTCTGGTAAGTCCGTTTCCTGCACCGCTCCTGTGTGAACCCAGGCTGGTCATAGTGAGATAGAGATTATATATATATATATATATATATATATATATATATATATATATATATATATATATATATATATATATATTTATATTATTTTTTATTTTATTTTTTTGGAATTTTGTATTGGTTTCCAGAGTGAAAATGGACATTAGGTCAGTGTGAATCTCCCGAGTGTGGGCACAGATGTCCGTTAAAAACCTGACATGCGCTCTAACCCTTTAACGCCATACAAAGATCTACTTTAATACGGCCCCCGGCTTTTCTGTTAATCACCTGAGGACTGTAAATTACTGAATAGTTTAAACCTCTACTGGTGATGGTTCTTTAGGACACTGTCATTATTATTTATTAAGTTGTACAAATTCCACCCACAGAACCAGCATGGATTACAGTGGCAAAGCTGAAGCAGAAAGGATTTCAGGATCATCCTCTCGCCAGAGAGCACAGTGTTACGGCTGAAAGTGATAAAACTGAGGTATTTGTGCTATTGATCTCGTCAAGAAATAAAATGCCTGGGTAGCATGTCTGGCTCCACATCCTTTACAACAGATAATGCACAGATACTACAGTAATGGAGTAGTTCTTCTGGGGGGTGGGATACCAACTCTGCATAACTCTGGGGTTGGTCTGCTTGATGTTGATGCAGAAGAAAGGGGGGGTGGTAAGTGCCATGGCTTAGTTTAAAGATTAGGTTAGTGTTAAGCCTGCTGTAGGGGGTTGGAGGTGGTCAGGTGTTAAGGGCCCACTTTTCCAAAGTGAAGTGTTCAAGCAGAACTAAACCCATCGATTTAACAGCAAGGCCTGTTCACACCATGGTGCAGAGAAATGCGTTTTTCTGCATGTGTTCTGCAAGGGCACAAAAAACAATTGTTCTCTATGTGCCTTGTTCACACTAGTATCACATGCAGATTTTTTTTTTTCCTGTGCAAGAATCTGCAATGTGTATCCGGCTGCATGCACACTGAACGTTTTGATAACATTGGTAACGTTAGCTGTGTAAAGTCATGTTAAAAACGCGAGTTATTCTGCTTTTTTTTGCATTAGCGTTCAGCTGCGTTTTGCTGCACTTAATGGCGTTTTCTTGAGTTTTTCCGTGTGTGCGGTTTTTTTTAGCTGTTTTTTCTCACCCCAACCCCCCACCCAATTTTTTATTTTTTTTTTTTTTTTTGTTTGGTCAAAAAAAGTCCAAAGATGCCGGTTTGTAGCGTTTTTACCATGTTTTTTTTAGCGGTAGAGCGTTTTTACAGCTAAAAAAAACTCTAGAAACCCACTAGTCCTGTGTTTTGTTTTTTTTTGCTTTTTTTTTCCCAGCCAAAAATCGATTACAGTCAGTGTGTATGTGACACATAGGATAACATGCTAGGGGGTTTACTGGCTGTAGAAAAAAAGTCAAACGCCAAAAACCGCAGCTGTAAAAATGGCAAGTATGCATGTGGACTGAAACGTGCATGAAAACTGACGTAAACTCGTGTTTCTGCAAGTGAAATCTGCATTTTTTTTCCATTAGTTTTTCTGCATGTATGGTGTGAATGAGGCCTAAAAAAAGTTAATTCCTGGCATAACAGGAACACGAAGGTCTTGTTCACTCCATACGTGCAGAAAAACTGAAGGACACTGAAGCACAGATTTCACTTGCAGAGACATCCGTTTACATCAGTTTTCATGTGCTCTTCAATGAGTTTTATACACCTTAGATTCCTGCACACTAAAAATCTACACGTTATACTAGTGTTGTGTGAACAGGACACACAGAGAACAATTGATTTAGTTGTGCCCTTGCAGAATGCATACAGAAAAACTGACATCTCTGCACCATGGTGTGAATGAGCCGAAACTGTCACATTGTGTTGTCAACCAAACTGTCAAACCATCAAAGGTCTGGTGTCATAACGGATCACATGTGCAGCATCATGACAGTTGCAAATCAAATAGAAACTAAGATGGCCGCTTCCTTGCCTGAAAAGGATAGGAGGGTTTAGTTCTGCTTTAAGGGTTCTTTTTAAGGAATGGTTAAGAGTTTTTTGACAATGCAAACAAAAAAAACAAAAAATGATTATGGAAGTTCATCGTAAAGATTTTTTTTTTTTTTTTTTTTTTTTTAAGTTTAACACTGTCCGTCCCATTTATCAACCTTGACATGAAAACCAGAAATGTTTATTTATTTACTTTTTCTTGTTCTGAGATTTTTTATAATCCGTTCTGCCTACTTTACATTTTTTGACTATTCAGAATCTGTAAATCTATTTTACTTGAAAAAATCCCATGCAAAGTACCAGTTAGTTGTTCAAGGTTTTTGATTGTTTCAGTTTTGTGTGGATTCTGGCTGATTTATTCACCTGTTGGCCACATCTCTCAGGAACCCTAGCAGAGATGCATTGTCCTGAAATTCTGGCTCTTGCCTTCCAGCGTACATTTATTGAGACCACATACCAACCTATGTGATCCTCTAACTCAAACTTTGTTTTCCATTTATATCTTGGAGAACCTGCAAGAGCTAAGAATGTACACTGAATGAGATTTATAGTAATACAGGAGCAGCCATTAAAAAAAGCCAGGGAGAAACCGTACATTATCTGCCAATATACTAGTTCTGATTGACTTCTACTTTAAAAGGTTTATTCAGATGCTCAGATGAACACATTTACTCTGCTTGAGTGCAGTTCTTGCTTAAATAACCACTTGCAGTAAAAAATATGTTTGTCATTTGTGGGAATAGCAAGACTGTACACCCACAGCCATCCAGAAGATCTGCCAGCTGAGGTCTTGTATACGTTTAAAGGCTTGATTGGGCATTCATTCTTTTTTACCTTTCCACTCGAAATGAGAAATGTGCTTTGGCTGGAGCTTTGCTGTTCATATGCTTCATACACTTCCACATGCTGACAGTGAATATCTAGAACTAAATCCAAAAGTATAATCCCAAACCCTGCTGATTTTGTTTTTATTACTATTCAGAGCGGTGGTGAGTCTTCTCAGAAAAGAAGTGCAGCTGCTAGTCCACAAGAACTAGAAGTCGGGGGAACAGAGCCAATATCTACCGAGAGGCCAGGTAACTTTTGAACCCGTTACAGTGCTGAAATATACATATGTCTGTCAAAATGTTTCTTAACAAAAACAAACAAAAGCATTTAGTACAACTGATGTGCCAAAAATATATCCTTCTACCTGATTTATTTGACATGACAACATGAACTCCTAAGCACATGTATGTTGTCAGCCCTGCCTACCTAATTTCTGAGGGATTCTAAAGAACACAGACTTCATCTCATCATCTCCCCCCATCTCCTTAACGCTTAGATGTTAACCCCTTCCCAGCTAGTGTCAATAGTACAGTGATAATGTACAGTATTAGCACTGATCACTGTAGTGTCACTACTGTTGAGGTCCATCAGTTGGTGTACCTCCCAACCAACATTAGGTAGCGCCAGATTGCATACAACACTATCACAGTCCCACTATAAGTCTCTGATAACCGCCATTACCAGAATAGCATCATAGCTACATAAATTCTAGTGTATATATACCATAGTTTTGTAGATGCTATAACGTTCACACAAACCAATTAATATCGCTTAGATTTTATTTTTGTTTTTACCAAAGACGTAGCAGAGTATTTCAGCCTAAATTTTGAAATTTTGTTTTTTAAATATTTTTTGGACAGTAGAAAATCTACCAAAAGATCTTTATTTTTGTGGGGAAAAAAATTAGATGCATTTCATTTGGATAAAGTATTGCATGACTGCGCAATTTCCAGGTCACAAAGGGAGTAAAACCTTCCAGAGCTCAAGTGGTTAAGAATGGACCCAATATTCAAATGACTATGACTCCTAACAGCCAACTAAGGGCCAGTGTCAGTGTTGATATCTGCAACTTGTTTGCACGCAGTGAACTAGTACAGGGGCACTTTGGCCTCTTACTAGAAGATGGAAGATCAAATAAGGAATTAAGGTACTTGTTATGTGGTAGAAAATCTTGCATCATAATACATGCTCCGCTTGATAGATGTAAAAGCAGGACCACTTTGCGATCCTACGAGATCACTATACGGGGTTACTGTTAACGCTTGCTGCCTAAATAATGGTAAAATCACGGTTAGATCCTGTTCACTTGCTGTCGGGACCTTGATCACCTGATGGTGGCTTTGTTGTTCCCCAAGCAGAGGGTAATTCCTTTATCCACCAGCGGATGTCTCCCAGCAGCTTGCAGATCCAAGTAATCAGTTTACACCTAATGCTGGTTGCTGGGCGTAGGGTATTGAAGTCCTCCCCTATTAGTACCACTCGCTCCAGTGTTTTTCAGTTGCCAGATCCTGTTGCCATTTTTCCTGATCTTGCTGCTGCCCTGTACCCAATACTAACTGGCATATTCAACTCTTTGGGTATCTTTTTATATCCTTTTCCATATTTATAAAGTTCCATTACCTTGTTATGCAAGCCTTTTGACAGTTCTTTTCTTCTCCCCAAAGCTTAGTATCCAGCCTGCTCAGTGTAACCACACGAGAGCTAACAAACTGATTATTTATACACAGACGCTAACTGCAATTTAAAAGCCACAGATGTGGGAAATTGACCTTTAATTGCCATTTTAACCTGTGTGTCTGTACCAAGGCTAAACCTTTCAGGGTATGTATACTTTTGATCAGGGCCATTTGGGTGATTTATGTCATCATTATGATTTAAAACGGAGTCCAGCAACTATGTGATAATAAATTCCTTTATAATCACTATCCTTTAACCACTTGCCTGCTGCCCTATAGTAGACGTACTGCTATAGGGTGGCAGGGTCGTGCAAAATCACACGTGGCGGCTAGTAGGGATGTCATTTACTGGGACCTGGTCGGCGATTCCTGGGTGGGACTCGGCGATTGTCCGGTAAAGCTGATAGGGAAGAGACGTGTGTAAACAACACGGGTCTCTCTCCTGTCAACAAGGACATGCTGCTTTTGTATTTTTCTGCACAGCAGAGAAATACAAAGCAGCATGTCCCCAAATTAAAACGCACATGGCACATAATGTAAAACACACAGCACACAGTTGACCATTTGATTGCCCCAGATGTTATCCACTTCCTGCCTAGTGTTATTAGCACAGTGTCAGTGCTTTTTATTAGCACTGATCATTGTATTAGTGTCACTGAGGATGTCAGTGGCAGCTAGTCAGTGCCAGTGTTAGAATGCCCACCACAGTCCCGCTATAAGTCGCTGATCGCCACCATTACTAATATAAAAATAAATAAATAATTAATTCAGTATATATACCACCATTTGTAAACGTTATAACTGTCACAAAAACCAATTAATTTACACATATTGGGATTTTTTTTAGCAAAGACCTATAGCAGAATACATTTTGTCCTAAATCTATGACTAAATTTGTTTTTTTTGTTTTTTTTTTTAACATTAGTTTTTATTGGATATATTTTATAGCAAAGAGGTGATCCAATACCACCGAAAGAAAGCTATATCTGTGGTAAAAAAGACACAAATTTCATTCATGTACAGTGTTGCATGACCACGCAATTGTCAAAGTAACACAGCACCGTATTGCAAAAAATAGCCTGGTCTGGAAGGGGGGGGTACATCCTCTGGAGGGCAAGTGGTTAATAAACACCCAGAACTTTTTTTTGCATAATCCAGTCATATTTCTAATATCCATGCCAAAATTTCACAATTTTGTCAGGATATGCAAACTTTGAGCTCAACTGTACTTCTATATTGTTTACTTTTTGACTTGACCCGAACAGCTTCCAGGACACAACAAAACTTAGACACTTGTTTTCAGCAACACAACATCGTGCCTATCTTTTAGCGCATGCGCACTGCGGGCTGTTCAGCTGCTCAGTAATACTGGAAAAGGGACAGAGCTGCCATGACTCTGTGTCTAAGCGTCCAAGCTCTGCTGTGTCCTGGAAGCTACAAGGAACAAGTGAATGTAAACAATATGGGAGTTTTATTATTATACAGGATTGATATGGTGCCAACAGTCTGTGCAGCTCTTTACAAAATGAAGGCAGCCATTAGTTCCAATTTTTAATTTGGTACAGGAGGAATCAGGGTGCCCTGCTCATTAGAGCTTACAATCTAAGGGGTGGGGGGCGAGTGATACAAAAGGTAATAGCTGTGGGGGATGAGCTGATGGAGAACAAAAACATGCAGCGTATTAGTTAGAAGCAGGATAGGCTTCTTTAACGAGAAGGGTTTTCAAAGATCGTCTAAAGGAGGACAGATTAGGAGATAGACAGACAGATTGGGGTAGGGAGTTCCATACGATGGGTGAAGCTCTGAGGAAGTCCTGGAGGCAAGCATGTGAGGAAGTGACACAAGGACTAGAGAGCAGTTGGTCTTGGGAGGACCGAAGAGAGTGGTTTGGCTGATTATTGTAAGACCAGGTTAGTGATGTAGCTGGGGGCAGAGTTGTGGATGGCTTTGTAAGTTGTTGGGTGAATGGAAGTCAGTGGAGGGATTGGCAGAGAGGGGTGTCAGACACTGAACAGTTGGTAAGGTGGATGAGCCTGGCAGTAGCATTCATGATGGACTGAAAGGGTGATGGCTTATGTAAAGGTAATCCATTGGGGAGGGAGTTGCCGTAGTATGAGAACCAGGGAGTCCATTAGAAGCTCTGTGGTGTCATTGGTTAAAAAGGGGCGTATTCTGTAGATGTTACGGCGGTTGAAGCGGTATGATTTGGACACGTTGGATGTGGGCCTGAAAGGACAGTTCACAATCTCAGGTTACCCCTTGCACCCTGGCATGCGAAAACAGGTTATTAGTTGTACCATTGCTCTTAAACGAGAAATCGGGGGAAGAGGCACATGGGAGAGTGTATTAGGCATGTTTCAAGCATGTCAGCAGAGGCCTACAGGTGTGCCAACCACATTGCACGGCTTTTTGCAAAACGTTAGTACGTTGTGAAATACTGGTGTCTCTGCATGGGCAATTTCACTCATAAGGTGAGCTATGCCTTTAAAACTGGGCATACTGTGCTGTGGGGTCAAGAGGGTTGGCCAGGATATTCATTTTTCATGAAAAGGTGAGCTTGGCATTTTAAGTTTGCTAATTAGATTTTGCAAGGCTTATTTTTTGCTTTTAGAAATTGCATAGGTATGGCTAGTAGTAGCTAGTCACATTCAACTTGACTTGACTAATACTGGAGACTTTCTCTGCCGATCTACAGTTCTGATGTCAGTACATACCCCAACATTTACAGCTATAAACGCTAGACTCAGACCCTTTGTAAGTATTTTCTATTTTATTTTTTTTACTGTATATGTCCCCATTGGAAGGATTAAGGGCCTGTTCACACTAGAATGTTGTGCGGGAAACCTGCATTCTGTGCTGGTTTCTTGCACCGCATTCAGAACACACTGTCGTTGTGATCTGCAGAGGGTGTCAGTGCAATGTTAATGACACCCCAAGTGCAGATCACAACCACAATGCATTTGCCTGCACTGGATCGCATAGTACAAAAGTACCATACGATCCAGTTGCAGTGTTTCTAAAAGTCCAGGCCGCATTCACTACTTTTTTGTGTGGTGCAGTGAGATTCAGTCCTTTCAAAATGCACAGAACTTCATGTTGCTGTGTGATTCCTAGTGTGCATGGGCCCTTGCACTCTGATTTGCCCTGGTTACTATTGTCACAGAGACAGTAATGGAAAAACAAGAATTGTCACCAGAGCAAGGGGAGAGGAGAATTCATCCAGTGGGGACAAATGTTCTGGTAACAACTGTACAAGATGGGCTTTTCCTTGCTTTCAAGGGAGTTTCCTTAAAAAAAAATTTCCGCACCTTGAAGACAGGAAGTGAAATATATCCAGCAGGATATGTATGCAGATGTTTAAATTACTATTTGAGAGGGGAAAATATACTAATGTTATCAAACTTGTGTTTTTGTTTCTTACAGCAATTCAGAATAACCAACCGGAATCTGCAAAAACTGCACAATCTGCTCCACAAAATTCAGATGAGCCACCATGGTTCTCCTTGGCAAAGAAGAAAGCAAAAGCGTGGAGTAAGATGCCTCAGATCGTGCAGTAGTTTCCAATGTGTGTCCTGTCAGAAATGATTTTGTATGTTCATTGTTTTGTTCTGGTTTTACCTGTGAACATGTTTCAGCCAATGCTATCAAGAAAATGTGTTTTTCTTAATTTCTGCAAATTGATTTGTAATAAGGAACACTGTTCCTTATTTTATAAAATTGTATATATCTGTGCTTTTTGACTTCCAAAAGAGCTCTGATCTTTTGTAGAAAAAAAAAGTTTAAAAACACAAATTTAATTTTGTTTAATAGATTTATGTGATGGCTGGCTGTGCTGAGACCATACCAATATAACTAGAAGTCTATATGCAGAGGTACACAGCACATCTCTATGTATTAAGGTAACATCTGTCTTCCTGGGACCATTTAAAGGATGGACATTTCTTGCAGGAGCCTCACATCAGGGAAGCACGAACACTCTCCCACCTCCCTCTAATGTATCCTGCCAGGCTTTTTTGGTTTCCTTACCTTACAATTCTAGCTATTCTCACCTAGGTCCCCATCCAGGTCCAGCACTGTGATTCCCCTTCGCTGACATCAGTCCTCTTCTGGATCCTGCAGCTGGACATCCAGTAGGAAGTGTCCATGTTGTGCGGTCATGTGGACAATAAAAGACGCTGGAGCGTTGCATGATGGTGACTTGCAAGGGGCATTTAGATAGGAATTTGTTTCTTTTCTTTACACAACAATTCATAAGAAGGGAGATTCTTTATCCCAGTGAAGGGAAAAGAACTAATCCTTTGTAAAAAAAAACTGAGTCTTACAGGCTTTTAATGCTTGTTGTGTTTTCATCACACATCTGTGTGTTGCTATAATAGATTAACAGTAAATTGAAGAAACAACTACCTTTTACCATCTATAAAGTCTGGCTTCACAGCAAAATCAAATGACCATGCCAACACATTATCCTGCATTCTCAATGTCTGTGGGCCTCATAGCCTGTGCTAATATGGAAATCTGGCAACAGCCAACACATACATTTAGTCCTCTTTCACACACAGTTGCGTTAAAGGGTTAGTTAACCATTTCAGAAAAAAAATGAAAAGGTGAACTAATGCCATACATCCAGGATGGAAGCCCTAGAAAGAATAGAGCCCTGGAAAGAACTGAAAGAAGAGCAGAGATTTCACATCCCTGGACCAATGCACCAGTTGTGAGGGCAGTGACAGTTCTTCACCCATGGAGAGAAGTACAGCTGGGATGGGTGTCAAGTGTACGGTGTTCACCTTTTAATTTATTCTGAAAAAGGTAAACTTACACTTTACATGTTCATGCAACAAATTTCATAGTGTACCTTAACACAAAAAAAATGGTTCTAACCCTTTTAATGCAGAGCAGAATGAACGGCAACACATTGGGATTTGTGTGTTAGCCCAGCACATAAAAGTGAATAGGCTCTTAATGTTTGACTGCCCACAATTACCTGTAATAGAAAGAAATTCATTAGGTCATAGGAGAATGCAAAGATGTCAACAGGCCCTAAAAAGCTTTGTTCACCACACCCTTCTCTTTGAAGTTTCTTGACAAACAAGTAAACTTTGCAATTTCAGCTAATAGCAAGCTTGCAAGAGCAACAACAAACACCGGAAAAAAAACAAAACAAAAGATTTCTGAATATGAATTGACACCTATAAACAGAAATCTTGGTGTAATAGTCCCGACATAGAAGAAGCCAGCAGATGGTTCAGACATCACTGAGATTTTTGGTTGGACTAAAGCTTTAAAATATATATATAATTGTTAAGTATATTTAATTTTGGAAAAACGAATGCACATGCGCAGGCATTACATTTGCAGTGTGGCATTTACCTGGGTCTGTGACAGTACTGGTAGCCTAAATGAGGTTGGAAATCATGATCATAAGAGATGGAGATGTGAACACCATAACTACTGCCTCTACTTGTCTTTTATACAATATCAGACTGCAAGACATTCTAGGAATTTTCATGTATAGAATATAGCACTTAATAGACCAGATTTTCTTGTGACATTTAGTAGTTGATTTACTAAAACTGGAGAGCGCAAAATCTGGTGCAGCTGTGTAGCCAATCAACTTGTTCAATTAAACTTTGTGGAAAAAACTGGCTGGATTGATTTCTATGCAGAGCTGCACCAGGTTTTGCACTCTCCAATTTTAGTAAATCAATTAACAAATGTCAAATGAAAATTAATCCTTTAGTGTCATTGATACCTAAAGCATAAGGAAACCTATACATTTTAATGTTGAACTAGATAGTGTGGGATTTTCAGGGTGCAAATTTACAATGATAAACAGATTTAAAAACCACAATAAATTTTATTTTATCTTGCAAAAAAAAGGGGAAAAGAGTAAAATTTTAACCTTTCCCCCTTTTTTTTTTTTGCAATATTAAAATAAAAATTTTTTATTGTGGTTTGTAAATCTGTCTGTCATTGTAAATTTGCATCCCGAAAATCCCACACTATCTATTTCAACATTCTCAAATTCTAGGGATGTGATGCGATTTATATATCTTGTCACTCACTTGCCACGTCTCGGCAATTTTACATATACATTTTAATATAACTCAGCAAATATTTCCCTGTGTATACAAGTACTTTGGCTTTCAGAAATAAATGCTTTGTGCCATAATGTAACAACTCTAACAAAGACATGGTTTAAAGAGCTGTTTTCAATATGTGGTAGCACTGTGGCTTAGCTCTTCTGCAGCACTGGGGTCCCCGATTCAAATCTCAGTCAGGACGTTATATGTATGCAGTTTGCATGTTTTCCCTGTCCTTGCGTGTTTCCCCTCCCACACTTCAAAGACATGCTGGCAGGTTAATTGGATCCAGTCTTAATTGACCCTAGTATGTGTATGTATGCATTTGAGATGGGGACCTTAGATTGGAAGCTCTTTGAAGTCATGGACTGATGTTAATGTACAATATACAGTGCTAAGTTGTCGGAACTATATACCTGGGATGATATGTTAAACCAGTTTTTTCCAGAATTTAATTGGTTTAACTAGTTTAATATTCACTTGGATGAGAATATTGAATGGCATATCTGCATAATTTGCATCCCATGGTGTTCTAAAACCATGAGCTTACATAATGAACATATCTAATGTCCCTTACCTCATGTGGCGTTTCTAAGGCAATGGCCTTCATTTACGATTATCCTTTGGATAGGCCTAAATCTAAGCCTGCAGAAATCTAGCCCATTGTATTCCCTGGGTTCAGGGGTGATCCCTCTAATACCTCCACTACCTCACATACACTGAAGCATAAGGAGAAGATGGCACAGCAGAGTTCTATGATGTGAAGCTGTAAACCCGCTTATTCATACAATGAATATCTTGCTAAACTTTTGGTTAAATGTCATTTAAAGCTGATCTCCAGCTTTTAATGAAGTTTAAATAGTTATTTGCACCAAGCTGGTCCAAATAAACTATTACCTTCACTAAGAGATGAAGCAGCTGGGAGCACTGTTTAGAGTGTATGTAGTCTCAGCTACAGAACCGTATACAGTGCTGTGTTGCGGCAGCGGGGAGGGAACTTCCCATCTCAGACCTGGAACAAAATTTAAGTTGGGCTGAGTGCTGCTCAATCTTCACAGGGAGCTTTGAATTCTACAAATACAAAGCTTTCTTTGATTGGCTGAGGTGGAGAGGCAGACAGATGACATCACGATCTCCAACCCAGCCAATCGGAGGAAACTTGTGAAAGGCTGAGTGTAGCTCAGCCTAAGTCAGGTTTGTTCAGGGAGTGGGACAGGAAGTTCCCATTCCACTTCTGGAACCGAATGCTGTATACTGTATGCAGCGGAGGCTGTAAAAGTCCATACAGACCTGAGAGCAGCTGCATCTCAAGGAAGATAATAGTTCATTTCGTCCAAACAAACTATTTAATTTATAGCTGAGCTCTAGCTTTTAGTTAAGTTTAAAGTATATGTAAACATCACCTAGTAAAACAAACCATACAGTTTACAATGGAAATAAAAGATAAAACATTTGTGTATAAATATAAAAAGAATTGTAAATGCATTTTTTCTACTTTTTATAAGTGATCAAAATCTCTGTTCTCATCTACATAAGAGCTGGGGGAGGAAAAACAGCAGAAAACTGATCTTTCCAGTGAATGGCTGTGCAGGGTGGGGGAGGTTGGGGGCTGTCAGTGCAAGTTTGATCATTGGAGGAGAGTAGACTGAGTTCCCAGCACGGCTAAAGAACTGACTACACTGTGCCCTTATGTCTGGCAGGAACACCAGGGATTTCGCACAAAGGAAGCGATACAAGCACATGGTACAGCAGGCTCATATCAGGAATATGAAATGTTGGGTTTACATATTCTTTAACTTTGGTAATTCGATGTAATACCATGTTGTATGAAAATGGTAGCAGTTTATCGAGCTTTACTTGTTCCTTGGGGTTGCTTTTTAAATTTTAATTTTCAGTAGAATGAGTTTGACAGTTTGTCTAAGCCAAACAAAAAAATTACCCAAAATAAGCTCTTTCCATTCTTAAACATTGACAGACCTTTTCTCCCAGATCAAGTAGGCATTTACATGTTGATGGGTCCACTTTGTGTACTGAATATATTTGTATCCCCTGGGAATACTGAATTTTGCATATTGCCTGTAAAGGAATTGTGAAGGTGTCGCTTCTATCAACCAATAATATTCTATTTGTGACTTTTCCACTTTGGAATATCTGCTTTATAAATACACTGCAGGGTGCATTACTTTTTATTCTGTTTGTCTTCTGGCCCACAGTTAATGCATACAAATCACAATATCTACAGTTTTTTTTACAGTGTTGTTCAGTGAGTTACTAGTGAACCTAAAATTAAAGCTGGCAATAGATGGAGCAATTTTTCTTTCCCGCAACCATGGGTTTCCTGAAAGAAAATCACTCAATTCCCCCATCAACACGATCCATGTTGATCGAAGAATCCTTCCCACGGAGCCATTGTGTTCTCCAGGTGGGGGGAGCTGACCCCACTGGGAGAACACAGTGATTACTGCTAGTGACTAGAATAGCCGCTGGCAATAATTACAACTAGAATCCGGCAGGCTGGTTGTACCCAAGTTTATTGATTGACCTTCTTGGGTATATTCAGTCTACCTATACATGGTTCGAATCTTGGCCGGGCTCTGCTCAACTGGCTGAAATTCGAATAGTCAATGGCTGGCTAGTGTTTTTTCTTTTGAGGGCCAAACGTTCATACTCAAGGACCTAATTGCAGGGCACACTTAAATGGTGCAAACTCTTTGGGCACTGCTTGGTCTATGCAATACAGCCTTCTTCCATCACTCCAACATGGCGTGCACATTTGTGGACAAGAGGCAGCTAGGCCTGTGAGTGATCAGGTTCCCTTCAATCCTGCTCTGCCAAAGCAGATGGAGGCAGCATTTTCAAGCCAGACCATGTTAGGGTAAACTAAAGCATTGGGTTAACGCTAGGCTTTATGAAAAGTCAACCCTTATCTTTTGAGAGTCTCAATAAATATGCAGTTATGAAAAACAAAAAGTCAGCCCTTAACTAGTCTTTTTGAGTCAAAAAGAAAGTTAATGAGATGAGGGCTGTGAAACACGTAACACCTACCCCATGAGTAAATGAGATGAACTTTCGTGTAGGAGCATCTTTAAATCCTCAGTTTAGACTTAGTCAGTGTGATGTGTCCCTTATGATGATGGTTGCAGGAATACTTGAAAACTCCCTCCTCCAATTTCACCCACTGTGACAGGCACTTGCCAAGAGTGCCCAATTATTCCTGCCCTTTCCATTCCTGAAAGAAGCGGTGTCTATGAATGGAGGAGGTGGGCCTTTCATTCATCTGCCCATCCTCCATTTATAGATTTGTTTTTCATTCATAAAAGCTATAGTATGGCTTCTATAAATGGAGGAGGGGGGAGATCATAGTTGGCATTTTTGATTTTTTTTTCTTTTTTTGCCTAAACTTAGGCTTTAAACTTCAAATAAATTACAATACCAGTATTTAACAAGTCTAAGCTCTTTCCTATCTATCTTACAACACAGTTCAGTTATCTAAACATCTATCAGGGTTTCAAAAATGGTATTCTAGGCATTTATTCCTGTTCTGTTTAAGTTGTAGAAGCCGTTTAACAGTTCAGTAATTATTTTGCACACTGGCACAAGCAGTTGTGACCATGTGCGTACCTTTACCAGTGTTGTTATGAACTATGCACTTTTTAAAACTTATAATAAATTTCTTGTTCAAAATTTCATTGAAATTTTGGAGAGAAGGACATCAGTCTTTGTGTATCTGTGTATATATAAACTGGTTTATATTCTTTGATTTTTTTTTTTTTTTCCTGCAGTGTGGTTTTCATGCATGGTCTGTATATACAGTATGTACCAAGCTTGCACTGTATCTTTTTTTTGTTTGTTTGTCTTTGACTTTGTATTCCTTATTTTTTTAAATACTTTTTGTATGACAATTACTCCACAAGTGTTTATTAAATGCCGAACTTTCTTATTTATGCTGCTTGTTATCTTTGTTCTCCTTAAAAAAAAAAATTATGAAATGGACTTCCATTATATGTTTGTTTTGGTAACCCAGCAAAAGGGGCAAAGCTTCACACCTACCAAGAAGGGAACCCATACAAATGCTGGTTAGTGATGTAGGTGATACCATACTACAAGCTTCTGCTCAAGTCCTTAGGCCCCATGTACACAGGACACTTCTGAATGATGGAAACTGGACTGCTGGAAAGCGTAGGTTAAAAAGTCTGTTTAGCAGGGTTTGATAACGCGTTTATGCACGTTTGCGTTTAGAAGTGTTTTTTAAAGATAAGCACAGGAGAACCTCCCAAATGCCCAGAATGCTCTGAAAAGTGGTAAATTATTAACTATTTCAGAGAAATACAGAGAGTAGAAGAGACAGCAGTATGTGTTGAGATAAAAGATATGTTAATGACCATTCACACCTAATTGTTTCCAAGGGTGGGAGAGGTCTGAGGTGTGAATTGGTAATTTCAATGTGTGACAAGCTTGGTGGGAACATCATGTGTTCAGTGTTTTGTCCATCTGAGTACCTTGAAAACGTTTTGCATGCATTTTTTATGATGAAAAAAGGCTCTGGACAGCATTGGGAACTGGAAGAGTTAAAAAAAAAAAAAATTTCAAACGCAAATGCTTATAAACACTATTTTCCACGTTTTAGACGTATTTACAAGCGTTTTGCGTTTGAAACGCTGATAAAATCGACTGCTGAACTTAAGTTTTCTGCCTTCAAAAAAAGACTGTAAACTCAAATGCCTGTAAACAACTGTAAACAAAGATGTGTACATGGACACATAGGAAAACATTAGGGTGAGTTCAGGGGCTGCTGAAAAAAAAAAATGCTGAACAGCTCCTAAACGCGGGTTTATCAGCTGCAGTGTACATGAGCCCTTAGGTCTTGTACGACCGGTACTTATTTCATTCAAAGATTGGCCCCTCTTTCATTTTACTAGCTTTTATACACCTTTAGAAAAAAAATAAACTAAAGTAATCCTGTGACTGTAAAATATATTGGAAATATGATCAGCAACCAAATTCTAAAAAGTGATCATTTTATTCAAGCCACTTAAAGTGTTTCTAAACCAAGAACCCTGCATTCACTATATCTGGTCTCCCACAGTACACAGAACATGGAAGTGCAATTATTTTAGTAAATATAAACTGCTAAATATCTTTTCTCATCCGCAGTTAGAGCAGTCTTCTAACTTCTATCATTGTCCAGCCCAGCATTAGCTAAAGCTTGTAGTGTCACGATCGTGGCATCAGACCCCAGACCTTCTCACCAAACTCGTGACCGAAGGACTAGCCAATCTAAAACCGCAATGTGACGTGCGTAACAATGCCACACCCAGCTGCACCCTGCACAACATTTTTCCAGCTAATGGATACAGATCGATGTACCGGCAGCCTGAGCAATAGTTACTGGGTCAGGTTAATTACGCAATCAACCCTTCAACACTGCCACCACCTCCTTTTTGTACAGAGAAAGAGGAAACTCGGCGTTATCAGCTATAACACTATAATGATGGAGATAATCGTCTGTATAAAACGGTCTGCAGGTTTAAACAACCACAGTAGCATCTCTTTAGAGGCAGGAATGCGTGAGTTGCAATACAGAGCTATAGAAAAGTTCAACACTTTCAGAAAAAGATCTGTTACTAAAAGGTCAAACAGGAGCAATAAAGATATTTACAGAACCAAGATGTAACTAAGATAGATAGATAGATATATATATATCTATCACACAAAGAACCATAGCACAGCAAAGAGATATCAGGGAGATGAAAGCCTCCTTCTGCTCTGAAACTTGGATCTGCTAACCTAGGACTTTGGCAAGTACTTTGAACCTTTCACCTCTCTCTATGTTAGGATGGAAAAATGGGAGAATGCTTCAACTCCTCTTCTTAGGCCTGACAGCCTGTTTTAAAGGCCCCAGCAGGGGGGTGGCTCTGCAGTCAAAGGCCAATCTTTACTTAGGGCGTGGAGATAGGGGTGGATGCCTCAACTAGAGCAAAAATATCTTCCATAACTCATATTTGCCTATAACTTTCCACCTGCACAAGTGACAGTCCACCCGCAGGTAGATTATTATGCAGACAAGGCTGAGGATTGATTAGATATGAATTATGAAATTATATACTGCACGGTTCACGAGATCTATGTTTCTGCTTCCCCGTGTGTCCGAGACAAGGCGAGTGACCCACCAAAATGTTCGGCTCCTCTTAGCCCATCTGGCGAAATGCTAGTTTTTTATGTAAGTCTCTCATATTCCAAGGTATGAGACATAGGGGAAAAATGGATTTGAGAAGTGTTTATCTGATTCTATCACCTACACTGCATTAGGTCAGAATCTTTGTCAGGAAAAAGCCCGGGCCCAGATGGATATACTGTGAGGTACTATAAAAAATATAGTGACTTACTGTTACCTAAATTAAAGAGATATATGGATGCGTTGGGAGGAGAGATGGAGATGAGACGGGAATCCCTACAGGCCCAGGTGGTTTTGATACATAAGGAAGGTAAAGATATCTCCCAGTGCTCAAGTTATAGACCGATATCATTGCTGAACATAGATACGAAGTTGTATGCAAAGGTTTTAGCGAATAGGTTGAGGGATCTGATGCCAGATTGGATACATGGGGATCAGGTGGGCTTTGTCAGAGGAAGGGAGGGCCGAGATAATGGGTTGAGATCCCTGATGCTTATTCAGAAAAGTCGAACGGGAAAAAACCCAGTACTGTTGCTCTCAATAGACGCGGAGAAGGCGTTTGACAGGGTTAATTGGAGCTTCATGATGGATACGCTAGAGGCTTTGGGACTGGGTAGTAGGATGAGGAGGTGGATTGGAAGACTGTATGAAGGACCTTCCGCGATGATAATGGTAAATGGAGAGAGATCAGAGTCTTTTGTAATGTCAAACGGAACTAGACAGGGCTGCCCACTACCCCCATTGTTGTTTGTTTTATCTCTGGAACCCCTGCTATTAACAATCAGGAAAAATATAGATATAAAGGGAATTAACGTAGGAAAGATAGAACATAAGGTTGCTGCATTCGCGGATGACTTATTGTTCTATATTGGAAATCCCAGGATAACGCTTCCCAATCTAATGAAAACATTGAAGGAATATGGGGAATTGTCAAACCTAAAAATTAACCCGAGTAAAACAGATATTAAATATAAATCTTCCAAAGAGCAAAAAGGAAATGATACAGAGAGAGTTCCCCTTTATATGGAAAGATAGAGAAATAAAATATTTGGGAGTGAAACTTACTTCTTCACAGAAAAATCTTTATAAAGCAAATTATATACCATTGTTAAACGAGATTAGGGAGGAATTGAAGAGAATTGGAGGAGGAAATCCTTCGTGGTTAGGTCGTATTAACTTAATAAAAATGGTAATTCTCCCTAAGGTCTTGTATAAACTCAATGATTCCCATTAAACTCCCAGGGACATACTTTAGAACAATTAAGCAAATGGTAACAAGATATATATGGAAAAATAAAAAACCTAGAGTATCACATGAAGTGCTAAGTAGAAATAAAGAAAAGGGTGGGGTGGGAATGCCGGATTTCAAAAGATATTATAGAGCAGTCATCCTAGCAAGAATTTTTGATTGAAAGCACAATACAAAGAGTAAAAATTGGGTCACAATAGAAAATACACTTCGTGGGAAAGATTTGAGTGGGATTGTTTGGGTGTCAACACAGTTTAGAGAACTAGCTGAGAGCACAAGTCCATACACTAGGATTGTTTTGAAAGAGTGTGATAGATTGCACAAACAGAGGAATTGGGATTTTAACTCACTGCTAATGCCATTAAGAAATTCAGAGTTTTTCCCCCCAGGTAAAGAGGAAATTACGGGTAAATGGATTAAGAAGGAAGATGCTCAGTTGAGAGACGTAATGGAGGGGGTAAACTTAAGAACACTGGAGGATTTGAAAAGGGAAGAGGGAGGGATTTTCACTAAGATAGATATATGGAGATATAACCAATTGAAACAATTTGTGGGGAAACTGATGAAGCCCCTTAGAATTAGAAAAGATTGGAACTTATTTGAGAAATTTTTTGAAGTTCGAGGTGATGGGAAACACAGCACTGCTAAAACATAAAAAATTCTCACTGATTTAGATAGTAAGGTAAAATTAAGATATATAGAAAAATGGGAAAGGGATTTGGGGGTGGAGTGGGAGGAACATACACAAAGAAAAATATATAGAATGGTACATGGAAATGTTAGTATGCGGGAGGTGGAATTGAACTATAAATGTCTAAGTAGGTGGTATATCATTCCGATGGTAGAGCACAAAATGAGTGGTGAGAAACAACCTGGGTGTTGGCGAGAATGTGGAGGGGGGGGGCACAACGTATCACATATGGTGGGGGTGCCCAAAAATACAACTTTACTGGAGAAAGGTTATAAATCAAATTAGGAATATCACTGGAATTGAGATTGGTTTGGACCCTGAAATATGTCTTTTTCATATCACAGAAATATCAATGAATAAATTTAAAGATATGGGCATAGAGTGCTCCTTAAATGCAGCTAAAGGATTGATACCTAGGTTTTGGTGTAAAGTTGAGGCACCGAAGGTAGATGACTGGATAAACAGAGTGGATCAGATTGTTAGACTGGAGAAACTATACTATATACAGGAAGACAAGATGGAGGTTTATTATACAAAATGGGAGGAATTTAGAGCAAAGAAGAAAGAAGTTACTCCGTGAATAAGAATAAAGGAAAGGAGATGGGAATCGGACAGATGTCAGGGGCTTATTGAAGAGGGGTGGGAGGGAGGGGGGGTTGAGGGAAGGGGGTTAAGGGGAGAAAATGATATGCAATAAGTGTTTTTAGAAGAAATTTACAATGTTGTATTTTATTACTTCTTGTGTTGGAAATATTTACATTGCTATATTTGAAAATGAATAAATATTTAAATAAAAAAAAAAAAAAAAAAAGAATCTTTCAACTCCTGAGAAAGCTTGTCTTATCTCTTCCGAGGTGGGAAACGGCACAGGTTCTTGGGACAGTGAGGCACCTCGTGGCTCCCTGCTGGGATCTGGCCTGTGACACTTTTAACACACACACACATCTGTCACTGTGCCTTTCAGAGTGAGGGGGGGAGACTGATGGAATAACATGGCTACTCTTAACAAAATGGCAGACTGCGTCAGTCTCTGGTGCGCACGTTTGCGACATGTAGGAGTTTTTTCTGCTCTAGGAGGATGGAAATACCCTGACCTCTATCTGAACAGTGTTGATTGGCCCTGTGCTGATCACATGCACTCTCCCACGAAAAAAAAAACAAAAAAAAACCTCTAGCAATACACACCAAACTAATCATGTGCATACCTACAGCTCAGTCTGGAGATAAGTGGTGGTCGCTTGAAAAAGGGGAGGAACAGAGAAGAAAGGATCAAACAGCCTTTTTGCACAATGCAGAGTATTAACCCCTTAGGTTCCACAGTGAGTATAACAAGCATGCTTTACTGCATATACAGACTAATTTTACTGTTGTGGGTTTAGTAACACTTTAATTTCTAATGGTGATTACAAAAATGGTCCTTATACATAAAGTATTCCACAGTTTTAAAAAATTGGTTTGAAATTGTTGCATTTATTGGTTTACCAAAGTACAGCATTAAATCAGATGGCAGAAACAAGTTCTTGTTGACAGCAATTGAGTCCAGGAAACCGTATCCTAAAGAAATGGAATCTGTGGCAGGATAGTCCCACTGCTTGAGCATCTCAAGTCTTGTATCTGTGTTCATGTTACTCCAACTTTAAAGAACATAGCCCCTTAAAGGGTTAAGATGTCACATTTTTTAATTGGTAAAAGGGTTTCCTAGAGTCTCTCATCAAGGAGACATCTCTTCAAGTTCAAAGAATGAAGGACGTGGGACTTTTGTGGTATTTTCCATGTTCATGATAATATACTTTTGGCCCCTGGAACTTGGCAAAGAAAAGACTTGATGGTCTCATGTGGGTGAGGAGTGCTGCATGAGAAACAGTCCATAAGTAGTTTTGATGGACCAGTTTTACATAGTCTTTCCATTCTTCACTCAAGTGTAGCCCAGTTTTAGTGTAAAACAACGGCGTTATCTGTGAACTTGCAAGAAAGAAGCAACTTGACAGTCTAAATGGTGGTATTTCTGGTTTTCTTGTTGCATATTTCTTAAAAATAACCAGTTCTCTCTGAAACTACAATGCCATTTAAATGCCAGATGCTGGGAAACAAAATAGATTACAGGGATTATCAATCTGTATCTATGCGTTGGTAAAAACATACAATATGTACAAGATGCTACTGTAGAACATTCTGCAGGTATTTTGTTTACATACAAACCTGAAAATCTGCACTGTGCGTGAGTTTGTAGACCAGAATTCCGATAGCTCCTATCCACTCTGTTGTAATAGCTATTTTCTCAGTGATCTAAAAAAAAAAAAGCAAAAGATGCTTTTGGTTAAAACCCCATTCAGTGGCTGCAGTATGATGTGTAACGTTATTAATATACATGTATTAAAAAGTCTACAAAATATTCAAATGCCATCAGAAAGCAATGGGCTGAGGAAATATGCTCTGTGTCTCTTGAGCTGTCACAGTAAAATGCAGGCATTGCTCAACTACTTGTATTATTCAGATTACAGTGTATTGCTGTGTGCCTAATTCTTCTGCTTCTATCCATTGCATTCAGATTACAGTGTATTGCTGTGTGCCTAATGCTTCTGCTTCTATCCATTGCATTCAGATTACAGTGTATTGCTGTGTGCCTAATGCTTGTGCTTCTCCTATCCATTGCATTCAGATTAGTGTATTGCTGTGTGCCTAATGCTTGTGCTTCTCCTATCCATTGCATTCAGATTAGTGTATTTCTGTGTGCCTAATGCTTCTGCTTCTCCTATCCATTGCATTCAGATTACAGTGTATTGCTGTGTGCCTAATGCTTCTGCTTCTCCTATCCATTGCATTCAGATTAGTGTATTTCTGTGTGCCTAATGCTTCTGCTTCTCCTATCCATTGCATTCAGATTACAGTGTATTGCTGTGTGCCTAATGCTTCTGCTTCTCCTATCCATTGCATTCAGATTAGTGTATTTCTGTGTGCCTAATGCTTCTGCTTCTCCTATCCATTGCATTCAGATTACAGTGTATTGCTGTGTGCCTAATGCTTCTGCTTCTATCCATTGCATTCAGATTACAGTGTATTGCTGCGTGCCTAATGCTTATGCTTCTCTTATCCATTGCATTCAGATCACAGTGTATATGCTGCGTGCCTAATTCTTCTGCTTCTATCCATTGCATTCAGATTACAGTGTATTGCTGTGTGCCTAATTCTTCTGCTTCTATCCATTGCATTCAGATTACAGTGTATTGCTGTGTGCCTAATGCTTCTGCTTCTCCTATCCATTGCATTCAGATTACAGTGTATTGCTGTGTGCCTAATGCTTCTGCTTCTATCCATTGCATTCAGATTACAGTGTATTGCTGCGTGCCTAATGCTTATGCTTCTCTTATCCATTGCATTCAGATCACAGTGTATATGCTGCGTGCCTAATTCTTCTGCTTCTATCCATTGCATTCAGATTACAGTGTATTGCTGTGTGCCTAATTCTTCTGCTTCTATCCATTGCATTCAGATTACAGTGTATTGCTGTGTGCCTAATGCTTCTGCTTCTATCCATTGCATTCAGATTACAGTGTATTGCTGTGTGCCTAATGCTTGTGCTTCTCCTATCCATTGCATTCAGATTAGTGTATTGCTGTGTGCCTAATGCTTCTGCTTCTATCCATTGCATTCAGATTACAGTGTATTGCTGTGTGCCTAATGCTTGTGCTTCTCCTATCCATTGCATTCAGATTAGTGTATTTCTGTGTGCCTAATGCTTATGCTTCTCCTATCCATTGCATTCAGATTACAGTGTATTGCTGCGTGCCTAATGCTTCTGCTTCTCCTATCCATTGCATTCAGATTACAGTGTATTGCTGCATGCCTAATGCTTCTGCTTCTCCTATCCATTGCATTCTGATTACAGTGTATTGCTGCGTGCCTAATGCTTCTGCTTCTCCTATCCATTGCATTCCGATTACAGTGTATTGCTGTGTGCCTAATGCTTCTGCTTCTCCTATCCATTGCATTCTGATTACAGTGTATTGCTGCGTGCCTAATGCTTCTGCTTCTCCTATCCATTGCATTCAGATTACAGTGTATTGCTGCGTGCCTAATGCTTCTGCTTCTCCTATCCATTGCATTCAGATTACAGTGTATTGCTGTGTGCTAATGCTTATGCTTCTCCTATCCATTGCATTCAGATTACAGTGTATTGCTGTGTGCCTAATGCTTCTGCTTCTCCTATCCATTGCATTCAGATTACAGTGTATTGCTGTGTGCCTAATGCTTCTGCTTCTCCTATCCATTGCATTCAGTTTACAGTGTATTGCTGTGTGCCTAATGCTTCTGCTTCTCCTATCCATTGCATTCTGATTACAGTGTATTGCTGTGTGCCTAATGCTTTTGCTTCTATCCATTGCATTCAGATTACAGTGTATTTCTGTGTGCCTAATGCTTCTGCTTCTTCTATCCATTGCATTCAGATTACAGTGTATTGCTGTGTGCCTAATGCTTCTGCTTCTCCTGTCCATTGCAACAGAGGACATTTCTAATCAGAACAGTATTTGTCAATATAAATGGCCATTTTGTAAGATTTTATTCAGCTTACAAATACAACAATGGTGACCAAATGGGCAAAATTGGTGTTTCTAGCAATCGAAAAAGTCCCCTTATTTTGGTACTGTAGTGGTTAAGATCAATTTTAAGCCGTTTAGTTGAAGGTTGTTGGGGAAACTTGCAAAACTGCCAAAAAAACTTGCTATAGCAAGCGTAGAAGGTCTCTGTATCTCTCTGGGCATCTCTGTGGTTAGATATCATATTAGATGCATCGGGGTTGGCTTTTTATAGGCTATTAGATTTGTTCACTTTGCAAGATGATTTCTTCTCAACTTGGTGAATATGGTGACAGTTCACCTTTTAAGAAAAAATATTAAATGCACATATTTTTGCAAAAAAGTGAATGTATTATTTTTTCCCCTCAAGATCCAACAAAGCATTGCCTCCCCCATGATCAGTGGATCAGGGCTGCAATGTCAGGCTTCTGTGGACAAGCCCTGCAGCTTACTGCCCTACCTTCATACACGCGGTCTGTTCAAAGCTGCAAGGCTTGTGAATGAGCTATGAGAGTGCTAATCCGTGCCCTTGCAGTTCATTCAGAACTACAAGCCATCAGCTGCAGTGTCTGACAGTAGTTGTAGTATATTCATTCACAGGAAACTGTGAAGTGAATGATGCAGCAGTGTAATCTGAGTCCCACACAGCAGTGCCATTTTTTTTTTTTTTTTAATAGTGACAGCGAATTCAGGGGGAGGATCCCCCACCCACTGTCACACTGATGTGGGGATTGGGGGCAAAGGCTGCGGGAGCTGGAACATATTATATGTGCCACCGTAAATACAGGTGTAACATGTTCTGAAAGGTGAACTCATCCTTTACCAGCCTATTCGCCTCTCTTAAATCAACCCCAATGGGATAATACTGTCTAGATTCCAAACTAATTCATTTAGACAAGTAAAAAAAATAAAATGCCAATTGCAGGTTAGTTGGGAATTGATGTGCTGGTCCGTAATTGTGGCTTTCGTTAAGGCTGGCAGTGGTAGTAGCTGGGTCTGCTTTCCCAGTCTACCAGTTGAAAGTCGTATTAACCCTTACATATAACAGTGACAGTGGGCATCAACAAATTTCAACTGCTTTGCATTTGTTTTTTGCACTAAAAAAATCCTGTTGTGATTGAGTTCAACTACAGAGATAGGAAACATACATGTAAACACAGATTTCCAGAGCAGATCTGCCACCATATTAATCTAGAGATGAACACTGACAAGGCTTGTTAAGGAAAGTAGCACAATGAAACCTGTGTAATATAATGTAGTTCTTGTATGATATGAATTGCTGCAATCTGCACATGTACGTTCATTTGACTTTTTAAGTGTAATAAATTAATAAAAAAAATATATACACACTTTTTTTTTTTTTTAAATTGGTTTGTGTTTGTCCTCAGTTGCTCTTCAGGATGATATTCTCCATGTACCCTCCAAATGGAAAGTTATATATAATAAATATATACACATTTTTCCCCACTGTATAGCAGGGGTCCTCAAACTTTTTAAACAGGAGGCCAGTTCACTGTCCCTCAGACCGTTGGAGGGCTGGACTATAGTTAAAAAAACAAAACAAAAACAAACTATGAACAAATGCGGACACAGTACAGGAGATGACCAGAGACTGCGGACATTGAACGGCGGTGGGAATAATGGGCCAGCCACTCCATAAGACGCACAGAGACATTTCCCCCCAAGTGTGTCTTATGGAGCGAAATAGTGCCCCATCATTGGTGTCAGTGGGAGGAATAGTGCCCCATCATTGGTGTCAGTGGGAGGAATAGTGCCCCATCATTGGTATCAGTGGGAGGAATAGTGCCCCATCATTGGTGTCAGTGGGAGGAATAGTGCCCCATCATTGGTGTCAGTGGGAGGAATCGTGCCCCATCACTGGTGTCATTGGGAAGAAACGTGCCCCATCATTGGTGTCAGTGGGAGGAATAGTGCCCCATCATTGGTGTCAGTGGGAAGAATAGTGCCCCATCATTAGTGTCAGTGGGGGGAGGAATAGTGCCCCATCGTTGGTGTCAGTGGGGGGAGGAATAGTGCCCCATCGTTGGTGTCAGTGGGGGGGGGAATAGTGCCCCATCGTTGGTGTCAGTGGGGGGGAATAGTGCCCCATCGTTGGTGTCAGTGGGGGAAGGGGATAGTGTCCCAACATTGGTGTCAGTGGGAAGAATAGTGCCCCATCTTTGGTGTTAGTGGGAGGAATAGTACGTCATTGGTGTCAGTCGGAAGGAATAGTGCCCTGTCATTGGTGTCAGTGGGGGGGATAGTGTCCCAACATTGGTGTCAGTGGGAGGAATAGTACCGCATCATAGGTGTCAGTGGGGGAAGGAATAGTGCCCCATTGTTGGTGTCAGTGGGGGGGAGGAATAGTGCCCCATCATTGGTGTCAGTGGGAGGAATAATGCCCCATCATTAGTATCAGTGACACCAATGATGGGGCACTATTCCTCCCACTGACACCAATGACTCTTAACTTGCTGACCCCTGTTCCAGCATGGTGCTGCTGCAGCCAGCATACCTGGTTGCAGCAGCACCATCAGCACGGCACACTTACCTGTCAGCTGTCCTCCTTCGCTCCGGCCTCTCCCTTACTTGATGTTCGGGGGTCGCTCGGCTTCGCCTCCTCGCAGGTGATTGGCCGCCTGTGTGCCTTTCCTGAGCTACAGTTCTGGCGCCCAATCACCGGTGAGGAGGCGGAGCCAAGCAACAAGAGTGAGGGAGTGGCCAGAGTGAATGAAGGAGCAGCGCTTCCTGGACCGGATCGTCATGGGACTGGGACTGGAGCCAGGTAAGGTACAGCAGCCCCCTGCCCGCCCCTGTACTTAGTGTCCCTTCCTCGCGGGCGGGCTGGATAAATAGCCTTGGCGGACCGCGTGTGGCCCGTGGGCCGTAGTTTGAGGACCGCTGCTCTATAGTATCAGTTAAAAAGGATACAGATGATGAGACAAAGGACTGTTATAAGAGAGATGAACAATCTTAGGTGGTGCAAACGCTGGCTGTTGAGTGAAAGTTTATATAGGAGTATGGCTTGGCAGGTGTTGCGTATGGCACTACTTAAAAATGAGATGGCAGCGGCAATCCTGTGTGGCACGGGGTAAGTTACTGCCTAAAATATAAACAGAAATATATTACAGGCAGGTTTAACAAGCATTATAATGCATTAATTATAAAGTACGTCTGTACTGTAGAAGCAGGATCCAGGGACTTGAATGGTCACATCTGCAACCAACCCTGTGTTTCTGGTGGGTCAGTATACCCTCCAACAATGTAATAAAATGATAAACTAACAACGGCTGTTTAAAGTGGAACTAAACAGTATCTGAGCACAACAAACCGAAAGCGCTATTCATAATATTCAAAGCAAACTACCCTATTCATCCATGTCTCCATGCTTGATTTGGCTGATAAACTGCTTTAACCACTTGCCCTCCTGAGGATTTACCCCCCCCCCCCTTCCTGACCAGGCCATTTTTTCCAGTGCGGCGCTGCATTACTTTGACAATTGTGCGGTCATGCAACCCTGCACCCAAATTTAAATTTACATCCTGTTTTTTTTTTTTTTTCAGGAATTGAGCTTTCTTTCGGTGATATTTGATGGCTTGTGCATTTTAAATTTTTTGAGCCATTAAAAAAAAAAGACTGACAATCCAGAGCAGTATGCCCAAGCTGACAGGGAGGAGAACTGTTAGTAAACAAAACAGTCGTCCTCCCCGTCGGTGATGCTCGATAATCACTGACTGGGACTCAGGGATTGACAGCTGCGAATGGTGGCATGGGTAGGGTGCTCGCGCACGTCCTCTACCCAGAGATGCAAAATCACATATATACGTGATTTTGTGCGCTCCTGCCGCCCTGTAGCAGTATATCTGCTATAATGCAGTAGGAAAGCGGTTAAAAAACACCCCCTAGCATTTCTAGCAATGGTCATCTTGAGTAAGGACAGATAATTCATGTAGCATTTATTTCCTGGAATCCATCAGCCCTTAGACTAGACATGCAAGCAGAAAATTGCGCTTAGCTGAGAAAAACCCCTACTGAAGAAGGTTGTACGACATCATTTTGGCTTAGGCCAGAATCTAGGAAGCGACTGAAGAAATGTAAAAAACAAAGTTTAAAACAAGGAAACAGAATATACCTTCCTACCTATTCACTAATGCTAGCAGCATAAGGATTAAAGTGGATCTTCTACTGCCCTCCCCTTTTTTAATCCCTGGTTGCTGGTCTTGCACAGTTGAGATACTCACCTACCGAGCAGATCCAGCATTATCCTGCTAAGATCCTTTTCTCTTTAGCCCCCTGCTCAGTCCCAAGCCTCCATCTTGCGTAACGTCACTGGGAAGCTGCCAGCTCTTCCAGGTTCATCCTCCTCCTTTCTCATTGAAAGACTATGCCTCTTGTGTGATGTACAGATCCCAGGAGGCACAGAGGGCAAAGGGCATGTTATTCATTTAGTTACATGTGTGGAGGGCGGGCCTGAGGTTTTTATTAAAAAAAAAAGTAAATAGCCGTATTTGTACAGCGGAGTAGTGGAGAGCAGGCAACATCAAGTCGAGGATGCAGATATGCTTTAAAAATATTTCATGTTGATTTAGAGTTCTATTATGATTTAAATAAACTGTGCAAAATATCTTTTGAAAATAGGATCCGAGAAAGGAAGGGCATAGTTCCTGTGGACACCAGCAGGTGTCTCCCAGTAGCCAGCTAATCCCAGTAATCAGTCTCCACCTGATGCTGGCTGCTGGAAAGGTATAGAATCCTTTCCCTAATTTCTTCACTGGTGCAGTGTTTTTCTTGCATGCTATCTACCTGTTTATTAATGTTCTGCTTCTGTCTTTGATCCTGATTTATGCTGTTTCTATTCCTGTACCTGCATTCTGTGCCTTGTCGTTTCATATCTGCTCGCCTTGTTCTTGATCCCAGTTCTGGCCTCCTTCCCTATCTGTCATTGCAGCTCCTGTCTTATCCTGTTTATCTGTGTCCCCCTTTTTTATATTGTATTATAGTTAGGTTGCTGGTTAAGTATATTGTCACTTGGCATATGATTCATGTATATCTACACTTTTGCTATGTATTCTATTTGCTGGCATTGGATGGGTTTTTTTTTTATTATTAATCTTACTTTATACACAGTCTGGTTTCAATTGCCAGCTACACTGAACTGGTCACCACTGCTGCCGCTAGATACTTGCACTTGGTATCCCTTACATCAGTGTTTCTCAATCTTTTTTCAGTCAAGGCACCCTTTAACATTCTGCACAACCTTAAGGAACACCATTCTAAAATGTAAAAGACTAAACTTGTAGTTTTACATAATGTAACAACCAGGGGCGGACTGACCATTTGGTAACTAAGGCACTGCCCGAGGGCCTGGGGTCAGTAGGGGGCCCCATGAGAGGCCCCTGGTACCTTTTTCATAGGCTTTTTTGAGTTTAGGCAAGGACACAGGGGCCCCATGATCCCCTATTGCCCGGGGGCCCCATGAGTTGTCAGTCCGCACCTGGTAACAACATCTACACCCATGGGACACCCAACATTAGAGGTGATTTTTTTTCTTCCAAAGTAAACACAACTTTGCACACTTGTACAAACTAGTATTGCAATTGTCTCTCATTCAGTTATATGTGACCCCAGTGCTGATGGAGAGGGGCAAACAAGGATGTTGTGCAGGCAGCTGACATCCTCGTTATCAACCGATGACATCATTGGTAGCTAGGATGATGGTCACTGGAAGGTTGTAATGGTGCACAATAAAACCTGTGGCTTCGTGTAACAAAAAGACAGGCTTGATCCACCTGCTGGCTTGTATACAGTTTTTGTGCAATTTATAAGAATTTTGCCAAAGCAACCCTGAGGAAACCTGAAGGCACCCTGGTTGAAAAAGGCTGCCTTTATCTTGTGGTCTGTACATTTTTTTTTTTTTTTACATACCGGAAATACAGCAACAATTACTGTACCAACACAGGCAATCCATCCAAGTCCAAGGATAGTATACTGTAGGTGGGGATAATGATGTTGAATTTTTGAAGACTTCATGGCGTAGTATCTGTACATACAATATGACAAAATGGCATCTGAAATACAAAATCATATTGAAATTGGCAAGAAACATAACTCATAAATAAATAAAAATTGATCTTGATCAGAATGTATGTGCATATCATGTGTGTAGCACTGACCCACGGCACACTGCCTACTGCAGCACAGACCGGCTGTTATTTGGGACCCTGTAGCCCACCACACAGTTTCTCTCTGGATGCCATTGAGCAGAGGGGGAGGAGGAGTGACACAGGACACTTGTTAAGGCTTAATCACAGACTGGTGGTGAGAGGCCACAATTTACTTTCCCAGTACTTAAAGTATTACTAAACCCAGGACCCTGCATTCACTCTCTCTGGCTTCCCACAGTACACACTACATGGAAATGCAATTATTTTAGTAAATATAAGCTGCTAAATACCTTTTCTCATCAGCAGTTGGAGCAGTCTTGTGACTTCTATCAGTTTCCAGCAGAGCACTGGTTAAAGCTTGTAGGAGGAGTTTTCTTTCTGCTCTAGCAGGATGCAGAACCCCTGACCTCTGTCTGGATAGTGCTGATTGGCCATGTGCTGATCACATGCACACTCAAGAAAAAAAAAAAACCTCTCTAGCAATGCACATAAAACCTGAGCATACAGTTGTGACCAAAATTATTCAACCCCCAATGCTGTAAAGGGGTTTAGGGACTATAGTGTACATTTGGAATTGTATTCAGAATCAAATCCTACAAGGACGTTGTAACTACCCAAATGCAACTAAAATGACATCAATTGTTTATGTAATACAGTAGTAAATGGTTCTTATGTGGTTTCTTCATTGCCACAATTATTCAACCCCTTAAAGACTACCACTCTGAAGAACAGAGGTTCATACAGGTGCTTTCCATCAGGTATTGAAAACACCTGTGGATGTCACCGAGCAGCAATCAAGCATAATAAGCACCAATTAGGCAGCTTTAAAATGACTGTGATACTCAGCTCCTTCTAGACATTTACTGGTGTGGTTACAAACATGGTGAAGGCAAGAGAATGGTCCAGGAAGACAAGAGAAGAGGTGATTTCTCTTCACAGGAAGGGCAATGGCTATAAGAAGATTGCAAAGATGTTAAACATACCAAGAGACACCTTAGGAAGCATCATTCGCAAATTCAAGGCAAAGGGCACTGTTGAAACGCTACCTGGTCGTGGCAGAAAGAAGATGCTGACTTCGACTGCTGTGCGCTACCTGAAGCGTAGAGTGGAGAGAAGTCCCCGTGTGACTGCTGAGGAACTGAGAAAAGATTTGTCAGATGTGGGTACAGAAGTTTCAGCCCAGACAATAAGACGCACACTGCGTAATGAAGGCCTCCGTGCCAGAACTCCCAGGCGTACCCCCTTGCTGTCTCCAAAGAATAAGAAGAGTCGACTGCAGTATGCCAAAAGCCATGTGGACAAACCACAAAAGTTGTGGGATAGTGTTCTGTGGACTGATGAAACAAAATTAGAACTGTTTGGGCCCATGGATCAACGCTATGTTTGGAGGAGGAAGAACAAGGCCTATGATGAAAAGAACACCTTGCCTACTGTGAAGCATGGTGGAGGGTCAATCATGCTTTGGGGCTGTTTTGCTTCTGCAGGTACAGGGAAGCTTCAGCGTGTGCAAGGTACCATGAATTCTCTTCAGTACCAGGAGATATTGGATGGAAACGTGATGCAGTCCGTCACACACCTGAGGCTTGGGAGACGTTGGACCTTTCAACAGGACAATGATCCCAAGCATACCTCCAAGTCCACTAGAGCATGGTTGCAGAGGAAAGGCTGGAACATTTTGGAGTGGCCATCGCAGTCACCAGACTTAAATCCGATTGAGAACCTCTGGTGGGACTTAAAGAAAGCAGTTGCAGTGCGCAAGCCTAAGAATGTGACTGAACTGGAGGCCTTTGCCCATGAAGAATGGGCGAAGATACCCGTAGATCGCTGCAAGACACTTGTGTCAAGCTATGCTTCACGTTTAAAAGCTGTTATAACTGTAAAAGGATGCTGTACTAAGTACTAAGATTGAATGTCACTTGGGGGTTGAATAAAACTGATAATGCTGTGAGCACAGAAAAGACATTTGTGGTTATTTCATTATAACTGTTATGTTATATTTGTCTGACCTACAAGTGCCTCTTTAATGTAAATGTAAGCAAGATGACTGAATGATCAAAAGCAATGTCAAACTGGCCAAAACACTCAATTTCAGTGGGGGTTGAATAATTTTGGTCACAACTGTATGCAGTGTGACTCCACACGGTATGTCTTATCAGGAGATAAGAGGGGGATGCTGGAAGAAGGGGAGGATAAGAGAAGTCAGGATCAAACAGCCTTTTTACACAATGTAGAGGATTAACCCCTTAGGTTCCACAGTGAGTATAACAAACATGGTTTACTGCATATACTGATTGACTTTACTGTTGTGGGTTTAAAAACACTTTAAAGGGACAGTGTCTCATTTCTTTAGGATACAGTTTTGGTACTTACTGTATGCCCTGTACTGTGGGAACCATTTGGACCGGAGCACTCCAGTGTAGGAACCTCTGGCCTCAATGGTTTAAATGGTTTAATTACAATCGCCAGTGGGAGCAATTGAAAAGACTGGGGAACATTTAGCTTCCAGTACTGCTCTTTTAGTTAGGACCTCCCTAGTTTCAGGGTTCAGGCACAGAGACTCTTCTTGTTTGCAATGTTGTGCTAATTCATTATTGGTTATTGCTATTGCCATACTGTTTTTATTGTCTTTTTGGGAGTATTTCCTAAATAAATCCACCTTAGTTATCCTTTGTATGTCCAGAGGATATGGCATTACTGGGAATGTCATTATCATCCTCAAACCAGAGGACCCATACAGTACATCATTGACTGCTTCTCTCTTCGGATAATTTCACATGAATTGTCGTGATCTGCTCTTGAAAGCTATGTGCTAATGATCTGACAATCGCTCCTAAAGCGGTATTTATCATATGATTTTCTCGTCGTGTGTACTAGGCTTAAGTGTAAATTTCTTAAGGGCCCTCATGTATGAAAGTGTTTTAGGATGTGACCGTATGCAATGTTTCAAGAGGTCTACCTAAATCCAAAGAGGTTGCCTTGCAAACTGTACTACTGTAATCAACAGAGAGAGCACACCACAAATTCAGTTCAAAAAGCATTTATGCAAAGAAAGTGTAGCTGCTCTGTGTACAGAAACTGAAATTCTGGGGCCATGCAGGACATTGAGGAGATGTCATGCACGTCAATAAGAGATCATCTGAGGTTTCCAAAATCGTGTTGTTGTTTTATGTTTTTTTTTTTTTTTTTTTTTTTTACTATATCGGATTCTTATGCTCTTTTAAGTAAATGCTTAGAAACCAGATTTATGGTGTGCTTGGACCTCTGCAGGAGGGTGGTGCCGGGTAGATAAAAAAACAAAACAAAGAGCCACTAGGAAAGTCATGGACAGAAAGCTTGCTATTAGTCACTGCAGTGATGTGGCTAGTAGGACCTATAGTATGTATTGTACTTAGAAGGTGCACCAGCAGTATTACTGCTGTACCACCAAGAAGATTCAATAGGTTACAGACTTACAAACCAGGGCTCCTACTCAGAGGATTTATGGCATGTGCCCCAGATTGTGGGGTTTAGCAAAGTTATTGATTATAATTGTAGTATCACACATTTATAGCATTACATTATCACTAGCTATTACACAAGGGGTAATGTGTACTGGAGACATACCAAGAACTGCTGAAACAACAAACACAACCATGAAAAGTACAGACTCCGGAAAGTAGTCTCCAGTTTCACTGAAAAACAAGTAAAGAAATACTGATTTACCATGATAAAATGGAAATAATAGTTACTGTCTTATTGTTAAACAGTTTTTCCATGTTTTAAATTGCAAATAATTCTTCACATTTTAACCTCTGAATATTGTACTTAGCTGAGCAAACAAAATAAAAAAGAATGCACTGGACCATGGTCCATGGATATGGGTTACCACATCACAAGGTATGTTTTATTTCTCTATATTTTACAAATCATTACATTAAAATACAACCCAAAGTAGTATCTTGCACCCTAATGTTGATAGGGTGGTGGTCACACACTGCAAAGAGATAAGCTTAAAATACTCTGATTACAGGCATATAATAATTGTCTGATTAGCATATGTTAGGGGGGGGGTGCCACCATCCATGTATATGAAGCTTGACCTGTTTTGCATTATTCAGCTTCTCCAAGAGCAGAAGGTGCACAGATTGTGCTACTACAATTAGCGTTGGCGGAAGAGATTATCCCCCTGGTGATAAAGTGAAAGATATAAGTGTTGGATCCCCTTCTGATTTTGAATTCGGTCTAAAAATCGAATGGTAAGTGTATTGCAACACTGAGAGACAGAATGGCAACAAAAAATTCAAAAGAAATGCATGTCTAACAAATTATGCACTGATTTGCATGTTCATGAGGAAAATAAGTATTTGATCCTCTTCACAAAACATGACTTAATACTTGGTGGCAAATCCCTTGTTCGCAATCACAGAGGTCAGACGTTTCCTGTAGTTGGCCACCAGGTTTGCACACATCTCAGGAGGGATTTTGGCCCACTCCTCTTGGCAGATCCTCTCCAAGTCATTAAGGTTTGGTGGCTGACGTTTGGCAACTCGAACATTCAGCTCCCTCCACAGATTTTCAATCAGATTAAGGTCTGGAGACTGGCTAGGCCACTTCAGGACCTTAATGTGTTTCTTCTTGAGCCACTCCTTTGTTGCCTTGGCCGTGTGTTTTGGGTCATTGTCATGCTGGAACACCCATCCACGATCCATTTTCAATGCCCTGGTTGAGGGAAGAAGGTTCTCACCGAAGATTTGACAGTACATTGCCCTGTCCATCGCCCCTTTATGTGGTGCAATTGTCCTGTCCCCTTAGCAGAAAAACACCCCCAAAGCAGAATGTTTCCATCACCATGTTTGACAGTTGGGATGGTGTTCTTGGGGTCATAGGCAGCATTCCTCCTCCTCCAAACACGGCGAGTTGAGTTGATGCCAAAGAGCTCGAGTTTGGTCTCATCTGACTACAACACTGTCAACCAGTCCTCCTCTGCATCATTCAGATGTTCAGTGGCAAATTTAAGACTGGCCTGGCCATGTGCTTTCTTGAGCAGAAGGACCTTGCAGGCACTGCAGAATTTCAATCCTTGTCGGCGTAGTGTGTTTCAAATTGTTTTCTTGGTGACTGTGGTCCCAGCTGCCTGGAGATCATTGACAAGATCCTCATGTGTAATTCTAGGATGATTCCTCACTGTTCTCATGATCATTGACACTCCACGAGGTGAGATCTTGCATGGTGCACCAGACCTAGGGAGACTGACAGTTGCTTTGTGTTTCTTCCATTTGCGATTGATTGCACCAACTGTTGTCACCTTCTCACCAAGCTGCTTGGCGATAGTTTGGTAGCAAAATCCAGCCTTGTGTAGGTCTAAAATCCTGTCCCTGACAGCCTTGGACAGCTCTTTGGTCTTTGCCATGGTGGAGAGTTTGGAATCTGATTGTTTGATTGCTCCTGTGGACAGGTGTCTTTTATACAGGTAATAAAATTAGATTAGCGACACTCCCTTTAAGAGACTGCTTATAATCTCAGCTTGTTACCTATATGAAAGACACCTGGTAGCCAGAAATCCTGCTGAATGATAGGGGAGCAAATACTTATTTCCCTCATGAACATGCAAATCAGTGCATACTTTGTTAGAAATGCATTTCTTTTGAATTTTTTTGTTGCTATTCTGTCTCTCAGTGTTACAATACACTTACCATTCAATTTTTAGACCGATCATTTCTTTGTGAGTGGGCAAACATTCAAAATCAGCAGGGGATCAAATACTTATTTCCTTCACTGTACATCACACGGGCCGACCCAGACACCACATCCCATCACACAATACATTAGGATTTGGGTAACAAAGAAGGAAAAAGAGAAAAATAAACCAGTCTGTCCTAATGAATAAAAATATCACTTTACAGAGGTACTTCCTATTCGTTCATAGCCAAAAATATCCTCAGGATTTCAACAATATACATCAAAAGTACAACAAACATTCATTAGTCATCCATAATAATATGGGGGGGAAATCATCAGTAGCCAAGTGCCTTTTTTGGGAAAAAGGCACTTGTATACAAGGACAGAGCTTGCAGCAGGCAATTTGCAGGGATTTTTAACAGTGAACCACTCAGCTTAGGATCCCCCCAATCACGTCCATATTGTACTTAGGCGGCCTGTATATGTACTATTCCCTTGTTATCTTAATGCAGGGGACTTCAAACTTTCTAAACAAAGGGCCATTTTTTTTATTGTCCTTCAGGCTTGGGGGGGGGGGGGGCTGGATTGCAGCTTATGGAGGTAGAAAATGTCCCAGGCCTGGCATCAGTGAGCGTAAACAATGCCTCAGGTGTGGTATTCAGTTGCATAGTACCTGTGGTCAGTAAGAGGAGGAATAGTGCACCATCATTGGTATTCCTGGAAAGAATAGTGCCCCATCGTTGGTATCAGTGGGAGGAACAGCACCTCATCATTGTCATCAGTGGGAGGAATAGTGCCTTAAATCAGTGAGAGGAATAGTACCCCAAGGGCCAGAGAAATGGTAGAAAAAGGGCCGCAGTTTGGAGACCACTGTCCCCAAAACAGTGGTCTCCAAACTAACAGTTACTCTTGATAGAAGCACTTTTTACTGTGTATAGGTACAATAAGACATTACAATTTCAATTTTATTAAATTGACCTTGTCGCCATACCATTCCTTTCATTAAAAGCATTATCCTAAGAGTATATATGCATTTACAATTTTTAGGCATGTTAACTACCTGTTAAAGTCTCCCTTGTGTAGAGATCCAAAGAGTGATCTCCATTTGGACAAAGTGGAGAGAATGGGCAACTCGTCACAACCTTCACCTCTTCTAAACAGAAAATGCCTTGTATTTATTGAAAAGAAATGGCAGAAGTGCCGAGTGTTGTTTGTGCAGGATGGAAGCCACTCAAAGAAAACCTGAGCAAGACCCAGAAGATTGCAGAAGATAGCGCGACTACTACAGTGATTTTCAGCAACCCATCAGGCTTGAGATATGTAAAATTACATTGCGCCAAGGTGGACCAATGTAAGTATGCAATAGAGCGAATTCCTGGAGTTCACTTTTAAACTGTAATTCCAGTATTGCAGCCTACTTTATCTGTTACATGTTCCAATCTGCATAGCATATCTTTAAAAGTTGCTGCTTATGTTTTTACTTATTCTGTTCAGAAAACTCCTAAACTGATATTGTTTTCTCCTGGAATGTAAGGTAAGGCTGCATTCACATTTGAGCGATTTGCAACTCGAAGCTCGAAAAATGCTCAAACTTAAAAAAATAAATTGTTCTCTATGGTGCCTGTTCACACCTTATTGCGCAAACAGGCATCATAGAGAACAATTGATTTTTTTTATGTTTGAGCATTTTTGGAGGTTTGAGCTTCAAGCTACAAATCGCTCAAGCATGAATGCAGCCATAGGAAGGGGATTGGGGAGTTTACAATATTTATCCCTGGTGCTACTGTGCTGGCAGACTTCATTATCCATTGAAAACTAGATTTAAACACTGTATGTCTTAACAAATGGTTAAACATTTCAGGTCTTGGGTTCTGCATTGTAATGAGAGGAAACTCAAACTTCCCTGCTTTGTAAGTGAGGATAAATTGAGAGCCTTCTTCAAATTAACACCTAAGAATGTAAGAAATATGTTTTTTTAATTATTTTTAGATATGTTGTGCAAATAACAAACACATACTGGGGGTTCTCTCAAATTTGACTGCAAAAGTACACTTTTAAAAAAAATAAATAAAAACAGTGCAAATCAAACAAACCTACTCATTCAATACATATTGCAAATAGAAATATAGTAAAATAACTATTTTGATATAGTGCCATAAATATTAGTGTCCACAAAAAATATTATTATTATAAAGTCCTTTCATCCCAAAAAACAAAAGGTCTAATTGACTTCTCCCAAAAACAGTGCTCCCACCATCCACCAGTGTGAAATCAAAATCAACCGCACTCACCAGATGTTGGTGAGTTATGCGCCTTTAGAATTTAAGGGATCCTAAACCCCCTCTATATCCTCCAGAACTCCTTCACTTTGCAAGGCTTGATGATTCCACTCACTCCTCATGTGAACTCCTCAACGGTCCAAAAAAGAAAAAAACATATACCATAGTGTGATACTGTTATACCTAGTGCAGTATTATAAATGTTACCAGGCCACTCACATGTTAGAAATCGATAAAAAGCATTGGTTTATTGCCTTCATAAGGCTACCACAATATCCATGGGATCACACTCCAATCCAGAGACCTCACAGCCTGTTGGTTTGCAGAGGATAGAAAACCCAAATCCAACAATCAAGATGGCCGCTTGGACCGCACCCCTCAGCGTGCGTTCCACTCACCGGACGTGACATAGGACGTATGGATGGCAGACCGGAAATACGTCAACGCGTTTCGCCCCTCCCACAGGGCGTTCCCCAGACGGATTTGGGTTTTCTATCCTCTGCAAGCCAACAGGCTGTGAGGTCTCTGGATTGGAGTGTGATTTCACACTGGTGGATGTTGGAAGCACTGTTTTTGGGAGAAGTCAATTAGACCTTTTGTTTTTTGGGTTGAAAGGACTTTATAATAATAATATTTTTTGTGGACACATATTTTTTGGCACTATATCAAAATGGTTATTTTACTATATTTCTATTTGCAATATGTATTGAATGAGTAGGTTTGTTTGATTTGCGCTGTTTTTATTTATTTTTTGTTATGTTGGTGTAATACACTGGTGCACAGCAGCAAATTTTCAATTGTATATACTGAAAGGGTCTCTTTGTGCGCTGGGGTTCTGTGATACAGTTAAAAGTACACTTTAAGATCATCCTGGCAACTATATTAAATTATAAACTACATTTCAAAAATTGTCGAGCTTAGCAGTGAAAGAGTTAAAGTGATATTAAACCCTCGGTTTTTAAGCACTTTCAGCAGCTGATTTAATCACTTACTGAATCTGCAGCTTCTTAATCGGTTAATCTTTGCCTATGTTCCTGTTTTAGCCATTGCTATTGAAAACTAGATTCATCTCAGCAACTATATTAAATTATAAACTACATTATTATTATTAATATACAGTATTTATAAAGTGCCAATGGTTTGCTCAGCGCTGTACATAACAAAGGGGGACAGAACATGTGACAGAACAATACCAATACAATGCAAAACATGAGGGGATCGAGGGCCCTGCTCTTTCGAGCTTACAATCTTGCAAAAATTGTCAAGCTTAGCAGTAAAAGAGTTAAAGTGATATTAAACCCTCGGTTTTTAAGCACTTTCCGCAGCTGATTTAATCACTTACTAAATCTGCAGCTTCTTAATTGGTTAATCTTTGCCTATGTTCCTGTTTTAGCCGTTGCTATGCCCACTGCCCCAGGTTTCCTGTTTCAGGGTGGCTGCTTTCTCTTGCAACGTCCTACGGAGAGTTGTGTTTTCCACACTGTGTTCATCAATAGAAACACAGAGCACTGTAGCATCGCAAGGCACTCCCCTTTTTAAATTGGCAGACTGATTTGAGATTGCATTGTCTACAGTTAACATTTTCTTGAGAAGACAGGAAGTTCAGGGAAGTAGCACTAAAAAAGCAGGAGCAAGCAGCATTGAAAGTAGTAAACTGCAAGTGCTGGTTTGAGAATTTTAGCCCCAGTTCACATATATCCGATTGGCAAGACATGTAAACCTGCAATCTTTTCAATAGAGCCGGGTTCAACTATGTACGGGCTGGCCGCATTGCGTTTTCAAAGAGAGTCCAGGGTCAGGTGTAATTTCCATTGTCATACACTTTGATAATTTGCACCTGAATCACATCTGAACCGTTGAGCAAAGTCGCACCAGAGGGGGCTGAAATCATGCTGTGAAAACCGGCCTGCACATATGTGAACCCAGTCTTAACAAATAGTTTACTGGAAAATCTTTTATTTTATTGTTCTCAATTGATTAAGCTAAGACCGCTGAGGGTTGAATAGTATTTTAAGGGCAAGATAGCTAGAGTAACACGTTTCCATGATGACCTAATCATATTCTTATTTTGTTAAAAGGCCAATCCAGGCTAAAGAAAATTATAGGCCAGAAAGCACAGTTGGCACCATGGCTCATTCAGGTTGGGAAAAGATTCTCCTCTTGCTCCATTAGGGGAACAACTTTATGAGGAAAGTGTTGCGCAAACTGTTGGCGCTATATACAGTAAATCCTGTATAATAATAATGAGGAGCCACAAGCTGCTGTCCAACTCTCCTACAACAGCCTGTTCTTCTAACATATGTAAAATACATTACATTCTTACCTGATGTAAAGGAAGTAAGACTCTGCATGGCCATTGAGGATGGTCAGAACATATAAAGTTATAAAACCAAAGAAAGTCCAAACAACCCATAAGATAGGTAAGAATTCCAAGCCTTCAACTTCCATAACATTTGTGTTCTATTACCGGGTTCCTCACGTTGTTTCCTAAAATACGAAGAATAAAAATGTGGTATTTTTCTTGAATAATATCTCAAAGTAAGTAACCTGATCATAAATTATTGATGTGTTATAGTGTGTGCTTATTCTGTAGGGGATTACAGAAAACTCAGGATAAAGTCCCTCTTTGGTCAATTCTACATTTTCAATGAGGAGATCCCTCTCACCTGTGTTTTTTCTCTTTATCTATTTATCCTTTGTCTACAAAATTCTCTCACTGAAGTCAGGGTGATGTCATCTCTCACACCCTGATCGTTGGATTTCAGTGGTGCAAAGGATAATTCAAGGATCCCTTCAGGCTATCACCATCCTATATGTCTCTCCAGTGTATCCAATCAATCGGTCTTCCAGCTCTAACAGACACGTTCCGCCAGGCTCAAGCAATTCCGGTAAGAGTCCTACCAATATATGGTAGTGTGGCACAGCAGAGAGATACAAAGCAGCATGTCTCCTAAGTAAAACAGCACCCAATGTAAAACACACACAGCACACAATTAACCCTTTGATTGCCCCAGATGTTAACCCCTTCCTGCCCAGTGTTATTAGTACAGTGTCAATGCTTTTTATTAGCACTTATCACTGTATTATTGTCATTGGGGATGTCAGTGGTAGTTAGTCAGTTCCCACCCAGTGGCAGAATGCCCGCCACAGTCCTGCTATAAGTTGCTGATCACCTCCATTACTAGTATAAAAAAAATTAAAATAAAAATTCCTATTTGTAGACACTATAAATTTCATGTAAACCAATTAATGTACAACTACTGTTTTTTTTTTTTTTAAGCAAGGACATGCAGCAGAATATATTTTGGCCTAAATTTATGCTGAAATTTGATTTTTTTTTTTATTTTATTGGATATGTTTTATAGCAAAAAGTTAAAATTGTTTTTTTTTTCAAAATTGTTTCTTTTTTTGTTTATAGCACAAAAAATAAAAAATGCAGAGGTGATCAAATACCACCAAAAGAAAGCTCTATTTCTGGAAACAAATAACATAAATTTCATTTATATACAGCGTTGCATGACCACACAATTCTCATTTAAAGTAACGCAGCTCTCTATTGCTAAAAATTGCCTGGTCAGGAAGCGGGGTCAATCCTCTGGAGGGCAAGTGGTTAATGAAAAGAAATCGAAGGTCTTTGTACTAGCTGTGCGATGTTACTACAGTGATCTCCCTGCCCCCATCTAGAACACACCGTTCAGCACTTGCAGCCATTGGCTGAGAATGCTGATCGGATGCCGATCAGCTGCTGGTTTTCCAGTAAACCCGTTTGACAGAAGCTGGTCATGAGAACGGCTTCTGTCAGACAAGGTCCTGTACAAACAGGCCAAATGTAGGCTGGTTTCTACTGTAAGGGATGATTTTGACTGATATTCGTCCGACGTGTACGGGGCTTAAGACTGGCAGGGGTTGGGGGCAAGGTAACCTAGTATATAAGTGTGCACCTTAACCTCACTATAACTATTATCCTTACCTTGGCCTGACAGCCTGTAACCAGGGGCGGACTGACCATTTGAAAACTCGGGCACTGCCCGAGGGCCCGGGGTCAGTAGGGGGCCCCATGAGATGCCCCTGGTACCTTTTTCATAGGCTTTTTTGAGTTTGGGCAAGGACACAGGGGCCCCATGATCCCCTATTGCCCGAGGGCCCCATGAGTTGTCAGTCCGCCCCTGCCTGTAACAATACTTGAATTCTAAAATTTTACCCAATACTTACCCCTTCAACCTAACCCATCTTTAAGCTGACCATACATTATACAATTTTCTTGTTCAATTTCTGTTAGATTTACCTTCAACTATGTAGTGCAATGTGGTGCTAATAAATAGCACTGCCCTGCTGAATCTGACCAAATCTGTGAAGTGGATAGGTAAGGGACAGGATTTACACTGGCTAGAGACAGTATATAGTCCTAGGGGAAGCTTCTGAGAAGGTGGGACAGAACAGGGACATCTTTTCTGGCTCCTTTACCGCTGGATTTTAAACTTGGTGATAAGGATCATCCACCATCAGCTCAATGCTTCTGCCACCAAACCACCAAACAGCCTTCCCTCTTCAACCAGATGCTGTTTCGGTAATCTAAAGGCTGACAAAACCATTTATCTTTAGTTCCTGGAACTCTGCCTTGAACTTTGGGTCTGCTTCCTGGAGCATGTGACCGGAACTTCGCAGGGTGCTTTGTGAGTCCAGAGCTATCTCACCAGTGCCTCACAACAAGGAAGAGGAAAAACAGTAATTACTGACTGCTTTCCAAAGGTGCCCCTGGTACTTCTTCATCCAGAGTGGGGGACTACAGTACAGGAGGTGTGTTACTGGCCAGGTTGGTGGATGGGAACAGAGGGAAAGAAGCCTGAATATAGAAAACTGATGCAGCCACCACGTTTAGTGACTGATCACTTGCTCAGCTGTTGAGGAAGGGGACAAGAGATTCCTATCTTCCCTGAAATGTTCAGGAACCCAAGGATTTGTGGTAAAAAAGATTCAAAGATCCAGTGTTGCATCTGAGCATGGAATTTTGAGTGCCTTCAGATTATTCTGTGGACCACAGGTATGTAGGTCCTTGAAAGTACTGCCAAACATAAAATGGAAAGGGAGCAGCACCCGTTTAACCCCTTGTGGGGAACGCTGGCAGATGTGGATCACCATTTAAGAACCTTGGGATCCCTTTGATGACAACCCACCCCTTAGAGGGAAGACATCCCCATTCCTGGCTTGCCCTGATGTCCTTTGGAGTTACTGATACAGGCGCATTATATTTGCCCATCCGGTGAGTGCGCATTCTGTATATCATTATTGCACAGTCACCGGTCTCCAAGAAGCAAGCAGCTTAAAGAGCACTTTAACCCCCCTGGCGGTATTCCCGAGTGTAGCTCGGGGTAAAGTTTCAGTAACACAAGCGGTAACCCCGAGCTACACTCGGGAATACACTGCAGCGTTGCTCCGGGATCCCTCAAGTACTTACCTTGTCCTGCGCTCCCGCAATGTTCCTGCTGCAACTTCCCCGGCCATCTCCTCCGGCCGATGCCGGCATCCATCTTCCGGGTTCCGTTCCCTGCGAGCGTCGGGACGTACGGGGAACGGAACCGGCGGGAATTTTAAAAATGTAAAAATGTAACATTCACTCAATACACTAAAATCACATAGTGTAACATTCCTATATCAAACCATTGCACATACATTTTGTCCCAAGTGCTTTGTCCTGCGCCCTGCCAGCATTTTTACCGCCCTTTCTGCCTGGAAACTGAGAAACGTCCATGGTGTCCAAAAAGCGTCCCTTTAGGTCAAAAGCGGTTTTAGATCAGCTAGAGAACAGCGATAGTAAATCAGAACCACTTGCAGAATTGAGTGATAATGATTCGTGGGGGAAATACATCATCAGACACTGAAAACGATTCTGCGACTGAGCTCAGCGATGTGCGAACTTGACGCTCTATTTCACATTTCAGTGTTTTTGGTTTGATTATATTGAATTAAATTTATAAATGATTTTTTATGATTATTTATTAAATTATAATTTATGATTTCTTGTTTCAACTGTTATCATACCCGGGATGTTTACTAGACTCTTGTTCGGACAGATTTCAGTGAGTTATTCCTAAGAATTACAGGCCTACAATAAAAAAATGACATTTCCATGCAAAACAATGTACCGCTTTGAGCACAGAAATACTGACATAATCAGACCGCTAGGGAGGTTAATCACTTCTCTGAACTGTTTATGAACTGGAATTGCTGCAACATACTTGTTTCATTACTTTTAGCGCTGCACCTATCTTATACTATGTAGTGCAAGGTTTGACCTCTTATATGCTTTTGGTAAATCTAAAGGGAAATTGTACAAACAAATTGTATAATGTATGGCCAGCCTTAATCTTTAACTTTAAGAGCACATTAACACCTCTTTGTTTTCATGCATGTCAATTCATGTACACAGGTTCATTTTATTAGTGCAAGTGCACATCTATGTTTTTAATGTGTGTTGTCCATGTGTTGATGTACTAGCATGTGTAATAGAGCCTATTGATGGAAAAGATTGAATCCAGCCTAAACTTTGATGTGGTTGATGCACCTGCACTACCAGTCCAACGCTAAATGTGGGGTGCAGAATCCAGCTACTTTGACAAAAACAGGATAAAACAACCGATTGCATGCTAGACAGATAATGCACACCAACATGTAATACATAACACCAGAAATCTAAGTGACCTGCAAACGTGAACAGATAGCAGTCTTGTAAACAATAATGTAAAATTAATGAGCAGAAACAGAGCAGACCTTGTGCATACACAGCACACAAGATAAAAAAAATTACAAACATAAAAAAAATCATGTTTATGTGAAAATTCATGGCATGGAGTATTTTAATATCTCCTGTCTCAGTAACTTACCCTGCAAATCCCTGCCTCGTTCTTACAGTGACACATGTTCAGTTCATTGAAATCTAAAACTTTAAGGGATTGCCTGCTATACATACACATGAAACATTGAAATAAATGAAAGAGGGTGCCAGTTGAGAAATTATGAAGAAACTGACAAATGTTTCAAAATCCTTACTTTTGTTGTCGTTGTAATCCGCAAACAACCCAAGACATTAGATACAGTTCATGTTTTGTATTGCAGTTATTGATTGCCTAATATAGGCTGTTTGCCAGTTAAGATATTAAGCAATATTATAAAGTTCAGTTCAAAGAATGTTGAATAATCCAACATTTGACAATCCAAGTAATCATTTCAGTGGGAGAGTTAAAATGAATCTAAACCCATATCAGTAATATGTCATATAAGCTTTTACCATGGTAATGTACTTACAAAAGTTTTTTTTTTTTTCAATATTCCTATGTTTTCAGGTTTCATTAGTGCAGAACTAAAGGCACCATTAAAGGTTTACTAAACCCACAACAGTAAAATCAGTCTGTATATGCAGTAAAGCATGTTTGATATGCTCCCTGTGGAACATAAGGGGTTAATCCTCTGCACTGTGTAAAAAGACAGTTTGATCCTGACTTCTCTGATCTTCCCCTTCTTCCAATGTCCCCCTCTTATCTCCTGATAAGACATATCATGTGGAGGCACTCTGCACATGCTCAGTTTGGTGTGTATTGCTCAAGAGGTTTTTTTTTTTTGCTTGGGAGAGTGCATGTGATTAGCACAGGGTCAATCAGCACTGCCCAGACAGAGGTTAAGGGTTCTGCATCCTCCTACAGAAAACTCAACAAGCTTTAACCAGTGCTCTGCTGAACACTGATAGAAGTCACAAGACTGCTCTAACTGCTGATGAGAAAAGGTATTTAGCAGTTTATATTTACTAAAATAATTGCATCTCCATGTTCTGTGTACTGTTGGAGACCAGATATATTGAATGCAGGGACCTGGGTTTAGGAACACTTAAAAAAAAATGTATGAGCAGGCAGGCTGTTTAGCATGGAGGAGACGTGCAATGTCTCTTCTGCAATAAGATAAACCTGCCTTCCTGCCAGCAGTTTTCTGTGGCATGTAAACTGAGCTACATATGTAAGATTGTATGTAACATTAAATCCTGACCCCTGAATGCTGTGCACTAATTAAAGGAGAAGTATGGGATAGTACAAATAAATACAGACGCACCTCGGTTTACGAATTTAATTAGTTTTGCGGGACTTTTCGTATGAAAAATTTGTAAACCGAAACGCGGTTTCCTATAGGAATGCATTGAAAACCAATTAATACGTTCTGGAGGTCAGAAAAAAGTAAAAAAAAAGTCTTTTATCTGTTCAAAACTCTATAAAGTGCACTTTAAAGGCATAAATACTGTACAGGGGCATGATTAAAAAATTATTTGTAAATGCATTGAAAACCAATTAATCCATTCCGGAGGTCAGAAAAAAGTAAAAAAAGTCTTATCTGTTCAAAATTCTTTATAAAGTCTACTTTAAAGGCATAAATACTGTACAGGGACATGATTATAAAACAATTTGTAAGTGCATTGAAAACCAATTAATCTGTTCGTATTGCGAAAACAATTTGTAAACCAAGGCATTATTTTCAATGGATTTTCTTTCGTAAACCGAAAATTAAGTTAACCGAGGTGTTCGTAAACTCAGGTACGCCTGTAGTATTGTGATGGATTTGGTAAAATGCCTTTTTCGTTACCTATTGAATATATATATATACGCTATTTCTATAAGTTTTATAAACATTTACTTTTATACTTGAATATATACAGTCATGGCCGAAATTGTTGGCACCCTTGATATTTCTCCAGGAAATCATGTATTTCTCACGAAACGTATTGCATTAACACATGTTTTGCTATACACATGTTTATTCCCTTTGTGTGTATTGGGACAAAACAAAAAAAGGGAGGAAAGAAAGCAAATTCGACATAATGTCACACAAACCTCCAAAAATGGGCTGGACAAAAGTATTGGCACCCTTTCACAACTGCGGATAAATAAGAATGTTACAAGCATGTGATGCTCCTGTAAACTCACCTGGGGCAAGTAACAGGTGTGGGCAATATAGAAATCACACCTGAAAGCAGATAAAAAGGAGAGACGTTCACTTAACCTTTGCATTGTGTGTCTGTCTGTGCCACACTAAGCATGGACAACAGAAAGAGGAGACGAGAACTGTCTGAGGACCTGAGAACCAAAATTGTGGCAAAATATCAACAATCTCAAGGTTACAAGTCCATCTCCAGAGAACTAGATTTGCCTTTGTCCACAGTGCGCAACATTATCAAGAAGTTTGCAACCCATGGCACTGTAGCTAATCTCCCTGGTCGTGGACGGATGAGGAAAATTGATGAAAGATTGCAACGCAGAATAGTCCGGATGGTGGATAAGCAGCCCCAAACATGTTCCAAAGACATTCAAGCTGTCCTGCAGGCTCAGGGAGCATCAGTGTCAGCGCGAACTATCCGTCGACATTTAAATGAAATGAAACGCTATGGCAGGAGACCCAGGAGGACCCCACTGCTGACACAGAGACATAAAAAAGCAAGACTACAGTTTGCCAAAATGTACTTGAGTAAGCCAAAAGCCTTCTGGGAAAACGTCTTGTGGACAGATGAGACCAAGATAGAGCTTTTCGGTAAAGCACATCATTCTACTGTTTACCGAAAACGGAATGAGGCCTACAAAGAACAAAACACAGTACCTACGGTAAAATATGGTGGAGGTTCAATGATGTTTTGGGGTTGTTTTGCTGCCTCTGGCACTGGGTGCCTTGACTGTGTGCAAGGCATCATGAAATCTGAGGATTACCAAAGGATTTTGGGTCGCACTGTAGGGCCCAGTGTCAGAAAGCTGGGTTTGCGTCCAAGATCCTGGGTCTTCCAGCAGGACAATGACCCCAAACATACGTCAAAAAGCACTCAGAAATGGATGGCAAAGAAGCGCTGGAGAGTTCTGAAGTGGCCAGCAATGAGCCCAGATCTAAATCCCATTGAACACCTGTGGAGAGATCTTAAAATTGCTGTTGGGAAAAGGTGTCCTTCCAATAAGAGAGACCTGGAGCTGTTTGCAAAGGAAGAGTGGTCCAAAATTCCGGGTGAGAGGTGTCAGAAGCTTATTGATGGTTATAGGAAGCGACTGATTTCAGTTATGTTTTCCAAAGGGTGTGCAACCAAATATTAAGTTAAGGGTGCCAATACTTTTGTCCAGCCCATTTTTGGGGTTTTGTGTGACATTATGTCATATTTGCTTTTCTGCCTCTGTTTTATATTTGTTCCAATACATACAAAGGGAATAAACATGTGTATAGCAAAACATGTGTTAATGCAATACCTTTTTTGTGTGAAATACTTGATTTTCAGGAAAAATATCAAGGGTGCCAACAATTTCGGCCATGACTGTATGTTGTGTGAATATTTTCTGCCTGCTGGGCTTTGTGGTACTTTAAGAAATCCTTGCTTAAGAAATATTTGCTCACAGGAACAGACCCCCTCCCATCGTGTGATTTGGAAGACAAAAGAATGTTTTTCTCTTTTTAAGATAAGACTGAAGAAGATCACACCTATACCATGACGGAGATTGTTTTCGTGTAAAGTGACCAATCAAAGACTAATATAATGCTTATGCTGTTGTCACATGACTCTTGCATCATTCTGCATATATAAGTTCACTTTCTCATTATAATAAACTAGAAGTATTCATAGACTGAACTTGTGTGTCAGCGTGAGTGTCTTCCAATGTGCGCACATTTCAAAGCTAGCGTCATAAATTTTGGACAGGAACAGATAAGCACTGGATTATTAAGTCCATGACTAAAACAATTTGGTGCCAAGAAACCCGGGAACTGAGTAATGAACCTGCAGCCAGCCGACATGAAAAGGGCATTAGCTGTCAGTCAAACTGGACAGGCCTGGAGATTGATCACCTCTCGGAGCATGGTAAGATATATTTTGCTATCTTACCATTGCTTATCCTGTCTTTGTTGTTGATTCTTACCTGTGCCTAGTACGGCTGCTAAAGGTCACTAAAGGCAGGTAACCTTGTATGCCCGGAGTTTATTTAAATATACCTGCATGTGCTTATCTGTTGCCTGGGTCTCTGTTGTGTGTGTTTTTATGTATCAGTCTTGAGGTGGAAGAGGAGTGGACCTACTGAGGGTTTTGACACATAATTTCTCTGGGTGTGTGGTAACCTTGTGTGTTGACCACAACAGAGGAGGTGTCGGTTTACGCGTCACTTTAGTGTGACAGCGGGGTGCCGTAACTGTTTGTTTGGGTTACGATGGATGAGTTACTCAGTGATCTGTACTCAGAGCCCACCAAGATAGACTGCTATGTTATGTCCTAAATGTGTGTCTGTGAGCTAATGTTTGCCATTCATAACAGAAGGTTGGGGTTTGTTAAGGGTTAAGGAAAGTCTGGACAGCAGCCTGTGAAGTATCTTAGATTTCTGTTAGAAAGGACAGAGAAGGGGGGAGGAGATGGGTCAGAAGCTGATAAGACCCCTAGAAAGGAATGTTAGCACGTGACCTGGTTGCAGAGAGAGGAGAGGAACAGTATGTGGAATTAAAGATAAGGAGGTATGGCAAAGAAAAAAAAAAAGGAGAAGAAAGATGTCTTAGTTGACAAAGAATTTTGCTGAAGACAGCGGAAGCTTGGTATAATGTAGCCAAAGTTATCCACAAAGAGTAGTGGACAGAACAGGTATGGCTACAGGGAAAAAAAAAAAAAAACTGTTTATGTGTACCATTAATGTGTTAAATATTGAAAAGGATTACTGGCATGTGATATTGTGAAGAGATGTGAAGGAAGTGAAGCAGTTAAAAAGTTATCTAAAGTAGCAAAAATTTGTAAGCTGAAGGTCAGGACTGGCATAAATCATTGTAGGAACAGAGAGGAATGTTATGTGAAAAAAGATTTGCTGAACGTGACAGAAGCTTGGTAAAAAAAAAAAAAAAAACTGTAAAAAGCGTTGCATAAAGGATAGTTGGAAGAAATTCAATAAAATGGCGATTGTATAATGTATTATAAAAGTGAAAAGGGACAGCCCTGCCCTTTTGTCTAACGCCTACTTTATTCCCATAACCCCAGCCCTGCCCAGTACACTTCCTGCTAGCAGCCATCTTGCTACACTTGTGTTGTCATTTCCTGCCCTGCCCAGTACACTTCCTGAAGGCAGCCATCTTGCTGCTCCTGCTTTGTCCCTTCCTGCCCAGCCCAGTACACTTCCTGGAGGCGGCCATATTGGTACACCAAATTAGACAAATGGAAGGCCAACGCCTTGAGTAAGCCGCCTCTACCCAGTGTGTCCGGTCTTACAAGTCAATGGTACATTCTACATGGCACCGGATGTGCTGAGCAGAATCCCAAGTTGTCTATGGTCCACAGGACCCAAAGATATTGGACGTTTAGGTACCCCCAATTATGGTGGAACTGAAGCCTGGAGCTCCCCTACCCAGGAAACCACAGTACCCACTGAAACCAGCGCAATCCAAGGCCATTTCGAAGCAGGTCAAGTCCTTTGTGGCAAATGGTGCACTCGTACCTTGTACCTCTCCATGTAATACACTTTTGTTCCCGATAAGAAAAGAAGACACCCAAAGGAGAACCAGAGAAGTACAGGATGATACAGGACCTCCGAGCAGTGAATGAAGCCACTGTTTTAGAGACACCTATCGTTCCAAATCCCCACACTTTACTCACAGGGGTCTCTCCAACAGCAAAGTATTTCACCGTGGTGGACCTGGCAAATGCATTCTCCAGCGTTCCCTTGTATCCTCCCTGCAGATACTTCTTCGTTTTTACCCATGAGGGGCAGCAATACACCTGGGCAGTTATGCCACAAGGGGGCGCAAAATTCCCTGAGCCAGTTTGCCAAAGCCATGACCACCATACTGGGCACGTGGAAAAAGGAACATTCGGCAGTGGTCCTTCTTGTGGATGACTTTTCCTCTGTGCTGATGACCTGCCCACGGCTGAAGAAGCCTCAGAGAGTTTACTATGTTACTTGGCACACCAAGGCTGTAAAGCCTCTAAACCGAAGTTGCAATGGTGCTCTACAACAGTCGTATTCTTGGGCCACTGCCTCTCATATGGAACAAGGCATCTTACGGAGGAAAGAGTTAAGGCCATCCAGAACTTGCCACTCCCTTTAGGCCAGAAGCCACTCCATGCCTTTCTTGGCCTCATATCCTACTGTAGGTCATAGATTCCTGATGTTTCTTGGTTTATGCAACCACTCTACGATGCTCTCAAGTCTGAGCCCTTCCATCTGTCCGAAGAGGCCGCCTCTAACTTTTTGGCTCTACAACGCTTACTTTCTTCAGCCCCAGCCCTGGTTCTACCAGACTACGAGAAACCTTTCAAACTGTTCATGTCTGAACGCCAAGGCCATGGCACAGGAGTATTGGCCCAGTCCCACGGAGACTGCCTACGATCCGTAGGCTACTACTCATGCCGTTTAGACCCAGTGGCTAGAGGAGCACCCTCGTGTCTGCGTGCAGTTTTCGCTGCTCCAGCTTTGCTGGATAAGACCTCTGATATCGTACTGGGACATGAACTTGTTCTTCTGGCGCCGTATGACATTGCTGCCGTTTTAAACCAAGTCCAACCTAAATATTTGTCCACAGCGAGGCATCTTAGACTACAGTGTTCTCTCCACCTTCCTGATAACGTCACTCTCCTACGTTGCCAAACCCTGAATCCGGCCACTCTCCTCCCAATTGCTGAGGGGGGTAATGAAGGTAATGCAGAAAGTGGAGAGGATGATGGAGCCACTGAGCCTCATAATTGTTTTGAAGTGATGAAAATGGAAATCTTCCATCTCCCCCACAGTGAGTGAAACACCTCTGCAGGATCCAGACTTCACTTTCTTTGTTGATGGTTCCAGATATGCAGATGAAGGAGGCAAATATTATACAGGATTTGCGGTCACTACTGTAGACACAGTCCTACAGGCAAGAGCCCTATCGCCAGCAATATCTGCACAGGGAGCTGAACTTCAAACACTCACAACAGCATGCCAGATGATGGAAGGAAAAAGGGCCAATATCTACACAGACTCCAGATATGCCTTTGGGGTGGCCCATGACTTTGGACCCATATGGAAGGCAAGAGGATTTATGACTGCGGCAGGTACATCCATAAGACATGGAGCAGCCATTGGACGACTGCTGGAAGCACTCCTTCTACCCATTCAAGTGGCTATTCTGAAGGTAAAAGTTCATGGGAAAATAAACTCCTCAGAAGCCAAAGGCAATAATCTGGCAGATTTGGCGACAAAACGAGCGGCCATGGGACCACCAGAAATGGAAGGAGAGGTGACCGGAGAGTGGGAACCAATGTTCACCTTACAGACCTTACCTGTGGACAGAAACTACCTCCAAGGAACTCCAAGAAGCAGCAAGTCCAGAAGAAAAAGAGAGCTGGAGACGGAGAGGAGCTATTCTCAAAGATGGTCTGTTTGAGTGCAACAAGAGGCTTTGTTTACCCAAGAATATGTTTCCAGCTGTAGTCCAGTGGGCACACGGAGCAGCCCATCTGTCAAAGAGCCTCATGAACTCTCTCATCAACAAGTACTATATAGCGCCTGGAATCACCACATTGACGAACAAGTTTTTGCAGAACATGTGCCATCTGTGCAAAGTGCAATCCGGGACGCACAGAGAAGACACCACAGAAACACTTGGCCAAACCCCTATACCCTTTTCATAGGATACAAATTGATCATATCAAGATGCCAAAGAGTGGGCGGTTGAGTACACCCTAGTGGTGTTCGACATGTTTTCCAGTTGGCCAGAGGCCTTTGCTGTAACTAACATGACTGCTAAAACAACTGTGAAGAAACTCCCCACTGAGGTTGTATGCAGATATGGGCTTCCAGAGGTGATAGAGAGTGACCAGGGCCCCGCCTTCACAGCTTCAGTAACCAAAGAAATATGGGCGGCATTAGGAGTCACTCTGGCGTTCCATACCCCCTATCACCCCCAAACTAGCGGGAAAGTAGAAAGAATGCTAAAAGTAGCCCAAGAGACTGGCATGAGTTGGCCAGACAGGCTGTTTATTGCCCTATTTAGTGTCAGATACACACCAAGAGAGAACACTCCCTATCCCCTTATGAGATTTTGTTTAGCTCAGCCCCCACATTTGGTTGTTATTTTCCACAACAGTTGCAATTACAATTTGATGTGTTAACTGATTATGTGACTGTATTATCACGTGAATTAACCCGTATCCATGTCCAAGTGTTTTCTCCATTCCAGATTCTGAGTCAGATACAGGAACTCACAGCCTATTACCCGGAGATTGGGTATTAGTAAAGACATTTATGAGGAAACATTCCCTTGAGCCAAGATATGATGGTCCATTCCAAGTTCTGCTGACCACAGCCCCTTCTGACAAGGTGGCCAGGAAGAACACTTGGATACACGCCGCCCACTGTAAGAAAGTCCCAACCCCTGAGGGAAAGGAGTCATCTACACCATGACAACTATGTTGTATATCCTTTTTCTTATAAGTCTGACAGAGGCTCAACAGGTGGATATCACCGAAATAGGTGACATCACTATATTTTGGTACAACTCATCCAACACTCATGTAGTTATTTTCACCTTTGATTTCTGTAGTATAGATCCCATGTGGTGCTATGACCATAATCTATATGATCTTAATACAACGAGCATGTTCCAATAGTAGTGACCAGGTATACATATGTGTCATGGATGATTACTGGGGACCAAAAGATTAGAATAAGATTGGAAGGGATTTGGACTGGTGAGTATGCCCTTGCAAAGGCCATTATGCCTCTCCACATCCTAGCAGAGAATACCCCTGACCCAATGCCTGGCCGTAGGTGGAAACGAAAAGCTCCTTCTGGTAGTTTTGACCCACATGTGTATATAGATGCCATTGGAGTCCCAAGGGGGGGGTCTAATAAATTTAAAGCCAGAGACCAAGTAAAGCAGGTTTTGAATCCCTGATTCCCATGATAACTGTTAATATAAATGTAGATTAGATAAATTACATATACTACAACCAACAGAGGTTTGTGAATTACACCAGGGATGCCCTTCAAGGAATCATTGACCAGTTAGCCCCTACATCCTACATGACATTCCAGAATAGAATGGCTCTGGACATGATTTTAGCAGAAAAAGGAGATGTCTGTAAAATGATAGAAGGAACCGGAACATGTTGTACATATATTCCTGACAATGCTGGCTCGAATGGTAAGGTTACTCTGTCTATAAAGAAATTGGAAGATTTGTCAGTTGAGCTGAAAAAGAATTCAGGGATCACAGACTTGTGGGATCAATATTTCAGTTGGATGAGTGGGTGGCAAAAGATACTTGCCCAAATAGGGGTAACTGTACTAATAATTCTGATTCTCCTGGTCCTGGTTGTATGCTGTGTTATACCATCTGTGAGGAAATTGATTTGCAAAGCTGTAGACAACAGAACATTTACCTTCCTGAACCAGGAGCAAGAGGATCCCCATATGATAGATGAAGGAAAACCTTATACCCCATTACGGTCCCTCCCCGCCAACAGTAATCTCACAATTTTGTAGGGATAGCATCTGACTTCCTTATGTACAAAGTCTGTGGCAAGGGGGGTGATGAAATAGTCATCACCCGTCTAACGTACAGCATAAAAGAGTTCCAAGGTACATAAGGACAGATGAGCTAGGCATTATAGGGACAGAGTAAAATAGTCATTTTAAGGGGGGACTGTGATGGATTTGGTAAAATGCCTTTTTCGTTACCTATTGAATATATATATATATACGCTATTTCTATAAGTTTTATAAATATTTACTTTTATACTTGAATATATATGTTGTGTGAATATTTTCTGCCTGCTGGGCTTTGTGGTACTTTAAGAAATCCTTGCTTAAGAAATATTTGCTCACAGGAACAGACCCCCTCCCATCGTGTGATTTGGAAGACAAAAGAATGTTTTTCTCTTTTTAAGATAAGACTGAAGAAGATCACACCTATACCATGATGGAGATTGTTTTCGTGTAAAGTGACCAATCAAAGACTAATATAATGCTTATGCTGTTGTCACATGACTCTTGCATAATTCTGCATATATAAGTTCACTTTCTCATTATAATAAACTAGAAGTATTCATAGACTGAACTTGTGTGTCAGCGTGTCTTCCAATGTGCGCACATTTCAAAGCTAGCGTCATAAATTTTGGACAGGAACAGATAAGCACTGGATGATTAAGTCCATGACTAAAACAGTATGAACTACCCTCACCACAGAACAGCGTTCCTTTCTTTCCTCTGTTGCTCTGTTTTTGTAGTGTCCCCATTCCAAGTCCTGGTTGGGGTTAAGCAATGGTCCTCTTGAGGTTTGAAAGTTTGGAATGGGCAGTTACATCTGTAGTAAGCCGTCCCCCCCCCCCCCATTCTCTCCTTCTTCAGCTCTGAGATGGGGACACGCTTTCCCCACAGGCTCAGGACCGAGCCACAAGCTGGAACCAGCATGCTTGTCATGTGCCTCTGTTTCTATGGCAACGTTACATCACACTGTCAATAAAAAAATGGAGGTACATGACAGTATGCTGAGCTCAGGGGTGGCCTGGCCATTTGGGAACTCGGGCACTGGGTCAATAGGAGGCCCCATGAGATGCCCCTGGTACCTTTTCATAGGCTTTTTTGGGTGTGGTAGGATTGTGGACGAGGACACAGGGGCCCCATGATCCCCTATTGCTCGGGGGCCCCATGAGTTGTCAGTCCGTCTCTGGCTGAGCTGCACCACCAGCAGACTTTACTGTACAAGAAATCAATAACTAAATTTTCTCCAGCCAAATCCCTGCTTCACTTTGCAGAGGAGAGCACTTCTGAGAAAGATTGGCAGAACTGAAGCCAAGTGTGTCAATGACCGTGAGAACAGGACTGGAGGGGGGAAGAAAAACTGCTTCAGACTGTATGTGTGTGAAGAAAACTCGGATCCAGATCAGTCTGTAGGGAAGGGGTGGGGACAGAGGCGAGCAGCTGATACACTATATTGCCAAAGGTATTGGTCGGCCTGCCTTTTTACGCACATGAACTTTAATGACATTCCAGTCTTAGTCCGTAGGGTTCAATATTGAGTTAGCCCACCCTTTGCAGCTATAACAGCTTCAACTCTTCTGGGAAGGCTGTCCGCAAGGTTTAGGAGTGTGTCTATGGGAATGTTTGACCATTCTTCCAGAAGCACATTTGTGAGGTCAGGCACTAATGTTGGATGAGAAGGCCTGGCTCACAGTCTCCACTCTAATTCATCCCAAAGGTGTTCTATCTGGTTGAGCTCAGGATTCTGTGCAGACCAGCCAAGTTCCTCCACCCCAAACTCACTCATCCATGTCTTTATGGACCTTGCTTTGTGCACTGGTGTGCAGTCATGTTGGAACAGTAGAGGCCATCCCCAAACTGTTCTCACAAAGTTGGGAGCATGAAATTGTATAAAATATCTTGATATGCTTATGCTCTAAGAGTTCCTTTCACTGGAACTAGAGGGCCAAGCCCAACCCCTGAAAAACAACCTGTAATGTACATGTAAGATTTATTGTAACGGACATGTAAGATTTGAGTGGAAATATGGTATCATAGCCATGACAGGTTGAGTAGATTAGATTATGTCAGGCCCTTTCATTACAAAGGTGTGTGCAGGAACAGTCTGGTCATTAAGGATGTACATTGAGCCCATGGGCAGTAGGGAAATGAATAGAAGGTACAAATGGTCTGGGGTCAGATGTGTATGTATACACAATTACTCCATAGGCCTTACAGACCCAATCATCATTTAGCATTAATTAGTCTAAAGCCAGGTTCCTGGATGTGACACCTTTTGTGTGTCAATCAGGTTATCACCTTCTAGGAAAACCAGTGACAGCAGACAGACGGTCTGCCTTTTGTGGAAAGCTCTATAAGTAATATTCACATCAAAGAAGTATGTTTAATCTCTTATAAAAGCCAAAATATTAGTTGGAGAGAGATGGAAATGCTTCCTTTGTGCAGACCATTCTGTGCGCTACATTTACATATAAGAATCATATTTGTGGCTTGGGGAGGAAGCCAGGGAAATGCATGGAATGATTAGATGACGCGGAGGTGCGACAGTCGGATGGTGTTTGGTACTGTTGCGATCGGGCTGATGCGCCGGTGTCAGAAATCCAATCCCCGACTTGGTGTTCAGGCCAGTCTCGGCCCAATTGAACTTGGGCAGGTCCATACACAGTACCTCTTGTGGGCAGGTCAGGACCACCTCCCCCAGAGTCAATTGGCCGAAGACTAATGTCCCGCCCATGTCCAAATCGCAATAAATTGAACGCATGGACATTTGGACAGTGTGATTCGTACGGAGCTGGTTCGATTGACTAGCGGATTGCCAAGTTTCTGGCTTGCTCCAGCCGCAGGGTAAAGTGTTATTCTGTCTTTTTATTCCCTTTTATTTTATAGTAATTAGTCATTTGTGTGTCTTCTTATATCTTTGTATTTGCTGTAACCTTTTATCTTTTGTACATATTTTATGCACTGCCCACTTTGGGAAATTAAATCTTAAAATTAATTAGTGAACTTCTGTGTATTTAAGCACGTGCTCATATCTTCGGAGAGACTAGATCAGAGAGACTAGATCGGAGAGATTAGATTGGGTTATATTGTATTGTATTTTAGTGCCTTTAAAACGCTCGGTTAAGCTCATTGCCAATCTGTATGCAACTGCACTGTGAGTGGGCAGATTGCACGCAGATTGCAAAGGTAACAGATCTGCCAGACGGAGATCTGTGTGTGTGGGGTGTCTCAACAGACCATTCTGCGGATAAACTGTTGGGTGGTGGCAGGCTACCTTTGTGGTGCGTCGGGTGTGGGGGTGTGTGGACAGTGGAAGGGTTATCAACACCGGGGTTCAAGCTAGGATAGCTGAAGGGACCTTTAGAAGGGTGTGTGATTACTAAGCTGGTCCTCAACCCTAATCAGGGCACCAGGTTGTATGTAGGATCGTATCTGCCAGTGTGTGGTCAACCAGCTGGATTGGAGTGGAGTCTCCATCTGGTGGTGGCCAGAGGTAGTGCGGGCTGTGAAAAGGTATCACGGCTGATCTTATATACGGTTTGAGATATTTAAGTGTAAATCCCTTTATTCCCCCTCTTTACCACCCTGTCGCGGCCGCACGCGTGCGTCGCGGTTAGCTAGTCGCTGTGGGCGTGGCGTGTGGTGGACACGTGACAGGGTGATGTTTTAAGCGAATCCTTGACACAACCATAATCCCCCCTCCACCAAACTTTACACTTTGCACAATGCCATCAGGCAAGTACTGTTCTCCTGGCAACAGCCAAACCCAGACATGTCCATCGGATTGCCAGACAGAGAAGCGTGATTGGTCATTCCAGAGAACACGTCTCCACTGCTCTAGAGTCCAGTGGTGGTGTGCTTTACACCACTGCATCCGACGCTTTGCATTGCACTTGGTGATGTAAGGCTTGTATGCAGCTGCTCGGCCATGGAAACCCATTCCATGAAGCTCTTTACGCACTGTTCTGCTTATCTGATGGCCATATGAAGTTTGGAGGTCTTTAGCTATTCACTCTGTAGACGGTTGACGACTTGTGCGCACTGTGTGCTTCAGCATGCGCTGACCCTGCTTTGTCATTTTACATGGCCTACCACTTCATGGCTCAGTTGCTGCTGTTCCCAGTTGCTTCCACATTACCACGCTTGAATTCACTGAGCTCCTGAGAGCGACCCATTCTTTCACAAATGTTTGCAGAAGCAGTCTGCATGCCTAGGTGTTTGATTTTATACACCTGTGGCCATGGAGATGATTGGAACGCCTGAATCCAATGACTTGGAGGGGGGGGGTCCCAATACTTTTGGCAATATAGTGTGAAGTATAGGTAGTATAGTGTAAGGTTAGCACTGCACAGGCTCCAACTCACTCTGCAAGCACCAATCTAAAAGACTGGAGTGGTCTGCACATATATGGCAGCCTGAATCACTGGTCATGCGGAGGGCGCTGTAGTGGCACCATTTTTGAGTGTGATAGTTTGGAGCCTGTGCACCACATACTTTACACTACCTTGTGGCACCCGGGATAAACTTAGGGACACCTGTTTTCTGGGGACAGATCCCTCACTACAGGACTGTCCATGAGAAATGTGGGTGAATGACAATCTTGGTTTATAAGAAATGTAGATTTGCTGGATAGCACAGTAGCAGAAGATATATTAAAAGATAATTTCACATTTTGAACATGTTACACCTGTATTTAGGGTGTAACATGTTCCAGCAGCCCACCCTGACACCAGGAGTCCCCCTTCCCTGTGACAGACGGCAGGGGTTCCTTTCCCTGCAGCTGCTGTCACATTTCAAATTGATGCAGCAATCTGTGAATGAATAATAACATTTTCCCAAATGCTTTTGGGAGACTTCAGATGTGTTTTTGCAAAATTTAGCCGGGCTTGGATGTTTTTCTTCGTAAGAAAAGGCTTCTGTCTTCCACTCTACCCCATAGCCCAGACAGATGAAAAATACGGGAGATTGTTGTCACATGTACCACACAGCCAGTACTTGCCAGATATTCCTGCAGCTCCTTTAATGTTGCTGCAGACCTTTTGGCAGCCTCCCAGACAAGTTTTCCTCTCATCTTTATATCAATTTTGGAGGGACGTCCAATTCTGGGTAATGTCACTGTTGCTCCATATTTACTCCACTTGATGATGACTGTCTTCACTGTGTTCTATGGTATATCTAATGCCTTGAAAATTCTTTTGTACCCTTCTCCTGACTGATACCTTTTAATAATGAGATCCCTCTGATACTTTGGAAGCTCTCTGCGGACCATGGCTTTTGCTGTACGATGTGACTAAGAAAATGACAAGAAAGACCAACTAGAACAGCTGAACTTTATTTGGAGTTAAACAGTGGCACTTTAAATGATGGCAGGTGTATACTGACTCCTATTTAACATGATTTTGAATGTGATTGCTTAATTCTGAACACCGCCACATCCCCAGTTATAAGAGGGTGTGCACACTTATGCAACCACATTATTTTAGTTTTTTATGTTTACTCAGTGCCACCTATCCGTGCCAGTCAGTGCCTCCTATCAGTGCTGCCTATTAGTGCCGCCTATCAGTGCCATATGAGTGCTGCCTTTCAGTGCCCATCAGTGATGCATGTCAATGCCCACCAGTGCCACCTACCAGTGCCCCCTCATCAGTGCCCATCAGTGCCGCCTATCAGTGCCCATCACTGCAGCCTCATTGCCACACATCAGTGAAGGAGAAAAATCACTTATTTACATTTTATAACAGAAACGACTTTTATTTTCAAAATTTTCAGTTGTTTTTGATTTGTTTAGCAAAAAAAAAAACAAAAAAAACCCAGAGGTGATTAAATACCATCAAAAGAAAGCTCTATCTGTCTAAAAAAAAATTATAAAAATTTCATATGAGTACAATGTTGCATGACCGCGCAATTGTCATTCAGAATGCAACAACACTGAAAGCTGAAAATTGGCCTGGGCAGGAAGGGGGTATAAGTGCCCGGTAGGCAAGTGGGTAATATATTTGCACTATATATGGATCTGGATGTGCATTTGTCTGGGGCATAAAGAAATGATTTGCATAGCTCCGCCCACTGCCCTGCAATGAGCCATAATCCTGTACCTGCTGTGTGTTGGAATGACAAATCTTATACAAGGCTTTACTGCACAACAGTACCAAACATCACCAGTAGAGGCCCCCACAGCACCATCCTTTTATTACATGATTTTATCAGCCGGATGCGCAGATTCCATACATTTTACTGCTTTTCGTTTTTCCATAAATGACATCTTTTTATTTTCTTGTGCATATAAAAGCACACGGAATATGTACACATTTCTATTGAACGACCTGCTTTTCGATCATGGAAAGTGCTGTGGGGGATGCAGACCTATGTTTATTATGGGTTGCCATAGAGATGGCGGGCGTGTGTGAGGAGTGCGGCCTGTGCAGGCCCCGGATGAAGCGGTGTGTTCGGTGTCGGGGGGTGATGTACTGGTGAGAGCTCACACACGCCTCTTCTGTCTGCACACAGTGTACCTAGGGCAGCCGAGGACGTAGGAGTTCTCGGGGGTCAACGTTTATCCAGAGGTTCTTCCTGCCTGGAAAAGCTGTCAGTTCCCAGGGAGACATGTTATTACAGCGCCCACTGAGGGATTGCTCCCCTCACACTGCCCTTGGGGGATTGCTCCCCTCAGACTGCCCGTGGGGGATTGCTCCCCTCAGACTGCCACTGCATGTGGGGGATTGCTCCCCTCAGACTGCCTTGGGGGATTGCTCCCCTCAGACTGCCACTGCATGTGGGGGATTGCTCCCCTCAGACTGCCCGTGGGAGGTTGCTCCCCTCAGACTGCCCGTGGGGGCTTGCTCCCCTCAGACTGCCCGTGAGGGATTGCTCCCCTCAGACTGCCCGTGGGGGATTGCTCCCCTCAGACTGCCCGTGGGGGATTGCTCCCCTCAGGCCGCCCATGGGGGATTGCTCCCCTCAGGCCGCCCGTGGGGGATTGCTCCCCTCAGGCCGCCCGTGGGGGATTGCTCCCCTCAGGCCGCTCGTGGGGGATTGCTCCCCTCAGGCCGCTCGTGGGGGATTGCTCCCCTCAGGCCGCTCGTGGGGGATTGCTCCCCTCAGGCCGCCCGTGGGGGATTGCTCCCCTCAGGCTGCCCGTGGGGAATTGCTCCCCTCAGACTGCCCGTGGGGGATTGCTACCCTCGGGGGATTGCTCGCCTCAGGCTGCCCGTGGGGGATTGCTCCCCTCAGGGTGCCTATGGGGGATTGCTCCCCTCAGGCTGCCCGTGAGGGATTGCTCCTCTCAGGCTGCCCGTGGGGGATTGCTCTCGGGGGATTGCTCCCCTCACGCTGCCCGTGGGGGATTGCTCCCCTCAGACTGCCCGTGGGGGATTGCTCCCCTCAGACTGCCCGTGGGGGATTGCTACCCTCGGGGGATTGCTCCCCTCAGGCTGCCCGTGGGGGATTGCTACCCTCGGGGGATTGCTCCCCTCACGCTGCCCGTGGGGGATTGCTCCCCTCAGACTGCCCGTGGGGGATTGCTCCCCTCAGACTGCCCGTGGGGGATTGCTCCCCTCAGACTGCCCGTGGGGGATTGCTCCCCTCAGGCTGCCCGTGGGGGATTGCTACCCTCGGGGGATTGCTCCCCTCACGCTGCCCGTGGGGGATTGCTCCCCTCAGACTGCACGTGAGGGCTTGCTCCCCTCAGACTGCCCGTGAGGGATTGCTCCCCTCAGACTGCCCGTGGGGGCTTGCTCCCCTCAGACTGCCCGTGGGGGATTGCTCCCCTCAGGCCGCCCGTGGGGGATTGCTCCCCTCAGGCCGCCCGTGGGGGATTGCTCCCCTCAGGCCGCCCGTGGGGGATTGCTCCCCTCAAACCGACCGTGGGGGATTGCTCCCCTCAGACCGACCGTGGGGGATTGCTCCCCTCAGGCCGCCCGTGGGGGATTGCTCCCCTCAGGCCGCCCGTGGGGGATTGCTCCCCTCAGGCCGCCCGTGGGGGATTGCTACCCTCGGGGGATTGCTCCCCTCAGGCTGCCCATGGGGGATTGCTCCCCTCAGGCTGCCCAAGGGGGATTGCTCCCCTCAGGCTGCCCGTGAGGGATTGCTCCTCTCAGGCTGCCCGTGGGGGATTGCTCTCGGGGGATTGCTCCCTTCACGCTGCCCGTAGGGGATTGCTCCCCTCAGACTGCCCGTGGGGGATTGCTCCCCTCAGACTGCCCGTGGGGGATTGCTACCCTCGGGGGATTGCTCCCCTCAGGCTGCCCGTGGGGGATTGCTACCCTCGGGGGATTGCTCCCCTCACGCTGCCCGTGAGGGCTTGCTCCCCTCAGACTGCCCGTGAGGGATTGCTCCCCTCAGACTGCCCGTGGGGGCTTGCTCCCCTCAGACTGCCCGTGGGGGCTTGCTCCCCTCAGGCCGCCCGTGGGGGATTGCTCCCCTCAGGCTGCCCGTGGGGGATTGCTCCCCTCAGGCCGCCCGTGGGGGATTGCTCCCCTCAGACCGCCCGTGGGGGATTGCTCCCCTCAGACCGCCCGTGGGGGATTGCTCCCCTCAGGCCGCCCGTGGGGGATTGCTCCCCTCAGGCCGCCCGTGGGGGATTGCTCCCCTCAGGCCGCCCGTGGGGGATTGCTCCCCTCAGGCCGCCCGTGGGGGATTGCTCCCCTCAGACTGCCCGTGGGGGATTGCTACCCTCGGGGGATTGCTCGCCTCAGGCTGCCCGTGGGGGATTGCTCCCCTCAGGCTGCCCATGGGGGATTGCTCCCCTCAGGCTGCCCGTGAGGGATTGCTCCTCTCAGGCTGCCCGTGGGGGATTGCTCCCCTCACGCTGCCCGTGGGGGATTGCTCCCCTCAGACTGCCCGTGGGGGATTGCTCCCCTCAGACTGCCCGTGGGGGATTGCTACCCTCGGGGGATTGCTCCCCTCAGGCTGCCCGTGGGGGATTGCTACCCTCGGGGGATTGCTCCCCTCACGCTGCCCGTGGGGGATTGCTCCCCTCAGACTGCCCGTGGGGGATTGCTCCCCTCAGACTGCCCGTGGGGGATTGCTCCCCTCAGACTGCCCGTGAGGGATTGCTCCCCTCAGGCTGCCCGTGAGGGATTGCTCCCCTCAGGCTGCCCGTGGGGGATTGCTCTCGGGGGATTGCTCCCCTCACGCTGCCCGTGGGGGATTGCTCCCCTCAGACTGCCCGTGGGGGATTGCTACCCTCGGGGGATTTCTCCCCTCAGACTGCCCGTGGGGGTTTGCTCCCCTCAGACTGCCCTGGGGGGATTGCTCCCCTCAGACTGCCCGTGAGGGATTGCTCCCCTCAGACTGCCCGTAAAGGGATTTCTCCCCTCAGACTGCCCGTGAGGGATTGCTCCCCTCAGACTGCCCGTGGGGGTTTGCTCCCCTCAGACTGCCCTGGGGGGATTGCTCCCCTCAGACTGTCCGTGAGGGATTGCTCCCCTCAGACTGCCCGTGAGGGATTGCTCCCCTCAGACTGCCCGTGAGGGATTGCTCCCCTCAGACTGCCCGTGGGGGATTGCTCCCCTCAGACTGTCCGTGGGGGATTGCTCCCCTCAGACTGCCTGTGAGGGTCAGGGTGGAATTATGTCTTCATCAGGGCCAGTTCACACCATGTGCATCTAGTGTGTTTTTTTTTTTTTGGTGCATCAAAAACGCATTGATAGTAGGTTACATGGTTTTCAATGGCCCAGTTCACACCAGTGCCATCTGTTCCAGTGCTTTCCAGTTTCAGAAAGAAAAGTAGGACATGCTGCATTTTTTTCTGCACTCATCTGTACTGGAATGCAGTAAAATGCATCAAAAACACACCATAAACGCACTGGAATGTACCTAAAAGCACAAACGCATGTCATTTAAGTTGAAAAGGGGGGAAAAAAAGAACCAGAACGCATCAAAAACGCACCAGAACGTGTCAAAAACACGCATACAGAAACTCATTCAGACTGCGCTTCTATGGTGTGAACTGACCCTAAGGGCTGCTTCACCCCATAGAAACACAGTCCAGTTGTGTTTCGGATGCGTTTCTCCATGCTCATTTTTGGCACAGTCTGGTGCATTTTTGATATGTTTTTGACGTGTTCTGGTGTTTTTTTTATATGTTCTGGTTAATTGTTTCCCCGTCTCTTTCTTCAATTTAAATAGGGACATGTGCATTTTTGATATGTTTTACTGCATTCCAGTACTGTTCTGTGCAGGAAAAATGCAGCATGTTCTACTTTTTTTTTTCTGCAACGGAAACGCACTACAACTGCAAGCACTGATGTGAATCATGACACTGACAGCCATATAACCTACTTTCAGTGCAATTTGGATGCAGAATAAAAGCAACTGAAATTATGTATTGTGAACTCGCCATAAGAAGATGGAGCCTTAACCCCTTCCCGCCGGCGCCTCCCGGCCCTTTGAGTTTCAGATGCCGGGAGGGGCGTGGTTTAGGGATCATGTGACTGCTGTGATGTATCATCACGGCGGTCTCATGATCGGGAAAGGTTCCGATCGAAAGAGCAGACCGGGACCTTTCCGTGAGTACCGGACATGTGTGCTGGGAGTGCACAGGGCGCGCGCTCTCAGCACATATGTTTTTTGTTACATGAATGCAAATGTGCAGCCGCTCGGCGTCTAGGCCCAGACACTGGGAGGCCACACATTTGTGTGCGGCCGGCGTGAAGGGGTTAAGGGCCGGCTCACACCAGAACATGGCGGGAAAGGTGCATTCCTTATGCGTTTCCCACGCTGCATTCAAAACTCATTGCCTCTCTGTTCTGCGACAGGTACCAACATAATGTTAACAGCACCCCAAACACAGATGGCAGTTGCAGCACATTTGTGGGCTCCAGGTACTGCAGTAACGTGATTTGGTGCAGTGTGTTTTTGAACAGTAATGTGTGCGCTACTTTCTCTGTGTTCTGCTGCGATTTGCAGCCCATTCCAATGATTGTAAGTTCCACCAAGCAGGGCCCTCTGATCCCTCCTGTATTTAATGAATTGCAACTGCCTCATGTTGCACAATGCGGTGTAAACTGTTGGCGCCATATAAATCCTTTATTATTATTATTATTATTATTATACAGGATTTATATAGCGCCAACAGTTTGCTCAGCGCTTTACAATATAACGGGAGACAATACAGCAACAGTACAGTTCAATACAAGAGGGAAAGGAGGGCCCTGATCCTTGGAGCTTACAATCTTTTTATTATAATAATAATGGGCTGCAAAATCACACCGCAGGGGAATGCGCAGGAATCGTACAGGAACATGGATCGCGTTCCTGTGCGATTCAGGTCTGAATGAGCCCTGAAGCCAGGTTTAACCCAGAAACAAGAATATAATGTATTGCCGCTTACCAGTTCTCAAAGCAGAACTAAACCCACCAATCGTTTTCTGCCAAGGAAGCCACCATCTTGGCCTCTGTTTGATCTGCTGCTGCCATGGTGCTGCACATGTTATCAGTTATGACACCAGCCATTTGATAGTTTGGGGGAGAACACAAGCAGATGTGACAGCATTCCCAGCATGCCTTGAATGTAACAGTTTTTTGCAACTGTCAAATCGATGGGTTTAGTTCTACTTAATACCATGTGATCCAGAGTGGACAATTGCACTGCGTTAGGGGTGTCGTTAATATTTATTGACATCTGCCGCAGATCACTAAAGCAGTGTGTTTTTCATGTGGGTTGAATCGCACAGGAATGCAGTTCTAGTGCAGGCATGGTGCAAACGGGCAGTAAGGGCTTGTTCACACTTGACTCAAAATTCTGGCTCTTAACAAACGCGTATACAGTGTTCATGCACTTTAAAAGGGGCGTTTAATGAGCGTTAAAAAGGCTCCTCCAAACGCCATATGCGGCATGCATTAACCGCTTCCTGTCCACCCTATAGCAGAAGTACTGCTACAGGGTAACACAGGTGCGCAAAATCACGTATGTATACGTGATTTTGCGTTTCTGGGTAGGGGGCGCACATGAGCATGGCCTCGGCTGTCAATCACTGGGTCCAGGACGGCGATTACTCGCCAATGCCCAGTGATTGCCAAACATCTCCAATGGAGGAAAACTGTTTGTAAACAAACAATTCTCTCTCCTGTTAGCTCCTGCACTCTGCTTTGCATGGCTCTGCATAGCACAGCCATGCAAAGTAGTGTGCTTACAGTGAAGCACAAACACATCCACACAGTTACAAACAGCACGCAGTTTACCCTTTGATTGCCCCAGATGTTAACCCCTTCCTCCCCAGTGCCATTAGTACAGTGTCAGTGCTTTTTATTAGCACTGATCACTGTGTTGGTGACACCAAGTCAGTTTCCCCCAGTGTCAGAATGCCCACTGCAGTCCTGCTATAAGTCGCTGATCGCCGCCATTACTAGTGAAAAAAGAAAATCCCTGTATATATACCGCCATTTGTAAACACTAACTTTCACTTAAACCAATTAATTTACATGTATTGGGATTTTTTTTTATCAAAAGACATGTAGCAGAATACGTTTTGGTTAAATTTATGACGAAATTTGTTTAAAAATTTTTTTACAGGATATGTTTAAAAGCAAAAAGTAAAAAATATAGTTTTTTCTGAAAATTGTCAGTCTTTTTTTTTTTTTCTTTATTGCACAAAAAAAAAAAAACCGCTTATGCTATCAAATACCACCGAAAGAAATATCTATTTGTGGGAAAAAAAAGACGTAAATTTAATTTGGGTGCAGTGTTGCATGACCGCACAATTGTCAGATAAAGTAACGCAGCGCCGTAACGCAAAAAATGGCCTGGTCAGGAAGGGGGGGGGGAATCCTCTGCAGGGCAAGTGGTTAAAGGCGCATTAAAACTACACCACAAAACTACTATTACTGCAATGTTATTAACGTTCCGCAAACGCATGCTGGCGCATTTGTGCCATGTTACCATAGACTTAAATGGAAGGACTTGCAATGCTTCAACCCCTTCAAACTCAACATTCAGCTTCAATTTTGAAGTGAAGCAGCACAACGCTTCATATTTTGATCAGCTGTCTATATTATTAATTGTATAGGAGTTTTAGGAATGATAAAAATGCACCTCAAACTCCTACTTTCAATGCCAGTGTGAACAGGGCCTAAATTAGAGCTAAACCCGTCAATTTAATGGTTTCCCAAAACAAGTCAAGGCATGCCGGGAATGATAACGGTCACAGTTGCTTGTGCTCTCAACTGAACTATCCAGCCATTGAATGGCTGGTGTCATAACTGATCACGTGCAGCACATGGCAACTGCAGTTTAAATACTGGCTAAGGCAAGCCTTGATTGTAAAGGATGAGAGGGTTTAGGTCTTTTTTAAAGGATAAAAAAAATGTGCATTTATTATTTTTTGTTTCTGGGGCCTCTAAAGCATTGCACCAACAATCAGCCGATCGCTGGTGCCATGCAGGTCTCCTGAAGACTTGTCCATGTATCTGTGTGCTTGTACAGGCAAGCAGATACTGGCAGGAAGACTCCATGAACTACCACAGCGCTCTTCATTGAGAACTACAAGGCGACGGCCCTAAAGGCATTTACAGAATGCTGCAGAGCCCCGCATGGCCATGGTTTTTAAAAATTGTGACAGCTAGCGGGGGGGAGGAGTGGGGAGAAGATCCCACACTAGCTGTCACAATGGGGAGCGGGAAGGAGCAGGGGCAGATCCATTCGTAATACATTAAAAAAAGGTGAACTTATCCTTTAACCTCCCTAGCGGTCTGATTATGTCCATATTTCTGTGCTCAAAGCGGTATATTTGTTTGCATGGAAATATGTATTTTTTTTTTATTGTAAGTCTGTAATTTTTAGGAATAACTCACTGAAATCTTTCCGAACAAAAGTCTAGTAAACATCCCGGGTATGTTAAAATTTGAAACCCGAAATCATAAATTATAATTTAATAAATAATCATAAAAAAAATATAATAATAAATTTAATTTAATAATATCAAACCAAAAACACTGAATTTTGAAATATAGCGCCAAGTTCGCACATCACTGAGCAAAGTCGTAAAATCGTTTTCAGTGTCTGATGACGAATTTCCCCCACGAATCATTATCACTCAATTCTGCAAGTGGTTCTAATTTACTATCGCTGTTCTCTAGCCGATCTAAAACCGCTTTTGACCTAAAGGGACACTTTTTGGACACCATGGACATTTCTCAGTTTCCAGGCAGAAAGAACAGTAAAAATGCAGGCAGGGCACAGGACAAAGCACTCGGGACAAAATGTATGTGAAATGGTTTGATACAGTAATGTTTTACAATGTGAATTTAGTGAATGTCACTTTCAAATTTCCCGCCGATCCATCCCCCGTACGTCCTGACGCTCGCAGGGGACGGAACCCAGAAGACAGATGCCGGCATCCGCTGGAGGACATTACAGGGGACACTGCAGGAGGGATATCGCGGGAGCGCAGGACAAGGTGAGAGAAGAACAGATCCCGGAGCAGCTCCGCATGGTAAGCCCGAGTGTAGCTCGAGGTTACTGCTTTGGTACTGAAACTTTACCCCGAGCTACACTCGGGAATACCTCCAGGGAGGTTAAGACCTCATTCAAACCATGGTGAAGAGACATTTTGCTCCATGTGTTCTGCAAGGGCACAGTGAAATCAATTGCTCTCTATGTGCCCTGTTCACACCATTTTTGTGCAGGAATCTGCAACGTGTATAAAATTCATTGCAGACCACATGAAAACTGATGTCCCTGCAAGTGAAATCTACGCGTCAGTTTCCATCAGTTTTCTGCACGTGTGTTGTGAACGAGGCCTAAATGTGACAGTTGCATTAGCTTTCTTTTTTAGTTTTTTTTTTTTACTTTACCTGGTGATCCGTCCAGAAACACGCCGCTTGTATTAGGTTGTCTCCACTCAGGATAGAGGAGTAATGGAGACACCTTTGGACAACAGAAATGTCAGTCTGTAGACAGGGTAGTGTTAGATGCACTAGCCTCAGCTTACCTAAGAAATGAAAACTCCGGTAACGCTTTTTTATCCTAGGTTCACACTTGAGCTGGTTTGCAGCCCACATTTGTGCAGGCATGGGCTGCTGTGTCTGC